>NW_027530330.1:4917168-5118967 GCF_008692635.1 Crocuta crocuta | reverse complement strand
CTCTCTCTCTCCCCCTCTCTCTCTCTCTCTCATTTTCTCTCCTCCACTCATGCTTTTCCTTTTTTCTCTTAAAAATTCCTTTAAAACTTTACTTTGAAAACAATTGATTTCCCACATTTTATATTTGGTTTTCTTACTGAAAAAAAAAAGTAGTCTTAAAGGGTTTCCTAATGAGAAGCACATTTCTCCTTACTTTTGATCATTCCGTGAACTTACATATCATTTATAAGGCTTTTTGTTTATCTTCATAAGTGCTAAGGCAGAAANGTCCACTCATTCTATTAAAAAGTATTATTATTACTATTATAAATTTTTTTTTACTGTTTATTCATCCTTGAGATACAGAGTGTGAGTTGGGAAGGGGTAGGGCACTTAACCAAATGAGTCAGCCAGGCACCCCTATTATTATATTTTAATGCATATAACACTTCATTTAGCACTGCCTGGTTCAAATTATAGCTCTGGACCTTCTATGTAGGGTTAACTTTGAGCTCCACGTCTTCATTTTCTTTTCTTACAATGGGACTAATGATAGTATTTACCTGAACAGACTGTTTAAAGCTTAAGTGAGCTAATGGAGGTATAACACTTTGCAGATTCTAAAAACATGGAGATTTACAATCAATAATAGCCATTTGTCATTATTATTATATTTATTAAAATTATCATATATCCCAGACCTTGGAATAACTTAAGTATAGCTAAAGAAAAGGAACAAATTAATATATAAAATATAAAATGTTCCGTGGTGCAACAGAAATAAGCATTTTGTTACAGATTGATATTCAAAGGTTAGATGGACATGAAGTTGATCAATCATTGAAGACTAAGGAAACCTAAATCAAGATGATGAATTTTGTACAAGATCCTTAAGGAGGACATAGTTTTCACTGGTAGAATGTTGGTGTTAAGGACTGACCAAGAAGGCCGTCATTCAAGGAAAAGCCCCAAAGAAGAGAAAGTACCCAGGGAGCTGCTTGACTCCAGACCTCAGCCTTGAACAAGGCATGACACTGGGTATCAGCAGCAGGAGAATTTGATGTAAGGCCATAACTGTCCAGTAGAAAATACAACAGTTTTATCTTTTATTTAGACTACCTGTCTAGTATTTCATCCCAAGGTGAGATTTGCTCCCCTAGAATAAAGAAATACATGAAAAGAACTTCCTCCCTAGGAAGTTACATAGAGAAGACATTAAAGTATCATTTTGTAGGACAAGTAAAGTAAGAACAAATGTGGTGAGAATTCTAGATTCTAAACCTTGAGATTAGAGCTCTTATGAAAAGGAAGAGCCAGTGAAATTATTCTTGAAGCACTGAGAAGACTAAAGAGAGAACTAGAAAAAGGCAGGAGCCATGAAGTCTATTCCATGTCTGATCCTAACTTGCCCTACAACCTCAGGTTAGTAGCACACCCTCATTAGGTGCCAGTTTTCACCTCTGAAAGTGAAGATAATATATACTTCTACCATGATGAATCTACAACTATTTCATTTAGTCATGACCAGAGAACAAAGCAGAAGAGACCTTGGAATGAAGACTCTATACCCATTTCATAGGAAAGAGACCTCAAAACACATAGATTTAATTCTTGGATTATTTTTACAAATTGTGGGGCATGGATTTTAATTGAGTCACATTACATTCTGTAGGCAAAGAAATATAATAGAAAGTCAGAATTAGAATTATGGGGAGAGGTAAATGGATAAAGCTGCAAAAAAATGATACTATATTATAGGAAGATAGAAAAACAGCAGGAAAAAGCAAGTGAAGAGATAACATGAAGATTTAAAAGCTACTGTTGTATAACATTAATTTGGTATTGACTGAGGCTAGGATTTCTTTCTTTTTTTAATAAATGTTTATTTATTTTTGAGAGAGAGAGAAAATGCCTGAGTAGGGGAGGGGCAGAGAGACAGACGGAGACAGAGGGTGTGAAGAAGACACTGTGTTGACCCCAGAAAGCCTAAGGCAGGGCTCAAACTCATGAACCTCATGATCATGACCTGAGCTGAAGTTGGATGCTCAACTGAATGAGACACCAAAGCACCCCCAGTATTTTATTCTTTCTAATTTATAAGGTACTTTACCATATATAATCCTACTTCATCATCATATTAACCCTGTAAAGCAAAACTTATTACATGAATTTTGTTTTACTACTTGTTCAAATTCATGGAAGCTAGATCCTTGGGATTCCAAACTCGTAGCCCTCCTCAAGGGTGATCAGCAAGCACTGCAGGCTAAGAAATACTGTGCTGTGACTGAGCCCTATTTGTTGAAGATTTTTGCAGCAGTGTGAATGAAGCTAACTGAGAAAGTGGAGAAAAATTAAGTTTGCTGTTGCATTTATATGGTAACCAAGAGATCAATGTTTTGACAGAGTTAGGAATATGAAGCCACAAGGATAATAAAGTTCAGGAGATTTCTTGGGTCCTGGTTGAGACCTAGGTTATGTTAGTTTGGCATGCAGAGATTTGGCTTGTGAAATTGATCCCTGGTGCTAGTGGTGTTAACTCTAAGTTAGGTACTAACACTTAAGAGCCAAGAGATTTTACATACAAGTTTGAATTTCCAACGTCAAAAATTTTCAGATCTGTCACTTATTTGCTGGAAGCAGGCAGTATCTGGCTCTACTAACTATAACGGATCTCTAGTCTGTCCAAAGTTCTGACTATTTCCTATTGCTTCTATAAACCAACAACACTCTATACAGCCTAGAGTTAACAATACTGTGCTATACATATTTTTTTTCTAAGAGTGTAGATCTTTTGGTAAGTGTTCCTATTTAAAAATAAGAAGTAAAGAGATCAGGAGAACACTTTTTGAGGTAATGGAGAATATTTATAGCCTACGTTGTAGTAACAGTTTCACAGATATAGGCTTATTTTCAGACTCATCAAGCTGTATACATTAAATAAGTAAAGCTTTTTGTGTATCTATCATACCAAGTGCTCCTTAATGTTGACCTTCTTCATATATCTCTATTACCTTTCTAACCCTTGGGGGTTTATGGGTTTGCAATATTGGTTTAGAGCTGAGATTCTTGAAAACCATAAGTATACATTTTACCCTTTTTATACCATGAGTTTTCTAAAATATTACAAATGGGGAAAGATTTGGAAAGCGATATCCTGGGGTGCTGGATGGCTCAGTTGGTTAAGTGTCTGATTTTGGCTCAAGTCATGATTTCACAGTTTGTGAATTTGAACCCTGGGTTGGGGTCTGTGCTGATCGCTTGGAGACTGGAGTCTGCTTCAGAATATGTGTCTCCCTCTCTTCCTGTCCCTCCCCTACTGGTTTGTTTTTTTTCTCTCTCTCTCTCAAAAATAAACATTGAAATTTTTTTTAAAAAAGAAAAGCAACACACTAGCTAGGGGCAACCCCAAATTTATAAACAGAGAGAGAGAGGTTACAGAGAGGAAAAGGGCAGTGTTCTCTACCAAAGTCAGATAGTCAACTATGTCAAAGTCAGTAAAACAACTTTTCCATCTATGTCCTTTGAAAAAGTAGTGAGTTCACTAACATTCCAAACAATTTTATATACCAACCTTTAAGTATTATCTCACGGTAAATCACTTATTCAATTAATTGAAGGCAAAAAAAAAATCTAGGTAATTTTTTTTAAATGCTCATTTATTTATTTTGAGAAAGAGAGATAGAGAGCTAGTGGGGGAAGGGCAAAGAGAGCTGAAGAGAGAATCCCAAGCAGTCTCCCTGCATCAGCGCAGAGCCCAATGTGGAACTCAGTCCCATGAATCATGAAATCATGACCTGAGCTGAAATCAAGAGTCAGAAGCTTAACCAACTGCCCATCCAGGTGCTCCAAGCTAGGTAATTTTATTTAACTCATTTTATGTTCATATTCTTTCATACAGACTAAATTACAACATTTAAAAAGCATTAAATATTTTTATCTTATTTTAAATAGACAGTAGCCAGTTTACTGTAGTACAAAACACAGTAAAATGTATCTAGGGGTAGTAGACGCAAAGTTACCCCATTTGCCACAGCTCTAATGATTAAAACAAGATGAAGATTCCCTTCCATGTGACACACTTCCAAAAGTGATGATAGGCATGTGCTGCAGAAAGCCAAATGAATATAAGCACTGTCTAAAGTTACACTTACATTTCAAAGGGCCATCCATAACTAAATATTTCCTCCAAAAATAGTAAAGTGGACCCAAAAGGAAACAACATTTTCTATAAATATATATTTTTAATTATCCATTAGTTTTTTCATTAATTAATTTTAAAATTCCAGAATAATTAATGTACAGTTTATATTAGTTTCAGGTATATAATAGAGTGTCTATAAAATATTTTTATATTATTTTCCTTACCAGCTCTATAATAGTCTTTCTCAACTCTTACCTGGTACATTCATAAAAATAAATTACACAGTATACCAGTAACCACGTTAGTTTAGGACTTGAATTCATGACCCTGAGACCAAGGACTGAATTGAAATCAAGATTTGGACACTTAACCAACTAAGTCACCCAGTTGCCCCAACAAGTGTTTCTTATCCCCTATTTAACCCATCTTCCCACCTACCTCCCTAATTCCCCTCTGGTAACCATCAGTTTGTTCCCTACAGTTAAGAGTCTGTTTCTTGGCTTGACTCTCTCTCCCTTTTCCTCTCTCTCTTCTCTCTCTCTCTCTTTTTCTCTCTCTCTTTTCTATGCTCATTTGTTTTGTTTCTTAAATTCTATTCTCTTCTATTCTTCTAATTTCTCTAAATTGAGTGAAGTTATATGGTTTTGTCTTTCTCTTCTGACTTATTTGGATTACATAACACTCTCTAGCTCCATCCATGTCATTGCAAATGCCAAGATTTCGTTCTTTTTTAGGGCTGAATAATATTCCACTATGTATGGGGTGCCTGGGTGGCTCAGTCAATTCAGCGACTGACTTCAGCTCAGGTCATGATCTCATCGTTTGAGCCCGGGATCAGGCTCTGCACTGACAGTGTAGACCTTGTATGGGATTCTCTTTCTTTCTCTCTCCCTACCTCTCTCTCTCAAAATAAATAAACTTAAAAAAATATATTTCATTGTATATATACCACATCTTCTTTACCTATTTATCAGTTGATGGACACTTGGGCTGTTTCCATAGTTTGGCTATTGTGTACATAATGCTGCTTTAAGCATTGGGGTGCATATATACTTTTGAATTAGTTTTTTGGTATACTTTGGGTAAATACTTAATAGTGCAATTGCTAGATGGTGGGATAGTTTTAGTTTTAACTTTTTGAGGAATCTCCATAGTGTTTTCTAGAGTGGCTGCACCAATTTGCATTCCCACCAAAAGTGCAGAGGGTTCCCTACATCCTCACCAACACCTGTTCTTTCTTGTGATGTTGATTTTAGCCATTCTGACAGGTGTGCGGTGATATCTCATTATAGTTTTGATTTACATTTCTCTGATGATCAGTAACATTGAGCATCTTTGAATGTGTCTGTTGGCCATCTGTATGTCTTCTTTGGAAAAATATTCATTTCTTCTGCCCATTTTTTAAATTGGATTATTGTTTCTTTGGGTGTTGAGTTTATAAGTTCTTTATAGATTTTGGGTACTAACCCTTTATCAGAGAGTTTTGTGTTTCCCTTTATTTCTGATAAGAAATCAGACTGAAAGTTGAATTAAATCTCAAGACCATACAATTATTTAGCTGCTCTTTCCAGATTCCCATTTCAGTAACTTTCCTAGTATAATCCATTGCAAAATTAGTCTCAATGTCCTACATCTTTTTTTTGAATTCATGTTCACTGTTTCCTTATATCCTATCATAAGAAACACTGTGACAAAAATATGATGTAGAAAAGAATTACTAGGAGTTTTTCCTAGTGTACCCTCCAGGTTTATCTCTGCCATGCACTGCTTTTGAGCTATTTTATAACTTCATAAGTTATATGATACTAATAGAAATGCAAATTGTATCTGGGGGATATGCACTTGACTACTGTCCTGTGGATATTGACCAGTTTTGCATCTGTCTGTAAATTCATTTCAGCATTCTTGTGTGGTCCTTTGAAATTTCCTTTTAACAAAATGTGCCTTTTTACTGGCTCCTTCATCCATTAATGCATAAAAGTTGTGATATGTGCCTTTCATACTTGCAGGAATCATGAATCTATCTTTCAAATTAAATTTTCTTTGACACCATTCCTTCTTCGATGTAATTCATTCAGCCTCCACCCTCCCCTCTCAACTGGAATTCCTCTTAAAATAGTTCTAATTTTCTCCTAGTAATCAAAGAAAAGGCCTGTTCCCAATTCTCCAGTGTGAACCCCAGGGATTCTGATACCCTCAGCAATCATTCTAGAGTCTTTTTCTTGCTCTAACCTTTAGAACATCATTCTTTCCTGTTTTCCTTTCTACTTTCATGTCACTATTATCTCAAATAGCATCAGCCCTGTATGACTTGTAGAAATTGGAGTTTATATTTGCTTTTTGGGTTTATTAAATGACCTGCATATATCCTTCCCTTTCCCAGGTCATGTAAATCTCTCATCAGTGTTGCTGATTCATATGTACTTATCCTTGGCCCTTATCTAGGCCACCACAGCAATATTCTGCAGAGAAATTCTTCTTTCTGCTTTCAACTACATACAGAAAACTGACAAATAAGTTTTCTAACTCTGAACTTTTCCAGGATTCCAAAATAATGTGAACATTTATGTCCATTATTAAGGATCCCTGTTACCCACCATTTCCTACAAGATTGTCAAGAACTGTGAAGCATCTTGCTCTGCCTGCAAGCTAAGATGTTGGACACAGATGCATGGATGCTGACAAAGGACACAAGATTCCTTCATCAGAAGCGAAGGATTTTATTACTCATTGCTTAGCAGGCAGCATGAGCTTCCTGTTCATATGGGTTCTCTTTGTTCCCCAAATTCCATGGGAAGAAACAAGGCTGTAGGCCCAAATTGATGTTATGCATACAGTGCATCACTGTTAAGGAACTTCAAGCTTAAGAAATCCCAGTCTCTAAGGCTGAGAGCCAATCATTTGTCTTAGAAAGAGATATTGTCTTTACTCATTGAACAATAAACAAATTTGCCCTCTGTTTAGCAGAATACTGCTAAATTCCAAGGCTATTCACTACCTGGAAAATTACCCAGAACAAAAGCCATCAGTACCTTGGCTTATAAGATGCCTAAAAATATGAGAAACCTATGTAGAGTTGACACTCAAATAAATGAAGCCAAAAATCCTCAAATAAGCAATTGTGAGCCTTCAGAAACTGGTCCTCACCTTATTTCTTTAGCACTGTGTCTGTCTCAGAGCATGAAGTGAATAAACTTCACACATCATACATAAGAGACTAAGTGTAGAGAACTAAATGAATGATTAATGACTATCACATTGGTGAAAATGTAGAGATGAGAATTCATTCATTATAGTTTCTGATCCATGTTATTTTAGTTAGATTTTATGGCACACTCTCCCTGCTAGTTTTCCTGAAATAAGGAGATATTTCAACAAGGAAACTAATATCACCAGAAAACAAAAAACAATGAGATTAGTGTACCCTGTCTGAGAATACAATCATAACTATTCAGGTTTCCAATAGTGTTTAACCTTAGTCAACAGAAGGTCAAATGTGCCTGCAATGATGCCACAGCCCCTATAGCTGGATGATGATCATAAGGAAGAAAAGTTGGTAATGTGATGATTCTCCCTCCCCCCCCAAAAAAAGCATTAGTCATCATTTAAAATTTCAAGCCTATATTATGCCTTACATTCAATTAAAGTCAGGGACTTACTAACAGAAAACAGTAAGGAAGAAAGAAACCAAAGTAGATCATTCAGATTAACTAGAAATGCTTAGAAAAATGATTTTTAAAGATGTATTCATTGTAATCTCGAAAAATCTGTGATGAGGAAGACAATAGTCTAACAGCAAAGCTAAAGTAAGCTACACTCTTTGAGAAAATATCTAAATTTTTTGTTAAAAAGGAAGTAAAGCAAATGTCAATGAGCAGAGCAAAATCAGTACAATAATAGAACCATGAAAGGAATGGTATATATACAAATAATATGCTGAATAATCACAGAAAACTATATCTCATATTTGTACTTTATAATGAAACATTTTCTTTATTTAAGACAACTTGTATAACATATTATGTTAGTTGAAAGCCTAAATTACTTTTGGTTCTTAGAGTATATTATATTGAAATTGATTTTAGAAAAAAGTTGTAAGAATTTAACATCGCTTTGATTTTTAAAATCAAAACTTCCTTAACAGTTGCCTTTTAATAAGAAGCTGAATAAAAATGTATTGCTTTTTGAGGATTAGTGATAATAAAAATAACCTAAAGTAAACATGTTAACATAAAATATCAAATATACAGCTTAAAGTATATTAAAATTGATCCAAATCAAAACCATGCTAATATACTACAAAGATACTTACCATAAAATCATAGGAACTTCTATGCTGAAGAAAAAAGAAGTGTTTTGCTTGCATAAGAAGCTTAAGTAAAGAGAGTAAGAAAAACTTTTTATTAACGTTCTATGCTAAGATTTAAAAAGCAGTAAGGGCCATCTGGATGGCTCTGTCTGTTGTGCGGCCAACTTCGGGTCAGGGCAAGACATCACAGTTCATGTGTTCAAGCCCCGCTTCAGGCTCTGTGCTGACAGTGAGAAGCCTGCTTAATATTCTCTGCCTTTCTCTTTCTGTCCTTCTTCCATTCATGCTCTCTCTCTCTCAAAAATAAATGAACATTAAAAAAAAATAAAAGCGTCCAGTTTTGAGTCTCTCAAGTCCCCTCGATCAACAGATGATAAGTAGAATATAGAAAATGTACCTTTCCAGAAAAATCTCATCAGGGTCAATAAACCATAAATTATGCCAAGAGTTGAGACTTGAGAAAACATTTTTGTTTGTTTTCCAATGATGCAGGCATAAATTTAAAAGTTTTCTTAAACACATTTTTAAGATTTCTCCCACATCTCAGAAACATTTATTTTATAAGATCTTCTATTGTTTCATTTTATTGCTATTGATCTGAACCTAAATGTCAATAATGAGGAAAAATTATTAACTCTGTCATCCCAGGAAGTTGCTTTTAATTGCGTGCAGATTTACTATACAATAATAGATATCTATTAACCAGAGAAACAGAGTTAATAGTAATCTCTGTGGTGTTTTATTTGAACACTTCAATTTAAATCTGTAAACTTGGGGCACCTGGGTGGCTCAGTCAGTTAAGCTTCTAACTCTTGATTTAGCCTCTGGTCATGATCTCATGGTTTGTGGGTTTGAGCCTAGTGCTGACCATACAGAGCCTGCTTAGGATTCTCTCTCTTCTTCTCTCTCTGCCCATCCCCTGCTCATATTCTCTCTCTCTCTTTGAAAATAAATAAACTTAAAAAATAAATATTTTCTCAATATTATATCTTTAAGCCAACATCTACTTTGGCCTTTAAGAATTCAAATTGTGTTTTTGATATCACAAAATATTGGCTATGGAAAAATGTTTTAAATTCATAAATTCAGAATCAATGGTTGGAACTTAAATTTTGCAGCCCTTCTCAGTTTTGGAGCACAATCCCTGAAAATTATGTTTTATGGAAGGAACTCATCCAAAGAGGGTTTTGATAGAGAACAGGAAAGTAAATATCATCGATTATAGGTAATCTCATGATGTACTAATATGTAATTCAGTGAGAATACTAAGGAAAATATTGTCATTTTCAGATCTTTGTGAATTTTCACAGATTATACTTTCAATCTTTTCCATAAATGACCAAAACCCTAGAGGATTTGACATAAATAGTAGCAGGTAATCTTATGTCTTCTCATGTCTGCAAATGCTACCAACTTTTTCTGATGACTCGTACCTCTATATCACCAGGAAAAGATTCTCCTTCAAGCTCTAAGCCAGTTTATTTATTTAATAATTTAAGTAATAATGAATAGCTCCTGCAGGCACAAAAAGCTTTCCTCAAATTTTTCCTCTCTTTGTCTTTTTATGCAAGTAAATGGCATCATTACCATTTGTCCAAATGTCAACTTAAAACTTTCTATCTCTGGTGCTCCAAATCTCCAAATCCTGCCTATTCTATTAATCTAAATATTTATTGATATAATTGCAGATTCATATACAGTTGTAAGAAATAAAAGGGAGAGAGCCTATGAAAAATTTACTCAGTTACTCCCAACAGTAGCAATTTGAAAAAATAAGATATAATATCTCAACTGGGATATTGCCTGATATTGATTTAATTCACAGATCTTATTCATGTTTTCTCAGTTTTTGTTGTTGTTGTTGTTGTGTGTGTGTGTGTGTGTGTGTGTGTGTTTTAGGTCTATACAATTTTATCAAAAGGGTTCATGCATTTACTTCCAAAGCAATGATATGGAATAGATATATCACCACAGAGTTCCTGTCAAGTTTTGCTACTTTTTAAAAAATTTTTGATTTCTCTTCTTCTATGTTCCTTTCCAACCACTCACCTTCTGTATTGAAATAGCCTTCTTGTAGGCATTTCTGACTCTACACTTCCAGTTCCTCCAGTATATAGTTTATAATGCATTTATAATATGCAAATCTGGTTATGTCACTGGTCAAGGCAACTACCAAGGAAGACAATTCCTTAAGTCTCTGACTTATTCCTAATTTACACACTGGACAAATTCTGCATATTACTAAAATATAACATTTGAAACAAGACTTACTGGTATAGCTTGTTGGTCACAGAAAGAAGAAATCAAGTAATTTTTGCTGCTTGCCCTCTTTTTCTCTAACATTTAAAATTTTTTTTTTAACATTTATTTATTTTTGAGAGAGAGACAGAACATGAACTGGGGAGAGGCAGAGAGAGAGGGGGACACAGAATCTGAAACAGACTCCAGGCTAAGAGTTGTCAGCCCAGAGCCTGATACGGGGCTCGAACCCACTAACTGTGAGATCATAACCTGAGCTGAAGTCAGCTGCTCAACTGACTGAACCACCCAGGTGCCCCATGCTGTCCTCTTAATACAATATTCAGTGACAATTTAGAGTCTTATCTATGGATTTGGTAGCCCCCATAGTCACTCAACTGTGAAATTTTATAAGAAATTGATAGGAACTATATACCAACCTTATTTTTTTGTTTAAAAAATTGATCCAAATGGCCTATCAGCTCTTACTTTTCAGATTTATATCACTCTAGTCACAACATGGCAACTAAGGAAAAAAGCCAAAGAGATAGATTTCCAAAAATAAAATTACTGCCTCTAAAGATGAATTTCTTGAAACTGCTCTTAAAATTACCAATTTATTTTACAGACAGCTATAGACTGCTATTAATGATTTATATATTGACTAACATATCACATTACTTTGGTAAGTATGCTGCTTTGCTATAAATAGTTTGTCTTATGGTTTCTAGAAATTTGTTGACTTCTCTCCATTTTTCTTCTCTCAAGATAAGTGATCTCCTGAGAGTTAAGAATGTAACTTACTAGAAATGTATCCAACTGCTTCCTACCCAAAGAAAATTTTGTAGCATTTCATACTGAGAGACATTACTAAATTATTAGAATGGATGAGCCTTCCCAATTTTCTATATGTAAAATAAAATAGACATCATATAATGTTGATACACATGTGTGCTAGTACTCACCAAGTTCTGTAAGAAAGGCAACAAAAGCTTGTCAGAATCTTTATTTCCTCTCTCATGACTCTTAGTGATTATAAAGAATGGCATCTTGTTTTTATTTTATTTTATTATTTATTTTATTTTATTTTATTTTGAGGGGGGGGCAGAGAGAGAAAGAGAGAGAGAGAGAATCCCAAACAGGCTCTGTATTGTCAGTGCAGAGCCTGACATGGGGCTTGATCCCATGAATCAGGAGATTATGACCAGAGATGGTGACCTGAGCCAAAATCAAAAGTCAGATGATTAACTGACTGAGCCACCCAGGTGCCCTGCAACTACATTTTGTTTTAGACATTATTTGTTACATTGTACTTAGCCACATTATATACATGAACATACGTGCTTTTATAATTCTTACAAATTTCTAATTTAAACGTCTGTTTGGCAGAGTCTGATCTCTTAAAATACTGTGATGATTAGTCCTACATATCAACTTGGCCAGACTAGACTACCCAAGGCCTTAAATACTGATCTAAATGTTGCTGTGAAGGTATTTTGTAGATGTGATAAACATTTGTAATCAGTTGGCTTTAAGTAAAGCAAACTACCCTTGATAAAGTATCTGAGTCTCATTCAATCAGTTGATTCCTTAAGAACAAACCCAAATTTTCTACAGAAGAAAGAATTCTTCCTCAGAATCCACTAACAGTTCTTTCCTGAGTTTCTAGGCTTTAGGCTTGTGCTACAAATTTCAGTCTTGCAAACCCCCACAATCCCATGAGCCAATTCCTACAGGAAATCTCTTTTCCCACTCTATGGATGGATAGATTTAGATACAGACATATTGATAATTTTCTGTTGGTTTTTGTTTCTTTAGAGAATACTTACTAATATAAATCATGCTAATTAATGATACAAATAGTATTGACTAAGGAAATATTTACAGTCACAATATATCAAAACCACCTTAATGGTTTTTTTTTTTTAAGTTTGTTTATTTATTTTGAGAGAGAGAGAAAGAGAGCCTGTGTGAGCTGGGGAGGGACAGAGAGAGAGGGAGAGAGAGAGAATCCCAAACAAGTTTCATGCTTAACACAAAGCCTAACATGGGGCTTGATCTCCTGACCATGACATCATGACCTGAGCTGAAATCAAGAGTCAGAGGCACCACCCAGGTGCCCCAAACACCCTAATCATTTTAATGGACAGTGATGATTGTCTCCCTTGATCCATTCATCCTTCCTTTATCAAGTAGCATCCAATAGTTTGGTTTGTCAGTTGGAGATAAACCTACCCTTGGATCCACAGTTAGGCTTAGATCAATTCAAATCAATGAGCATAATCTCAGTGGGCCATCAGCCCTCATATTCACTATATTCACTATAGGAATGGTGATGGGATGAGTTAGCTCATTTTAACCTGGCCATTTTCTAATGATTCAGTTCCACATGAAAATACAGCCTTTATCTTACAACTTACTCATTTACTTGTTCAAGCCTGCTCATATGTCACCTCATAGGTGACATTCCACCCTCTTACATAAAAGTGCTGTAAAGCACCAGTCCTCTGGCTTTCTCAGTCTTCATAACATGCTTCTCATTAGTAATATCATAGCATTGTTTTGTTATGGTTTTGTCCATCTTCCACATAATATGTAATCTTCATCACGTTCACTGCCATTTCACGAGGGATTAGGGTGGTCCCTGCCATGTAGAGGATACCCAGTAGACATTTGCTTTTGATGAGAATGAAAGAATTGCAACTAGCAACATCTTAAAGCATCAGAATTTACATTCAAGTAGAATTTTTAGAGCACCCTTCCATAATTTTATTCTAATTTCAAACCAATTCAATCATCCTCAGTGAATATTCCTTATCCATATCTTTGACTGTTTCTTTTAATTTCTTTTCTCTTCTGCAGTTCTTATAGAAAGCAGTTATATAAGTGACTCCAAAAGAGGATGCTCATGACTTTTTCCTATAGTTGATGCTAAAAATAAGTTTTGCTTTGGAAGTATTTACATGAAAAATATGACACTTTGCTAGAGAATTTACAAGTATGATCTAGTACAGAAATTGACCATTTTACCACCAAACCAAGTGCTATATAATACGAAAGTTGTGAAATCACACCATCTGCATATAACTGTAGATTTATATTAATTTCAGCCAGGGCATAAATGCACTTTTTTTCCCCTTCTTGCCTAGATCTACAGTTGTTCACTGGCAAAGGAAACCACCTCATCTCTTACTTGGCACCTGTCTCTTCCATTTCGAGTTTCCCTCACACCTTCCCCCAACTATCTGGAAGTAGCTTTTTTCTTTTTTAATGACACATTGGAAATTATGAGCACAACACCAGGTAATAACTCTTTAAGCCTGGTGACAAATTTGTCATCTATCTTCAGTTACCAGAATAAAATAACAGAAGATGTTTAGACCTCAGTAACTTAATCAAAAAGCTGTGGGACAGGTGCCACTGATCAGAACTCTCTTCTTCAGTCATCATATGGTACTCAGCAACAGTGACTTAGAAAAGAATACATTCTGAAGGCTGAAACAGTTGGATAGAAGCAGAAGTACTCTCACTAGTTGCTCAGATTTATAGATCTCTGAAAAGCCAGGTGAATTATAAGAATAAAAGTTTGTCTCTATTTTTACCCCTGGAATCAAATTTTAAAAATAAAGTGCAATATAATGTCCTGAAATATTACAGACTTTGATCCATGCAATATGCTTAAATAATGAGTACCAAAATTCATTGGAGGAAATGGAAGGAAGTTAAAAAGTAAACTTTTAAGACTTTTCTATGTTTTTGGTAATACCAGTTAGCATTTGTTTTGCATCTGGAATTCGCGAAGCATTGTTTTAAGCACTCTACCAAATCACTTTCTCATTTTATTCTCAGAGCATCCCTACATCATTCATTTTGTCCATGTGTACTTTGAAGTATCATATGTTAACTTGCCCAAGGCAGGCTCCTTAGGAAAGGCAAAGTCAGAATATGTCTATCATAGTTCTATGATGAATGTTATGAAGAAATGTAAACTCAACCACTTTTATATGCAAAACTACTCATTAACTCCTTATACTGAAATTTCCTTATGGTATATTTGAAATTTCACAGTCATATGAATTTCATTCTATAATGAAAAAGAGTCAAGTTTATACAAATCTTATTTTGGAGAAAAATAAAGGTACAAAATGAGAAAATTATTCAAAATGAGGTATTCTATTTGTTTCACAAAAGATCAAGTAATCTTTATAAATTAGTATAAGTGTCTTGATATGCAATTTCAAATATTCCTGGTTTTAGATTTTTATCCATGCATGTTTTGGAAGGTAAAAACAAGTGTAATTATATAATTCTTTAATATTATATAATTTGATTAACTTAATATATCATTCAGTGTCTTCCAATGCTATTTGAAGATGGACCTTAGTGTAATATTTGGAAGCTTCCTTTAGAAGCAATTATTCTTCAAACCATCCTTTGAGAAACAGTGGCATAGATTGGAAAGCCAGTTTTATCAACTAGGTTCTCTGTTTCATTCTACCTTTCCATTAGTCAAATATGTTCTGGAACTGTTGTTTTTTTCTGTTTTGTTTTTTTTTTTTTTGTCTTTCTTACAGAAGATATAGTAAAATAATTTTTGGTAGTATAGTAGCCTTATTCTACAGAAAACATGTGCCCACCCTGATCAACATGACATAGCTAACAGTGCTAGTAATTTCAACCACCTGTGTCAACATGCCCTCGTTACTTATATCAGGAAAGTTTTGCCTATGAAAGCTAAGATTATAAAATAACTTTATTCTTTGCTTTAGGTAATTCCCACAGATTCATCAAAGATAACATTCTGCTCACCTGGGTAAACAGTTCAATTATCACAAACAATTTATCTATTAAAATCATCTCTTTAAGACATTTGCTTTTCTTTGCCCACCAATGCTATATCACTCTATTGTAAACCTTCCATTCCCAATTAGTTGCCTGCTTTGAAAAATTCACCTTAAACCACCAAGTCCAGATACTCAAACTTCATAAATTCAACTTTGATTTTCCTCTTCTAAAGGCATTGCTCAGACTGTCATTATGGTCTTCTTTATAATTTTAATAATTTTAATAAGTTCTAATACATTTAGCTTTGTTTAAAATGGCATCTGGTAATATTTTGGGAATTACAGCAGAGCTTCAGTATAATTATCAATTACTTATAAAAGAGATGTGCATGTGTAAATCCACAAGTATTTTGAGGAGTTTCTAGTCATTTCATGCTGTTTTAGCCTCAAAAAATTTATATTTATAGTTTGGAAAATCAATTATTTTAGAAATGTACATTTAGAAATGGAACACAAACTTGTGTTAATCTCTAGGTGAAGTACACATACATGGACCATGCCTTCATGGATCCTAAAAGTTAGTTGAATGATAGGCTTTCTGAAGGGAAACAAATACACTTAAAATGACATAAATGTATCAACCAATCAAGAAAAAAATAGGAAAAAGAATGATTGGAAGATCCTGTTAGATTGTGGGAATCTGGGAAGAATTCCCTAAGGAAATAAACTTTAAGATAAGATTTGAAGAATAATTAGGAGTCAGTCATTCAGGCCTGAAGGAGAGCATTACAGCAAATAAAGTAGTTTGTGTAGAACTTCTGAGATGTTAAAACAAACAACATAAAAACTTCTCCTGTATTTAAGGAACCAAAAGAAGGCCAAGGTATTTCTAGGCACAGAACATAGGTAGGATAGTTGCACAGTTGTGGGAGAAATATGCAATGGTAAGAAATTTGGATTTTTTTCTCTGTATAAGTAAAATTTTGGTGATATTTAACAGGTTAACATGATTTATGTTTTCAACATCAAAGTGTAGTTATTGGGTGGAGAATGAAAGTAAAGGAGGCATGTGGGGAGATCAACTAAGAGGCTACTGGAATTGTTCTGGGAAGATAATATGGTGACTTGGATTGTAGCAGTGACCAGGAAGACAATGAAACGGAAGCATTCACTCGCAATAGATTTTGTTGTTAAACCAATTGGACGTGGCAACTGAGTGGGCGTGGCCACTAAGAAGAAAGAAGGGGGAAAGATGGATTCTTGGGTGTCTTGAGCAACTGAGAGGATGGATATATTGAAATATACAGAAACATATATAATATGCATATAAATCAAAGTGACATGATAGCCCATCAGAAACTGGAATTTGATGCACATGATAATCTATCTCTGATGAGGTAAAATCATTTCCTTTCACCTATTCTCTAGGCAACACTTCAGCATTATAGCCATGTTCCAGGCCTTNTAAAAAAAAAAAAAGAAATCAGTTCAACTCTAATAAAGTTGCAAAATCAGCTTTGTAAAAAAAAATAAAGTTAATATAAAGGCCATTAACTTCTATGTAGCAGTTAATTAAGTCTGATTAAAGAAATGGATGTTTTAGTCTAAAGTTTAGCATTCCCAAAATTTTTTCTCAAAATGAACCTTTCTTAATTGGGTGGGAAAATAATATGCACAGAAGGAATCTGTAAAAGCTTCCAGGGGATAATACTAAATAAAACAGACCACTCCTTAAACATGACTTATTAGTGGTAAAGTACACAATTCAGTAATGATTACAAAGTGTCCATGCAAGAACTATAAACCAAAATGGAATAAAAACTTGTGAAACATTTAATACTGACTTTTCACTAAAATGTAGAAAAAAAGGTAAGCAGGAAAATGATGAATAACCGTTGTCCATGCCATATTTATTTACTAATTAGTTTTAATAACCTGCATTAACTGTCCTGTGGTCCAGTTAACTTGTGACTTGTGTCTTCATATTACAAGAAAGGATACAATTGAATTATACCCTGTGCCTTGCCTAGCAGTTGAAAAATACTGAAATCATTGCAAATTAAATGACAAGTAACTCAGTCAATATTTCATTTAGTACTTTATAGCTGTTGAAAGAGTTACTCTTGTGAACTGATATGCAGCAAACAGGAGTCAATCTGACCCTTCCCCTAACATGTAAAATCACTTTTTTTTTGGTTTGAAAAAAGTTCTCCACTAACAAAGTACATATACCACATATTATATTTTTTTTTGTTTTTTCAATCAGTCTTTTCATATTGCTGACATATAATTATGGCATATACAACACAGATGGGAAATAAAAATAAACATTTAAGGTACCTTTTGTAAAATTAAGCCCTTCCCTTTACTTACTATTAAAACCTCTTGGGACTATCCTAATATTCCATATCTTTTAGAAAGAGGAAAACTTTTCATATTTTAAAATTTAGCCTGGCTGATGGGATGGAGATGGGTCACAGTAGTAGCAGGCTCTTGAAGCGTACCATAACTGTGAGTCCTAGGGAGCAAGCATCATTCAGAAGAACAAAATAAATACTTAAACTTCTTACTCTGAGGGATGACTGAAGAGAGTAATTTAGAAAATTTGATACATTGGGCAGTAGATTTAGGACTTAGTGTGAATTCTTGAATGGTTTGAGAATAGAGAAACATTTTAAACCCCAAATGGTGAAAGAGTACCAAGATTAACAGTTATTATAGGAAATAAAAAACAACACAGAAAAAATATACCAAAATAACATTTTCTAATGAATTAAGTTTTATATAACTAAATGGAAACTCGTTTCTAATGAGATGAGTACAGATCATCCTTGATTTGTGATGGGGCTGTCACAATAAACCCATTGTAAGTGGGAAACACTGTAAGTCAAAAATGCATTTTAATTTATGTAACCTACAGAATATGATAGCTGAACCTAGTCTACCTTAAATGTGCTCAGAACACTTACATTAGCCTCTAGTTGGAGAAAATTATCTAACCCAATGCCCATTTTACAATAAATTGTTGAATATCTCATGTAATTTACTGAATACTGTACAGAACATGTTTCAGTTGTTTGCCCTTGTGGTCAGGTGGCTTCCTGGGTGCTCTGCTCACTGTGACCACCCAGCATCACACCATAGGGCACGTTACGAGCTTGGGAAAAGAGCAAAATTCAAATTCCAAGCACGGTTTCCACTGAATGTGCATCTTTTTCAGACGATCACAAAGTCAAAAAATCATAGGCTGAACTATTGCAATTTGGGGACTGTTGTGTTTTATTTTAGGATCATCCTCCCAAGAACTTTCACTGTCGGTGGATTTCACCAGCAGTTGATGTGAATCACCTACCAGAGGGCTAGTTACATTCATTCGTCCATTCATTCAAAAAAAATACCTACAGAATTTCTACAACATGCCAGGTTTGTTGATGCATGCAGAGAATAAAGCAGTGACTGAAACAGGGGTTGGGCCCTGCCCTCCTGGGGTTTACACTCTGAGGGGGTTTCACAGTGGGTCAAAGTATTTGAAATCTTAAAAATAATTAGGTCAATGTTTCAACATAAAAAATATTATGTAAGTTTTAGAACATAGGCAAAATCTTTTGTCTGGCTTGTTAGTACACAAGATATGAACAAATGCCTATAAAAATATTGCAGTAACAAATTCTTCTTCCATTTTGACAAAGACAAATTTAAAATTAAGAGCTTTTCAGGAAGATACTTTATCATGTGAGTGACAATATTTACGTAGTATGTTTAATTCATTGGTAGTTATATAAAGAAATTTGAAACTATTCATATATCAAATTTGTAGAAACAATAAATTTTGTTTAAGCACTTTTTAAAGACATTAGCGTCATACTTATCTAGATATAAATGTCCTGTTTATACCTTAATGTCTCCCAAACTGATTAAATGATATTGTGTATTTTTATTAATCTCTTTAAATTGTTTTTATAGCATTTTGCAATTAGAAATGATATTACATTATATGTATTCTAACTCGCTCATAATTCCATAATTTGTCTACAATCATACTTTTTTCCTCAGCACAATTTTTCAGCTTTCTCGTCTCCTGATGCCCCATCCAATGCTTCTTCAATATAGTATGCTGCTTCTCTGAACTAATAAATACTGTACAAGTTAGTCAGCTTAAACAGGAGTCCTAAAAGAATATGACTCAAACAAAATAGAAGTTTGTGTTTCTTCCATCTAAAAGTCTGGAGAGTTCAGGGCTGGTAATATAGCTTTATAATTTGCAGGGAACTGAGCTTCCTTTATTTCACTCCTCTGCCATCCTCGTAGGCTCTTTCTACCTTATGGTTCAAGCCAAGTGTTTCAACTCAATTATCCTATTCACATTCCAGACAATAGGAAGTGGGTCGAAAACATGAATTGTATGTGCTCCTTCCCTTCCATCCCACAACCTTGAAGCTGCACACAGCACTTCCCATAAGCCAGATCCTAGTAATATGACCATTCATAGTTCAACAAAAATCTCTCTTATACAGAGAAATAGAAAAGTGATACTCAGGCCAGTTAGCTAGTGTTTGCTACATAATTGATCAGTCTCTCAAGTTCCATCCCTGGCTTTACCTCTTTTTTTTAAGCTTATTTATTCATTTTGATTGAGACAGAGAGAACACAAATGGGGGGAGGGGTAGAAAGAGAAGGAGACAGGAATCCCAGGCACTGACAGTGCTGATCCCTATGCAGGGTGAACTCATGAAACCAACAGATCGTGGTCTGAGCAGAAACCAAGTGTCAGATGCATAACTGACTGAGCTACACAGGCACCTCAGGCTTTAGCTTTTTTTTTTTTTTAATGTTTATTATATTTATTTTTGAGAGAAGGAGAGAGGGAGAGAGACAGAGACAGAGCAGGAGTGGGGGAGGGTCAGAGAGAGAGGGAGACACAGAATCTGAAGCAGACTCCAGTCTCTGAGCTGTCAGCACAGAGCCAGACGCAGGGCTTGAACTCATGAGCCCGAACCGAACCGTGAGATAATGACCTGAGTTGAAGTCGGACGCTCAACTTACTGAGCCACCCAGGCACTCCTTGGCTTTACCTCTTAATAGCTGTATAAACTTAATCTCGTGGGGCTTCATTTGTTTTGTTCCTAAATATAAAATATAATAACTCTTATTTCATAGGTTTTTTATATGGAGTCAATAAGATATGATATGCAAAATGCTTAAAAGAATG
This sequence comes from Crocuta crocuta, assembly GCF_008692635.1. Taxonomy (NCBI): domain Eukaryota; kingdom Metazoa; phylum Chordata; class Mammalia; order Carnivora; family Hyaenidae; genus Crocuta; species Crocuta crocuta. The sequence continues at coordinate 5,098,307 of NW_027530330.1, read as the reverse complement.
TCTGGCACAATAAATACGTCATAATTATCAGCTACTATTTACTATTATTGTTATAACATGATAATACGATCAGCTTCCTCCACAAGCACCTCCCCCAAGCCTCCTTCCTCTCACTTTTTAAAAAACAAACAAAACCTTGTTGTCTGACTTGCTAATAGACAATATATGGACATAGATGGATATGGATAGACACACAAAATGTTGGTACCTGTTTCACTGTATTCAGCTAGTACTTTTAAGGGCTTTTTATCTGTTTAACTGGAAAAGATAATACTGTTATCTTCGTTCTCAAAAGAAATTAACCCAATAAAAAAAAAATCTTAATAATTAGGCTATGGGGAGATAAGCAGCCGAAGAATAGTAAACACCACTTTCGTCACCTACAAAGCATCCTGCCTGGAAGTGCAGCGTTCTGCTGATGACTGTGGTTTTCACCGTTTCCTGAACTCCTGCAGTTTTTATCTTCCTTGATCCTCGGCTTAATGTTCCAAGTGTGGGGTTTCTGTGACAAATTCTCAGAGGGATCCCTGCTGCTTCCCAGTCTTGGAGTGTTACTGTATTTCTCTTTGGCTCATTTACATTATTTTGTCACCTATCCTGGAAATGGTAATGAAAAATTTATGCCCTTATTTTGTCTTTCCTTACACTTTACCGAAACAAAATGAGACAATACATGACCTCTATCCCCTTCTTCCCCACCTGACATTCCCCCAGAAAGTTAGGAGAGGGTTGTGGGACAAGTGCACTCTCAGCAGAACATTAAGGAAAACACAAAGCCTGGCAGTGCTGAGGCAGCTGAATGCTGCAGTGGAGTTCAATGTACCAGAAGGAAAATGTAATGGGCTAAAGGGACCAGAAAGGATATGAAAGACAACTTTGTAGTCTGGCACCAAAGGTCCAAGTGAAAAAGGTTGAACAAGTGACTCGGGAACAAATTGGAAATTAAGGGAATGAGAAACACTCAGGCATTGCCCTTTAAAAAGAAGTGTTAATTTGTTTTTGAGAGAGAGAGAAAGAAAGAGCACGTGGGCACAGGCTGGGGTTGGGGGGAGCAGAGAGAGAAGGGAGGGCACAGAGCATCCGAAAGAGTGCTGACAGCAGAAAGCCTGATGCAGGCTTAAACTCAGAACAGAGATATCATGACCTGAGCCTAAGTTGGATGTTTAACTGATTGAGTCACCCAGGGGCCCCAGGAATTGCCTTTGGTTTGAGGTGGGTCAGGGGTCAGCTGTGTTTGCAGATTTAAAGAGCCAGTAAAGGCCTAGCAGTGGTAGAGTCTTCTCAGGCAACAACTTAATTCCATGTCTATATATGTGTTCAGTTGGGTTCCATAGGAGCAGAGCGTGAGATAACAATTCTTGCTCCAGCAGTTTCTTTGGGGGAGTGCTCTCAGGAGGGAAGTAAGAAGGATGCAGAAGATAAGGAGCAGAGAAGCTAAACAAAATATGCCCTTCAGCTGGAGACTTGTTTCTGCCTGTTTCCACCTTCAGGAAGCTCTACTGCCCAAGTTATATCACAAAATTTCATCCTACATTGAGGCAAAGAGGTCAGCCTTTTGTGTCTTATACTAGAAAATGATGGTGGTTTTGGGAGAGCTCCCAGTCTCCCAGGGAAAGTCTCAGGCTGTCATTTGGCCAAGGGCAAGTATCTGAATGAATAAAGGAGTAGCTGTGAGTTTTAGCAGTCAACACACAGCACCTGACGAGTATGCGTGGGCCGCTTGTCTTAGTTCAGGCTGCCTTAACAAAAGAAATTTATTTCTCACAGTTCTGGAGGCTGAGAAACCTAAGATCAAGGTGCCAGCATTGTCAAGTTTGTGATGAAGGTCATATTCCCAGTTTATCTCCTTGTGTCTTCATATGGCAGAGAGGGGTTTAGTACTCTTCTTCTCTTTGTAAAGACACTAATTCCATCTTGGGAGGCCCACTTTCATGACCTAATAGCATCCGTTAAGCCCCACCTCCCAAAACTATCTAATTGAAGGTTAGAGTTTCAAAGTAAGAATTTTGGAAGGGTCACAAACATGTATCCATAACATTTGTAATACAACTGGCTGTACCATGGTTATTGAAGAACGATTTTAGAAAGCACTTTCATAAAATAATCCCTATTTTTGGCAGTAAGGAAATGTGTCAACTAAGATCCGTTTTCTTACCAACCAATAAAGGAAGAAATAGGAATGGCTCAATTTTTTCAGAGACATTTAGAAAAGAGAAAAAAGCATTCAGTGATTACTATGATAATATTTCAAATTGATAATCAGCATTATTTCCTGCTTTTTACTCAACATGCTTTATAATATCTGACAGTTGAAATATCCTTTAAATAGGATTCTAATATCTTGCACTTTGCCTCACATGTGAATGTTTAATTATTCACAATTCCACCATGAAAGTTATCTTAATCCATTGGAGCCAATGATAAAACATTATAAAAAGAAAGCCATTAAATTTTATAGTATCCAGGTGTAAATTTTTTCTTCTCTAACACATATAGTCATTTTTTTACCACCATAATTCACACTGAATGAAGCAAAAGTATATGTAAGAGACACAATTAGCAACATTCTACAAATGAGCTTTTTTATCATACACCATTTGTTTCAGGATTACATTTGAACGTTTTTGTGCAGAAACATATTTTTAATCTTCTGGATTTGAAGGGTAAGGTGTTAAATGGACTATTCGGTTCACTTAGTAATGTAACTGGACATGAACTTAATGTAAAAGAATTTTCCAAATCAAGCTTTTTTTTTTTTAATTCTAATATACAAGCATTTAAACTCCATGAGGACAGGGATTTCTCTCAGTTGTATTTTCTGTTGTAACTTTTACACCAGAATAGTGCCTTGCACACAGTAACTAAATACTTGATAAGTACTCATGTGATAAATTCTCAATGTGTTTATTAATGGTTTCTGACATCTTTTGTGTGTACAATTCCTAGTCTTGTCTTGTTGATTTGTTTTTCCTTCTCATCTTTTTATTTGTCCCGTATCTTTAAAGTTCTGAGAAGGCTCTAATGTGTATGTGGATTACAAAGTAAAACTTCTAGAAAATGCAAAAAGATAGGCAAAACAAAACAAAAATTTGCTATTATTCTAGAGATACACAGTACTTGGAGATGACCATAACTAAACTGTAAATTAGGTGCTATAGGTATGCTTCTTCCTTCAAAAATCTCCTAAACCAAAGTTGGTTGGATGAAGGAAGATTTGTCCTTATATGGAAATATCTTCCCAAATCCACGGTCTCCATAAAGGCTCAGTTTTCATTAAAAAACAGAATTGCCAGGGGGCAGGGGTGGCTCAGTCAGTTACGCTTCTAACTCTTGATTTCAGCTGAGGTCATGGTCTCACAGTTCATGAGTTTGAACCCCAGGTCGGGCTCTACACTGACAGCATGAGCCTGCTTGGGATTCTCTCTCTCCCTCTCTTTCTTTTCTTTCTTTCATCTTTTTTTTTTTTTAACATTTATTTATTATTGAGAAACAGAGAGAGACAGAGCATGAACATGGGAGGGGCAGAGAAGGGGGAAGAAACAGAATCCCAAGCAGGCTCCAGGCTCTGAGCTGTCAGCACAGAGCCTGATCAGAGGCTCAAACACACAAACTGTGAGATCATGACCTGAGCTGAAGTCAGACGCTTAACTGACGGAGCTACCCAGGCACCAGTCCCCCTCTCTTTCTCTACCTCTCCCCTGCTCACGCTCCTTCTCTTTCTCAAAATAAAATAAACATTTGAAAAAAAAAAACAGAATTTCCTACATATTAAAATAGCATTGCTTACCTCATAAATAGGAACTATCTTTGCCATTTATGTCACAGTATTTAAGAATTATCCAGTCTTCATTGACATGTCCCAGAAATACCAATGCTTATGATTATACAAATAATTTTTGTTAATTACATAACTAAAATTCCATATATTGATTATTAACTCTTTTTTATGTATGTAAATAAAGCTGGTTCAGATGAAGTGTATAAAAAAGACCAAGACAAGCCCTCCAGGAGTTTACTGTTTCCCCAGTGTGAGGCTCTTTCTACTGAACTACAATCAACCTGCATCTATCCTGTGTTTTCTAATTCAATTTCTTCTCTGCCAATCTGCAACCAGATTGTTACCTCACTTCTTAATAATTTGCAGCATTTTCTAACTGGCCCATTCATTTGTCACTTTTTATGAGACATGTAGTACCTAATTTGAGGCTCAAGTCACTATAGACATGCACTTCACATAACTATTTGTTAAAAAAAAAAAGGTGTTATAATTTAATTTGTATTATTCATCAGGTAGATACCATCAGATCTCTTCCCAAGGAGTTCCTTTGAAATAGTATGCTTCTATTAAGTACTCAAATGAAACCACAAATTATGTACTATTAAGCATAGTACATATGTGATGTGACCATGCAAGAGAATGTTGATGCTGGCCTCAATGTCTATCCATGTCTCCCCAGTGGAATCATTCCTGCTGAGTGAGTGCTTGGCTTGGGTCTATACTCATGTATATTAACCAACATGACTTTTCCTAAAACAAACAAACAAAAGGTATGTATTCGTATTTGTGTACACATGTATGAATATACATTAGGTAGATAAATATTCTATATGTTCTACACATACATGTTCAATTATATACTATATATATAAACATGTATATTATGTAAAGTCATGCCGGATCATTTAGATTTTTTCTCTTAAAAATTATTTAATAGTGTCTATTGGAATCAGAGCACTGCTATGGTTCACATTTTGATATTGCAGTATTGCTGGCCTAATTTCAAAAAAAAGCTACCAAATCTATTTAATTCTCCCCATCTCTATAGCTACCATTTCACCCAAGCTGTCATGGCTATATTAGAACAGTAGTTTTCAAAATTTACTGAGTTTTGAGCATCAGAATTACCTGGAGGTTTTGTTAAACCATACATTAATATGTCTGAGGGAGGAGATGGGGTTGAAAATTTGTATTTCTAACAAGTTCTCAGTTGATGTTCACTGTGGTCCTCAGACCACATTTTGAGAAACCCTAGAATAGATTACTTCAAAATGTCCTAACTGGACTCCCAACTTCCATTTTTTTAAACTCTTCTCTAAAAGCAGAAAGTGAGACCTTTCAAAAACATCAATCAGATTATTTTATTCCATTTGTTGCAATCTTTCTTTGGCTCTATACTACAGTGAGAATAATATCTGTACTCCTTGAATTGGTCAAAAGGTCTATTTGATGCTTCTTAGATCTTTTTGTTACAATACATATAGAAAATAATAATATTTGTATGACATCCTAGAGTAAAATGGAGGCTCCTGAGATCAAAGGAAACCAGACTCAAGTCTCCAGCTCACCCAGATCCCTACAGGCTACACAGGGCTGATAGGATGCATGGTAGGTACACCTTTAAATTCATTTTATTCCCAAGGTTTAGGGGAGGGATCACTCAGAATATCTGTAAACTGTCCCTAGCACCTAACTGGAGACACCTAAATTTAGCTCTATTTACTTCTCTAATCTCATCCCTTCTCACATTCATTCCTCCAGACACATCACCTATTTTCCTATTTCTGTTTCTGTATCTGGGTGATATCAGGCTTGGTGACACATCAGTAATCATATCTCTTTCATTTATTCCTGTACCCTCTTACAACCATGCTAACATGAAAAAGATGCTTAATAGTTATTCATTTGTTTATTAAGTGGCCAATATATTTATTTTTTTAAATGGCAAATAAATACATTTCAGCTACATCTTTAAGTCACTCCTAGAACATAATGGTAAGGAAGTAAATGTAATGGTAGAGAGGCATAAAAGATGGTGTTTAATTTTCTATTTGCCATGGAAAATTTCATATTCATCTAAGATTCATATCAAATTATTTAGGTGTATTATATTATAAGGAATAATTGTATTACTTAAAAATAGAAGTTTAAAACAAAATGGAAGTCTACATTACTCTGGTGCCGATGTAGAGTAACACCACAGTGCAAAAGATTTTTTTTTCCCTATTAACAGGTCCTAGAAGAGGGAAGCAAAGGGGTTCCTGGGTGGCTGAGTCAGTTGAGCATCTGACTTTGGCTCAGGTCAGGTTTTGATCTCATGATTCATGGGTTCCAGCTCTGCGTCCAGCTCTGTGCTGACAGCTCAGATCTTGGAGCCTGCTTCGGATTCCGTGTCTACTTCTCTCTGCCCCTCCCCCTCTCACACTCTGTCTCGCTCTCTCTCAAAAATGAATAAACTTAAAAAAAAAGTTAAAAAGCAAAAAAAGAAGAAGGAAGCATGGTACACCATGCAAGGGGTAATATGGGAGGAGCACCCAAGGATTGGGCTCAACCAAGCAGGTGGAGAGTTGAGAGAGGGAAGGCCAGCGGGCAAGTGTCTCTGTGGAGGATCAGAGTGGACGACATAAGCAAAAGGCATGTTGGACTTCACTGGTGCATGTGAATGTCACAAACTGTCTCACAAACTGGAGAGGGCAAGAAAGAAAACTATGACATGAATCAGCCTTATCACACTAGCACACCTAATCACCAGAGCAAACTGTTCGCAGCCTAGCAGCCTATTTGTGGGCATGCTGAAGCATCAGGAAAATATAAAGTTTAAAAAATGAACAATACATGAATCTTCAAAGATAAAGCATGTAAAGCAATAAAACCAAAAACAAACAACAAAAACAATGATGACAACTACAGTTTGGCTTATTGATAGGTTCCAGTGATTTAATCCTTTCATTAATTTGGTATCAAAGAGACTACAAACAAAGTTACTGGATAGTTTAGTTTTATACTGTTTATGTGTGGGAGGTTTAATTCACTTGCTTTAAAGAGGCACAACTAATGGCTCCTGTAATTAAAGAGAGTAATTAAATTTCACTATCATTCATCCAAAGATTTAAAATGCTGTAAATGTTACTGCTTTCTAATTATTAATTGTATAAACCTTAAAAAGACAATAATATGTGCAATTTCAAATTACCAAAGTGCTATTCTACTAACAAATGTATGTGACAATTAAGATATTAAGTCTGATGATTTAACTTTCATAAAACATTGATATAGAGGAAACATACATTATGTGCACCATGGGTATGTTTTCTCTATCAAATCATACATTATGTAGTCATTTGCTATTTCTTACTGACTTAAGTATCTGCTCAAATAATACCATGTGTAAATTAGAAAACTTTTAATCACATGTTTTTGTCCTTTAAACAATCTTTCATTTTGAAGAATTTTGAGAAGGAAAAATATGTTCCATCTTTGTACCGTAAGTGTTGTGAATACTTACAATATTCACAAATATAAACTCTACATAATCTTATACTGTTGTCATTTGCCAGCCTTTTAAAGGTTATTAAGAAACACAGAAGACAACTGCTCACACAAGGCAAGTTGAAAAGTACTAAACCACCTTTCAAACCTCCTTAGTTCCTTTTGCGAGAAGCTTTGATAGCCTGCTCTTTGAGGATATCATCTACCTTGCTAAAATATGACTTGTGTACATAACAAGATGTAGGAATAGACCTACAACATTTATTTCACTGTGTACTTTGAACATACATTTTTACAGAAAAAGGTGAGATTATATAAGAAAAATAAAGATGAGGCCTATACATGGCATAATTATATACATTTAATAAAAATCAGATATTTTTAAACATAGGAGAGTATAGAGGATTAATTATTACAATGGATGTGTTCAGGTTTTTTTCATTCTGAAGCATTTTATCCATATTAAGTATAAATAAATATATACCTAGAAAATAATTGAATACAGGCAAAGAACTAAAATTAAACAATTTCTCTAGCCCCCTTTATAATTAATACTGAACTCCAATTAACTAGAACAAAAAAACATAATTGAGAACTTGAATTATCTGAATTGGTAATTAACATTAATCAAATAGTGCAGAAAATTAACTATACCAGTAGATTTTTTTATACTAGGTTGATTTCTTTAATGTCCACTGACATAAGATGAAATGTCCAATCCATTTATCCTTGTTCATACAATTTTGTATAAGTAAAACATGATATCTTCCCGGCTGCCTTTATTTTCCTCTCTGTTCTTCCACTTTTTAAATCCTCCATCTCAAGTCCATAAAAAACCTTCAGTGGCTTTTCAGTTTATATCGATCTTGTCCCTCCTAACTGTTTCCACAATCTAACATACCACTCTTTTCAACACGTACAATACAATTAATAGTCCTAAAAATACAAATGCCAACAACCATACTCATAAGTTCTATAAAAGAGCTCATATAAGGGGTGCCTGGGTGGCTTAGTCGGTTAAGCGTCCGACTTTCGCTTAGGTCATGATCTCGCGGTTCGTGGGTTCCAGCCCCGTGTCGGGCTCTGGGCTGGCTGCCAGCTCAGAGCCTGGAGCCTGTTTCAGTCTGTGACTCCCTCTCTCTGACCCTCCCCTGCTCAGGCTCTCTCTCTCTCTCTGTCTCCTAGAAATAAATAAAACATTAAAAAAAAAAAAGAGCTCATGTAAGATTTGACATTAAGGAAGACCCTGTTAATTTCTGAATTTTCTCTCTAAACAAATGTGACAAGTTATAAACATATAAAAAGTTACAAGTTCAAGAGCTCCAAATTTAGAAAGATATCCTGAAGGGTGCTTTAAATTTTTATGTCTTTTTTAAGGTGACTTTTTTCTTATGGTATGTTTGGTCACTTTGAATGAACTACAAAGATCTGTATTCATTTCTTAGTGCTGCCCTAACAAAGTCCCACAAATTAAATGACTGAAAACAACATAAATGTATTCTCTCTCAGTTGTGGAGGCCATAAGTCTGAAATAAAATTGTCAACAGGGCTGTGTTTCCTCTGAAAGCTCTAGGGAGAAAGGCTTCCTTGATTTTTCTAGTTTCTCCTGGTTGTTGGCAATCTCAAACATCTCTTGGTTTGCAACATTTCAATCTTGGCCTCCTTTGCCACATGGCTGTCTTCTCTGTGTGTCTGTGTGTCTCTGTGTTCAAACCTCCCTCCCATCTTTCTTACAAAGACAGAAGTCACTGAATTAGTACCCACTCAGATTAATCCTGTATCATCTCACACTGATGTGATTACATTTACAAAAACCGTGTTTCCAAATAAGGTCACATTCACAGGAAGTGAGAGTTAAGACTTGAACAAACTTTTTGGGAATGTAATTCAGTCCCACCACCCTCTGTCCCCTAATCCATGTTTTTTTCCAAAGCAAAATGCCTTTGTAACATTGTGACATCCCCAAAAGTCTTAACTCATTTCAACATCAAATCTAAAACCAAAAATCTCATCTTCTAAACCATCTAAATCAGGTATGGTGAGACTGAGAATAATCCAACCTGAGGAAAAATTCTCTATCTGTGGACCTGTGAAATTAGAAGTAAATTATCTACTTCCAAAATATAATGATAGAATAAGGACTGGATAGATATTACCATTCCAGAAGAGAATACTGTCAGGAAAAAAGGAGATCCTTATCCCAAGTAAGTTCAAAACTCAGTAGGGCAAATCTCATTTGGTTTCTTGGCCTTAGACTAATCATTTGTGGATCAGTGTTTCCACTTCTTAGTCCTCCACAGTAACAGCCTACTCTCTAAGTCCATGGTGACAGAATATTAGCAAAAATGCACTTATCTTGAATATTCCTTTAAACAAAGTCATTTCAGACTTAAAATCATTATACATTATATTAATGTAATTAATATACATTCTCATATAGCATCATGAAATGTTAAATATTTTTTAAAGTTTATGTATTTGTTTTGAGGGAGACACAGAGAGAGAGAGAGAGAGAGAGAGAGAGAGAGAGAGAGATGGCGAGTGGGGGAGGGGCAGAGAGAAAGGGAAAGAGAGAATCATAAGCAGGCTCTGTGCTGTAAGTGCTGAGCCTGACACAGGGCCTGATCTCACAAACCAGGAGATCACTATCTGAAGAGAAACCAAGTCAGTCCCATAACTGACTGAGCCACGCTGGCACCATTTTCAATATATTTTCTTAAAGCTTATTTATTAGAATGTTAAGATTTAATACATGCATTTTTAAGTCAATATCAACTGTTATTTGTATCTTCCTGGTAAAACTAGTAAACAAAATACAAAATTGAATAAGCAACAATTAAACAGTAAAAATTTTATAATAGTTAATTGAATAATTAATTGAATTGTATATCTGTAAAACGGAAGAATATGCAGCCTTTAAGCATCACTGAACATGAGAAAATGATAGATAAGATAAATTTAGACAAGATGAAACAGAAATCTAAGTACATATGTATTAATGTATAAGGTTTATCCCTGGGTTATGAGAATAAACGTAATTTAAATGTTCTGAATTCAGATTTGTATATTTTGAAATTTATAAACATAATTATGTACTTTACACAGGGAAAGATAATTGCGGATATGCCTTTAATGACCTTTGCCAGCCCATCCACTGGTCTTTTATTGTAGAGGCTGTAAAAGCCTTATATATAGTTCTACTTGTCCGGCCTCTGGTAGCTAGACTTTGTCAGTGTAAACAAGTTATCTCAATGCGAGAGGAGGGAAAATACAATAAGCACTTCTGAGAAATACTATCTTCCTGATAAACAGACAGGGGGCAGAAAAGGTAGGGGCTTTGGTGCTGTCTGACTTCCCTACTTTCTGTCTTGGATGGAGTTTTATGAAATGCGACATCTGAGACAACAGGTCCAGGTCCCTGACACTGAGGAGCTGCTGAACCGCTTCTGGAAATGTGCACTGATTTTCCTGCTGGACACCTCCAGACACTCTTTTAATTATTAGAGTGACATAAATATTTTTAATAGGACTAAAAATAGAAAAGCTATAATAGCAGTTGAGTTCAATTTGGGTCACTGCTATTGAATGTCAGAAGTTTCTACTATACTGACTTCATCATGTAGGAAATTAAAAAACGTAAATAATGTAGACTATGAGCAATACCTGAAAAGCTGCTGCCTGCTGTTGTTTATATGAATGAAAATGCATTCAGTAAAATGATATAAAACAGGACTGAGATATTTTTACATCTAGGTGATTTCATTAATTGATCTTAATTATTCTGGTAATAAATAATTGAACCAATAAATCAGATGCTGGGGAATGAAAAACTATCTCTAGAATGCTTTAGTCACTTTTTAAAGATTATTTATTTATTTGTGTGTGTGTGTGTGTGTGTGTGTGTGTGTTTGTGTGTGGGTGTGTGTGTGTGTGGGAGAGAGAGAGAGAGAGAGAGAGAGAGAGAGAGAGAGAGAGAGAATCTGAGAATCCAAAGCAGGCTCTACACTCACAGTGCAGAGCCCAACATGGGGCTCAATCCCACGATCTGTGAGATCATGAACTGATCCTAAATCAAGAGTTGGACAATTAACTGACTAAGCCACCCAGGTGCTCCTTTAGTCACTTTCATATTAAAAAATAACTAAACTATCCATCTGTGGTGCCTGGGTGGCTCATGTGGTTAAGCATGTGACTTTGGCTCAGATCATGATCCCACGGTTTGTGGGTTTGAGTCCCACATCGGGCTCTGTGCTGACAGCTGAGAGCCTGGAGCCTGCTTTGGATACTGTGTCTCCCTCTCTCTGCCTCTCCCTTGTTCATGCTCTGTGTCTCTCTAGCTCTCAAAGATAAATGAACATTAAAAAAATTTTAAATAACTATTCACTTACTACACAATCCAGTGAGAAGTTTTAAGTGAATATATTTTCCTCTGCCATTAGGAACAACTCAGTTCTCATTATAATGTTTTTACCACATTTTTTCTTTTTTTAAAATGTTTTATTTATTTCGGAGAGAGAGACAGCGTGAGCAGGGGAGGGGCAGAGAGACAGGGAGACACACAATCCGAAGCAGGCTCCAGGCTCTGAGCTGTCAGCACAGAGCCTGATGTGGGGCTCAAACCCACGAACCGTGAGATCATGACCTGAGCCAAAGTCACATGCTTAACCGACCTGAGCCAAAGTCACATGCTTAACCACATGAGCCACCCAGGCGCCCCTTACCACAATTTTTCTAATGGCATTATTTCATTCTCTGCTCAGTCATTATACATTTATCTTGAACCCTTCTGATGTACCTAACATTTCATGTGTTGTTATAATAAAAAAAAAATACTCATAAGAAAATTGGGCAAGGATGCCTACTCTTAGAGAATTTATATTCTAGAAGATAAATGACACTGTTTATATTGTTAATTGCAAATATAATCTGTGCTTTGAAGATGCATGGCTTGAAAACAAGGAGGGCTTCCCTTAGTTTAAACGGTCAAGATAGATAACTGCCTACACAAAGTACTCAATAATGTTGTGTAAATAAAAGACTAAAGGTGAGAACTAAAGATGAATGTAGTTATATATAAATAAGTAGAGGTATAATGGAGAAGAGAATTCACAGCAGAGAGGAAAGTTATGGATGGGAAGGCCAATTCAGCATGTGTATAATGAAGGATATGGAAGAATGATGGGATCTGAGGTTTGCTGAATAAAAGAGTCCAGAAAATGTAGGAACTTGTAAGCAGTGGGAAGATTCCAAAGGAGTATTTACCATGGCACTAACATGCTCAGATATTTTCATCTCACTTGTCAGTATGGTATATTCCTTGTGGAGGACAAAATAAAGAAAGTCAAACACATTTAATGAGAGAAGATTAAATATATAATAATCCCTTAACATTATAACAGTGGCTTGCTCAGCTGGTATAACACACACAAAAAAAAATGAAGATAAGAAAATGATTTGATATACCTGATTCAATACAGAAAGTGAACATGAGGGGCATTTTAAAAGTCACTATTAGATTTCTGGATAAAGAAAAAGGATAGATTGAGGTCATGTTTATGGTTAAATAACAAGGTTCTTGAAATAACCAATGTTGGTAGGAAAGATCACACACTAACCACTGAATGAGTAAGTTTGAAGTGTCTGTGTGAAATCCAAGTATAGGTAATGAGTACTTAATTTGACCTTCAAGATTGGATTGGAGGGAAGAGGCTTGAAGGTCAGTGATTCAAAGTATTAATTAAAGTCATTGATGGAGGAATATAAACAGAGAGACTATAACTTTAAAAATAGGATTTGAGAGAATTTAAAAATGCCAAAGAACTCGTAAGAAGTGCCAGGTATTAAAGAATTGATGTAAAATGGCCAGAGACACAGAAGTACTTTTGTTCATTTACTTATATTTGCAAAGTAGGGATTCTTTGTTTATAGTTTAACTACATTTGGTAACATGCTGAACATAAAAATCAGGTTGAAATGAGCTAAAGTATAACTAAGCATATTAGTTAGAGTCTAGAGAAACAGAACCGATAGGATATACAGAGAGTTATATAAAATAACATTTATTATGGGGGATTAGCTTATATAGTTATGGACACTGAGAAGTCCCACAGTCAGGGGTCTTCTAGCTGGAGACCCAGGAGAACTGGTGGTATCTTTCTAGTCCAAACCTAAAGGTCTAAAAACCAGGAAAAACAATAGTGTAAGTCCTGGTCTGAATGTGAAGGCCCAAGAATGAGGAGAAGAAATGTAGAAGGGCTGGAAGAGATGGATATCCAAGAACAAGGAGAAAGCAAATTTGTCTTTCCTCCACTTTTTATTTTTTATTTATTTTTAATTTTTTAATGTTTATTTTTGAGAGAGAAAGAGACAGAGCATGAGCAGGGGAGGGGCAGAATGAGAGACAGACACAGAATCCAAACCAGGCTCCAGACTCTGAGCTGTTGGCACAGAGCCCAATGCAGGACTCAAACTCACAACCATAAAATCATGACCTGAGCTGAAGTTGGATGCTTAACTGACTGAGCCACCCAGCCTCCCGTTTCCTGCACTTTTTAATTTTATTCAGGCCTTCAACAGATTGAATGGTGTCCACCCACATTGGCCAGGGCAATTTTCTTTACTCAGTATACAGATTCAAATGCTTATTTTTTCCTGAAAGCACCCTCACAGACATACCCAAAATAATGTTTTACCAATTATCTGGACAACTAGCCTAGTGAAGTTGACACATAAAGTTAAACATCACAGTGGGGGAGTGAGAAAAGGAAGTTCATGAATTTAACAAACTTAAGAAAAGTTTACCTTTGAATTGGAGAAAGGAGATAAGACATAACTAGAGAAAAATGTAGAAGTGATGTGTAGATTGTGTTTTATTTACTTACTTATTTACTTACTTAGTTAAGGGAGGGGGAGAGAGAGAGAGAGAGAGAGACAGAGAGGCAGAGAGCCTATGAGTGGGGGAGAGGGAAGAAAAGGAACGGGGGTGGAGAGGGGAAGATGGGGAGGGGCAGAGAGAGAGAATGTCAAGCAGACTCCATACTCAGCATAGAGCCTGACATGGGGCTCGAGCCCATGACCCTGGGATTATGTCCTGAGCTGAAATCAGAGTCAGACACTCAATCAACTGAGCCATCCATGCACACCTGTTTTATTTTTAAAAGAGAGACTAAATTATGGGTACAGGCTGATTGGAAGGATCCAATAGATATTATATTCCAGTGGATGCCACTGGGTTGCCAGCTACCTGGGGGCAGGGACCCTCACCTCCAACATTGTATCAACAATAGAATAATACTCCCAAGTGAATTTTCAATGGAAGGAAGGAAGGAAGGAAGGAAGGAAGGAAGGAAGGAAGGAAGGAAGGAAACAAGCCAGACAGGCAGGTAGGCACAAGATTTTCAGGAAGACTTGGAAAGGTAGACAGTTCTTCCTTAGAGGAGTTCTTCCTAGTAGAGATACAAGTAGATTAGCCAATTTTATAGATGGTAGCTGAGCATAGAGCTATTTTTATTTATGAAATAAAAAGCTGGACTATGTACTAAGTAATGGGGGGCGGGCAGGTAGGACATCAAAAGTAGAACCAACCCACAAGAGGAAAGTAGTAGGATTGACAAGCAGTATTGGAAAAGCCTGGTAGAAATCTATGATCATGAAATATGTAAGAAGGATTAAACAGCATTGATATATGTTAACAGCAGCCACAATTAAAATGGAGTCACTGTTTAAGTGATTTGTGTGTGACCTTTGAGTAAGAAACAATTCAGATATAATGATTGTTTCTGATGTGTGGCTGCTGTTTATATCTGTAATCCATGTCCTGCGTGCAATTCTGCTTCAAGCTTGCTCTCATTCAAGTAATTATATTTAAATATATCTTCTTCTCCCAGATGAAAATTTCAAACAAAATATCTTATTCATATAAATGACTGCAGGTCCAAATATATTGCTCCTGTTGCTGCAGCAGGTGTCCAATTAGTTCATCTGCACTGAGTATGCCTCCAGGAAATGACATTTCTGAAATCTGGAACAATAGGCCAAGATGCATCCAAAATATCCCTAATTGTGACCTTCTTATCTTCTCATTCCTAAGTCTGCTACACTTTATGAGCCACGTACCCTGGGGATGCCTAAAAGTCTAATAACTGTGGTGAAATTCTTAAGAATTACTCTATTTCAAAAACCTAAAAAAAATGTAAAAACTTCAAAAGGCTTGTCTCTTCTTAGTACTGCTTCTGAGAACTCTGTCCTGCAGCTGATCACTCAGACCACGACTTCACTGACTGATATCAGGCAGCACCAGGATCGATGTTGGATAAAATATTTATAATGTTAGCAGTCTATATTGACCAAGTTAGCACTTAAATCTATATGTTTATTTTATTAATGAAGACTCACAATTATTTAAAAAACATCTTGCACAGACAAGAGCTAATAACACATTAAAATTGCCAAGTACATTTATTGAGTCAATCATTTTTAGTATTGTTCGTAAAGGACCCACTGGCTTTGATGTAGAATTAATCTGTATCTCTACTTGTCACTGCTTGAATGCTATGCACTATGTTACATACTTGTTTATACATTATAATAAGCCTGAGCCTGTTATTAAACACCAAACCCTTATACAGAAGATGGCCTCACTCGTTCCTTAGTCCTGAAATCAGATTGCTTGAACATGTAAGTACACAAATGTTTGTTGAATTCAATTGAATGATAAAGTCACTAACTGCTCTAAGCCAGCCACTGTGTTAAAGGTCAAGGATACAGAGATAACTAAACACCTTCCCAAACCCCAATCTCATAAGGCACAGACAGACAATAGTAAATGAAACTATAGATGGATGGGCAATTGCAGAAGAGGGGTTATGAAAGAAGAAGTTAAATCAACTGACTTTTGTAGAACAGAAAGTCATTCACTTCTCAAGCAAGAGGTAGTGGGCATTACAAAGTGAATGTTATATGCCAAGCTGCAGACCGAAGGGAGAGCAGGAGTGCTAAGGGAAAGATTCCCAGGATTGTACTTATGGTATATAAAGTAGGAAAACTGCAGCAGAAGTGGTAATCAATGGGAGCGCCTGGGTGGCTCAGTAGGTTAAGTGTCGGACTTTGGCTCAGGTCATGATCTCCTGGCTCCATGAGTTCCACCCCTGTGTAGGGCTCGGTGTTGACAGCTTGGAGCCTGGAGCCTGCTTCTGATTCTGTCTCCCTCTCTCTCTCTGCCTCTCCACCTCCCTATTGTGTGCATGCTCTCTCTCTCTCTCACACACACACACACTCTCTCTCTCTCAGATACAAATAAACATTAAAAATTTAAAAAAAGAACTGTTAATCAATGAAAGAAAGCAAGTAATGGTTACAAGTGGCCTAGAAGTATCATGCTGAGAAGCTTATGCTGCATTTAGTTCCCCCAATTCTCAGAAGAGGAGGGTTGGTGTCTATTAGACTTTTAGGGCTATCATAACAAAACACCACCAATTGAGTGGCTTCAGACAACAGAAACATTGCCTCACAGTTCTAGAAGCTACTAGTCTGAAATCAGGATGTCGGAAATGTTAATTCCTTCTGAGGGCAGTAGATAATTAAATACAGTAGTAAAAACACAGTAAAAGGTGAGATCACAAAGGAAATTTTTTAAATGAAAAGAGAAAGGAAGAGGGCCATGGAAAACACATTTGTGGCTACACAGAGGATTACAGAGGAAGAGAATTGGGACAGAGACCTAAAGCATACTAAGTGGGGAGAAGCTGATATTGGCTAATGCCCATGCACCAAAATAGGGAGGACTGGGGAGAAAAGACAAATGATCATTAATATCACAATTAATGGACGATTCATTAATCGATTTATTGCTTTTAGTAGACCATGACGGTAGTAACTTTGGAAGGAGGTGCTGTATTAAGAAAAGGCATTTTTAGAATGTGAGACACAAGACAATGCAATTTATAGGAAGACAGAGCCTTTGATACTATGGGATAGTGGATGGAGTGCATTGGTCTCCATCAGAAAGAAGGACCCAATTTGTATTTGTAGAGGAGGATATAAGTATATGTGGGTAATAAGACAAGTTAGCTATTGGGGGAAGAGTGAAGAAAACGGGGTAATGGATACCTGAAAACGTCATTCTTTGCTCTTTAAGTTTGTTAGAGAAAAGTCTGGCAACTGTTGGGCAGCATCTCACAGGCTCTCTTTGCCCCCCTGCCATCGAGCTATGAGGTTACTTAAGACTAGCGCCTCCTGAGATGCTGACACAGATAGAGGCTATTTATATCTTAGCACAAAGAGCCACCAGAGCCATTGGGATATTTCCTCTTCTTCTCAGAGAGTCAGTTTCATTAACTTTGGTAACCTAAAGTTACCATACAAATACCTTTGGTAGATGTTTCTAGTCGTTATTTCTCCATACACATGAATTTATAAACAAGCCTTCTAGAGACTAATATTAAAATACCTCCTCCTGGGGCACCTGGGTGGCTCAGTCGGTTAAGTGTTCAACTTCAGCCCAGGTCATGATCTCCCAGTGTGTGGGTTTGAGCCCCATGTGGGGCTCTGTGCTGACAGCTCAGAGCCTGCAGTCTGCTTTGGATTCTGTGTCTCCCTCTCTCTCTGACCCTCTCCTGCCTATGCTCCGTCTGTCTCTCTCTCAAAAATAAATAAACATTAAGAAATCGATAAAATACTTGCTACTGCTTTCATAATGTGAAACTAGGATAAAAAGAATAACTGCTAATACAGAGGTGAATGTAGAGAAAGTGAATGGCTTTAATGTTTATTTTTGAGA
Organism: Crocuta crocuta; assembly: GCF_008692635.1. Classification (NCBI taxonomy): domain Eukaryota; kingdom Metazoa; phylum Chordata; class Mammalia; order Carnivora; family Hyaenidae; genus Crocuta; species Crocuta crocuta. The sequence continues at coordinate 5,080,263 of NW_027530330.1, read as the reverse complement.
GAGACAGAGAGAGAGACAGAATGAGTGGGGGAGGAGCAGAGAGAGAGGGAGCCAGAGAAGCAAAAGCAGGCTCCAGGCTCCAAGCTGGCAGCACAGAGCCCAAATAGGGGCTTAAACTCACGAGCCATTAGATCATGACCTGAACAAAGCTGGACACTTAACTGACTGAGCCACTCAGGTGCCCCAAAGTAAATAACTTTAAGGCATACACATTTGTATCTGTATTTCATTTTAGCCTATATAATTCCTATCAATAATTTTATGTAAAATTTTAATTATGTAATATATAGAAACATTTATGTAATCCTTCCATCTGATTCACATTAAGAGTAGTTGAATAAGTTGAAGAAAATGAATAAAATATATGTCATGACATATATGTAATTTACAAAGTAATATAAAATGTTCTCTGTCCATCATTTTGTTCTGCTTTTGAAACAATGACACCTACTGATACAAAATCAACTACATGAGTCATTGAGTAATTTTATTTGAAGAAAAGATAGATTTAATTTAAAATATTTTCAGATGGCTAGATATTTCTCCATTTCTAAAAGTGAATTCAACAATCATTTATGCATTTATGGATACTGTGAGTCATTTAATTCAGTATTAAAGTGTGGAAGTTTTCATCAAGATTTTATTGATGTTTGTAAACTCATTTAGATCAGAGTCTTTAGATTTTCTAAGGCATGGATAAAACTTACTTAAAATAAAATACTGCAAAAACTGAAAGGGACAAACAAAATTCTGGTTTGCTACAATACAAGGATATAAGAATAAACATTCTTTCATGAATATGAAATCATTCCTTTTATAGGAACTCAACACTAAATGTATTTAGTGTATACCCTTCTTCACATTGTATGGATTTTCTTCCCAGAAAAAATGTCTATAATGTACATGTAAAAATTATTATAAATCTCTGTTAGTAAAACTAAGATGAAAGGACCTCGAGTTTAATGATCTACGAGGAGAAATGCTTCAAGCTTCAGGCTGACCCTGGGAGAAAATATAGCAGGTTCCCTGGGTAGTCTATTTATAGAACCATACTTGGTGTCATAACCCCTAACCAGTTGCTGCTGTCATTACCCATTAGCTGCTGTACATAAGCGTCTGTAATTGTATATAAATTGAATCTTTATAAATTGAATGATTATAAAGGAAACAGGAGATATTATGGAGAATCCTTTGGTAGACTGATAAAGCTGTTCACAAAATTAGCACCTGCTACTTCACATATTCTCCACATTCACACTTTTTTTTTTCCAAATTCATATATATTTGAGAATTTAATTCAACTACAGGTCCTTATCATGGCAGAATGCTACACAAACAGTCTTGACATTATGCAAGATTCTTAGTACTTTAAAGAAATGCAAAGTATTCTTTAGAAACAAAAATAATTCTTACTTTTTGGTATAAGTATACTTAGCAAATTATCAAAAGGATAGACTGTAACCCCCTCCTGACTCTCTTTTAGGATAGACCATATTTTTAAACAAAATCTAAAAACCACCTAGGCCAGGATTTGGAGATAAAAATAAAAGCTTGGCATTAAAAAAATTATTATGTGTGTGTTCAAAAGCATTGGCAGAGCAGTGCCTCTCAGATATTCATGTGCAGAAGAATCACCCAGGGATGTGTTAGAGTGAAGGTGGGGGTAGAGCCTGAGATTCTAAACTATTACAAGCTCTAACATACAGCTGATTCTTGCCATCTGAATACACCACATTAGGCAGCAAAGTAGGGGAAATTCCTTTCATCTTTGGACTAGATATGTACATCCCTTGAAAATAATAAATTTATTTTCACAACTATTCAAGAACAAATACAGTTTTAAAAATCAAAACATCACAGATGTTATTAAAAATGAAATTAAAAATAATAAGGCTGATTCTGACACTCACATAAGGAAAAAAACTTGTTCTCAAAAAACAGAATATTTTATTCACTATTGTGATTTATTTCAGGTGCAAGGAATGTAAAAGCAGAGTCAAAATTAGGCACAAATACTTTTTTTAAAATAGGCAAACACTTCTGTCTTCTCAGAAAAACAGCGAATGAAGGACTAGTGACACATGAGTCATTATTTTGAAAAACCAGTAAATCAATTATCCTGCCCTTGTGCTCTTATATCGAGTGCTGTTTACATTAATGATAAAACAGAAAGATGCGCGGAGCCAATGACACACAGACCAGTGATGTGGTGGCAGTTTCAACAGTCCTGAATTCCCCCCAAAGTCTCAAATATTCTTTGCATTCACCAAATATAACTTCCAGAACGAGAAGCGCACAATCAAGCCTCTAAACCATTGCAGGTACATTCTAATGAAGTAGTAAATGAAATTACTGAACACCAGATGTAGAAGAAAATAGCAATGGTAGTGAACACTGACTCCCAGGCCTCTTTAATCTCTTGGGGATTGTGGAGTCAGGTAATGCACAAATGTGTAGACCTGAGATGGATAACGATACCTTCTGGACTTTCACTGGGCTTTCACTGCTGAAAGTGGATTTATTTTTATAGGTATTACAACAGATCACCTTCTCATTTAACTCAGACAAATGTAGGCAAGCAATGGAGCTTAATGCTATGGGAACGTGATTAAATTGATTTTTAAGCTCAGATATTGCTTTTAAAAGTTATCAAAGCCTGGGGCAAGTGGTTTGTTTATCTCTAGAGAGAAGAAAATGACTGAATAAAAATAAGTAAAAAGTAAAGGAGACACATGAAGATGGCTGAATTGAAGCTAGTTTTCTATTAGCGAACACTAAAGGGACACATTTTTCCTTGTCTAGGCTCAGTTAGGATTCAGATGCTGAACTAATTTGAGAGAAGAGAAGGTATATATCCATTGGTTTAAAAAAAAATGATTCAAACTTTGCAAAGACTTATTACAACTGTAAGAACATTTAGAGAACACAGAGTTCACTTTACTCAATTTTTAGATGAGCAAAAGGTATTTGGAAATACATAACAATTCTGATGACAACATCCCCCATGCCTTTACCACCATTCTCTAGACACCAAGCTCAGACACACACACACATGCGCGCACACACACACACACGCGCGCACACACACACACACACACACACACACATACACAGAGACCTCAGGACCCAGAAAGATTATGTAGTGCTAAAATTTCATTATTTGTTCAAAATTAATGTATTACATGTAGAGTCTCCATCATCTCTAAATTATTCCAAATATAACTTTAATATTAATGACACTTATTTGTCCCCATCTGATACTTAACAGATTTTCAGACCTATTTTACAAGTAGAAAAAATTAATGTTTTGGTAGTCTTCATTGAATTTCTTAGTAGTAAGTTACTTTTTTAAAAGGAATCTCAGGGTTTCTGAATTCATTTTAAAAGCTTTCATATTCTGGATGTGCTATTTATTTTAGGGTTTGCATTCAAACTGTATATTCAAAATTTTAAGCATATCTTCAAGGTTAGAAGAAATGTCTAATTGGTAATCAATCCATATTTGCCATAATCATAGAATTTTGACTTGGACTAAAATAATCTTAGAGTATCTATATCTTGCAGATTTGTAGTCTTCATTATTTGAAATTACAAGCTTGAAAAAAAAAAGATATCCTGAAACACGATTTCCAAAAGTAAGTTTAAATTCAGCTTTAGATTTAAGAAATAGCAGGGGTGTCTAGATGGCTCAGTTGGTTAAGCATCCTACTTTAGTTAAGCATCCTACTTTAGTTCAGGACATGATCTCAAAACTCATGAGTTTGAGCCACATTGGGCTATGTGCTGACAGCTAAGAGCCTGGGCCCTGCTTGGGATTTTGTGTCTCCCTCTTTCTCTGCCCCTCTCCTACTTACATTCTGTCTCTTTCTCCTTCAAAATGAAATAAACATTTAAAAAAAGGAAAAATAAATAACCACGAGCAGGGAAGACAGGGGCAACGAACAGGAGAAGCATAGAAGAGTTTTTGGACAATACTCTGAAACCACAATGGTGGCTGCATGTCTGTATACACTTTCCAAGTCCTTAAAATACGCAACACCCAGGGTATACCCTCATGTACACCACGGGCTTTGGGTGATAATGATGTGGTAATGTAAGTTTATCAAGTGCAACACATGTACCACTCTAATGGGGGATGTTGCCCATGGGGGAGGTAATCCATATGTGGGAGCAGGTGCTATATGGGAAATCTCTGCACCTTCCTTACAATTTTGCTATGAACATAAAACTGCTCTAAAAAATAAACTTTCTTCATCATCATCATCTTCTTTGTTCTTAATGAGCAGAAAAGAAAATAATTAAATGTATTAGGAAGGTAACACCTTAGCGGGGGGGAGTATTTTTTGGCAATGGGCTGTAACATAAGGCACTGATCTTGGTTTAAAATCTACTTATGGTTTGAGATACACTAAAATATTGAGAGCCCACTGAAAAATCTGACTTGAATAAGATACTTTCTTGGCTTTGCAGAATAGGCAGCACCCACTACTTGTATTCAGACTTTTACTGAGTATTTGTTGAATGAATGGCACCTTATTAATGTCTCATTAAAAACTTAAATTCAAATGACTTGAAGAAATAATTTATATTTACTCATTATCATTGTTATATAAATGGCTAGAGTAAGAAGTAGAGTTTCTTTCTGCTAGGTGGAAATGAGAAAATTTACAAACTACAGTGGAGTCTGAAGTTTTTCAAATCTTTTTTTTTTTTTTGCAGTTTGTCAAATCTTTTCATCTTTCTAGGATTAAATATATTATTGACTCTAAGAAAAAGATCATTCGAAGTTAATATTTTGACACTTCTGGTCAGGGAAGAAGGAAACAAGACTGCATTAATTACCAGCCTAAGTTTTAAACCAAACCAATAAAAATGCCAGGATGATTGAAGTATTTGTACTGATGACTAAAGAGTGTATTTGGAATGAAGAAGCAAAAGTAGCTGAGTCTAGGAAATGAGAACAGGAATGTGTTAGTTTGGCAATCTTCAGAATTTGAGGATGAATAAAATTTAGTCATAAAAACCCATGAATTAGGTGACATAAGTCCATCTTATGAAGAAGACAATATTGGCAGTCTATGTCTTTGTATTCTGTGACTTAATATATCCTCAAGACCTGGCCAAATGAAAAACATGAAAATATGCAGCTAATAATGACTTAGCATTCAAAATCAAAATTTAAAGAGTAAACATTCTTTGTCATGACATCCCTAAGACTGGTTTTTGACTTTTATGTGCATTGTTTTTCCACATTTTTGGTCAGTACCATGAGGAAGGCAAAATATAAGCAAAATACTGTTCCATAAATTAAGAAAATATCTTAGTCCTTTATTTAAAGTGTATGAAAGTAAATCAACATCATGATATCCTTATAGATGGTAGTTTTTTGAAAATTATTTCATCTAATATTTTCTATTGATTCATTGTTTTCTTTTAATGATATAAAGTTTAGAAATAAACACTAAAGGTATATTCTGGTGTTGGTAAAATAGTTGTATCTTTTAAGTATCTTTCCATATCCTTGTTTCTATCTTAACCCTATTTCATTAAAAACCCAGCTTAAGATTATATCAGATCATTTCTTCTAATTTTTTCCCCTTTTCTTCTCTTACTCCCTATTTTCTTCTGTCTCATTCTGATTATTTCTCTGGAGCTAGGAACTAGGTATTTTTACTCCTAATCCCTGTTGAATTTACTAGGTTTTGTTTGTTTCAAGGATACCATGACTAACCAAAAATCTCTTTCTCAAGAAAACTTTCTACTCTCTATCCACTGAAATTCTACCCATGTCTTCCACATTCTCCCTCATGGTAGAACACAGAAGACGTGCCTGGGCGGCTCAGTCAGTTAAGCGTTTGACTTCAGCTCAGGTCATGATCTCACAGTTCACAAATTCAAGCCCTGCATCTGGCTCAGTTGACAGCTCAGAGCCTGGAGCCTACTTCAGATTCTGTGTCTCCCTGTCTCTCTGCCTCTGCCCTACTCTCCCCTGCTCACACTCTGTCTTTCTCTTTCAAAAATGAATAAACATTAAAAAAATAGTTCACAGAAGGTGGAAAAGTCTTTGGCTCTCTTTCTATCAAGTAGTGAATCTGTGTCCACCTTTTGATTTGTTTTGACCTATAGAAACATGGTATAAGACACACTGTTTAGCTTAGAATAAATGGGCATTCAATATCACCACTGGGGAAGACCTCCCTTGAAAGCTAAATACTGCTTAAGAAGTTTGACTATCTTAGGAACACCATGATGTGAACAAACCCAAGGCAGTCACATGGTGGGGGCAGAGGGATAATGGGTGAGTGCCAAGGTGCCTGGGCATGCGAAACTCAAGGCGATTACTTCAAAGAACACAGGGATATGCTAGCCTAGAAGAAAGGATTACAGAGAAACAAAAACAAAGCACTAAATGGACAGGGGGAAATTTAGGTAGCTGAAACCTGATGTTAATGAATCAGAGTTCATTAGACAATCAATAGACTAGTAAACTTAGAGTTTACCCAGGGTAGTCTTGATCTTCTCTTCTAGTCAATGGCTTTAGTTTTGTCTTATGAACTAGAACTTAAGTTTCAACATATAATTTAATTATATTTTCAGATTTGTATTTTAGCCCTCTAACATTTTCTTTCACTTCCCTATTGTTTATAAACAAAATAGAAACTCCAATATCAAAACAGGATCTATTCAATTATATTTGCATCTATCCATTGACTCATCTGTCTTCTCCTTAAGTTTATAAAATCATCAAGAAGGAACATGCCTCATTTATTTTATGTCCTCATTAACTAGTAAAATGCTAAACACAAAATTAATCTGATCTACTATTTTTGAATGAAAGAGTTAAAGACTCTTATATAACTCATATATTGTATACTGTTAGAGAGGTTAGATGGGTAACTTGTAAAAGGAATAGAAATAAATTCAATAGTTATTATTTTGTTAAGTATACTCACCATAGTTATTCTAGGTAATTTGCAGAAATATGAAATGCATTCTTTCATTTCTAGAAACCTACCTTAAAATTAATCATAAACCCATCGATTATGAAATTTCTTATTAACTGACTTAATTGTAGTCACTTCACTCTATATTAAAAGAAAGTATTTAAAGCAATTCATTACCTTTTATCAACCAGACAAAATCGTGAATGCAGTTACTTTCCACCCGCATTAATATCCCTGAAGTATATCAAATAAAGGTAAGAATAATCTTGAATTCACATAAACAGCTGACTAATCTTGTATATACTACTGAAAGATATAAATCTTTAAATTATGGAATGAAACAGTATGCAGTAAATTTATACACTTCAGGAAATACATTTTTAAAGTACTCCTGAAAGTCTCTATGGTATATGAATTTGCACATACACTGTCTGTAGATAAGCAGTTAATTATTCTCCATAATTATGATTTTTCTACAATACAGAAAAGCATTGCTTCTGAGGGATTTCTAAAATATACCTTTTTCCCAATCATTTGTTCACTGAATAATTTTTCATTTTGACATCTCTTTTTCCTATACATCATTTCTAAAAGTCTAAAAGTCAAATTTTTGATCCTAAAACAGTAGGTCACATCCCTAAAAGGAAGGTTCTTTTTGTCATAAAATACCATTATCTATTTCTAAAATTCTTATATTTAAAATTCCATGCTTACGTTAGCTGAACAAGATTTTTTATTAAAATCAGACACCCTCTAAAGACTAAAAAAAAAAAAGCCTGTTAGCTATTCACCCTCCATATTTAATTGGGAGTGACATCTTCTTTTAATACTTATTGAGAGAGAGAGATTGAGAGAGAGAAAGGGCATGTGCACACAGGAGTAGGGGAGGGACAGAGAGAGAAGGAAGGAGTTCTCTCTCTGCACCGTCATGCAGGGCCCCACAGGGGTCTCCATCCCACAAACCACAAGTTCATGACCTGAGCTGAAATCAAGAGTCAGACACTCAAGGGAATGAAGCTCCTAGGTGTCGTCCCTAGGAGTGAAATCTTCTAGGTCAGCAGGTTGTGAACTCAAGTCATCCTTGCCAAAGGAATGGTGGTATTTTGTAGAAGGGGAGAAGTTGTAGAGGTAATCATGGCTCATGAAGCCCATCAGAGAAGGGCAAAATCTCTTGCCCTTCTCTTGGTGTTGGAGTTTGCAATAGTATGTATAGAACTAACAAGCAAGTAATTTTGGATAGAGAATTAGAAGGATTCAAGTTGATATCAGAAGTCTTAAGTGAATTTGTTTCTTTACCACTTATTGCATGATGTTGGGTAAAGTGCTTTAACCTCTCTGAGTTAATTTTTGTATCAGCAGGTGCTGAGAAGACTAATTCAGAGTGTCGAGCAGAGAATTTATTTTGAAGGTTCAAAAGACAGTATTAGAAAACTTTACATTATACACAAATACTTGCTATCATAACTGTGATAGTTCATCTAGGGCTATCCCTGAGTATCTATAAATAAGAATCTTGAATCCTACAGGGTAAAGAATAGGTTTAGGTAGTTCGGTGCACAATATGCATAATTAGGCACTTTATAAACACTTGATTATGATATTAATCATACTGTCTACTGAAAATACAGTAAACTTCTCTATTTGCCCTTTGTTTTTGAAATGAAAAAAGATATTAAAACCTAAGTAGGAATTTTTAATCAAGAGTATTTATATTTATTAACCATATTTAAATATAGCACACAGAAGGAAACTCTTAATCAGACTAAAAATAAAACTTGTATTGATTTGAGTCCCTAAGGTTTTTTTACACTTACTAATCAAAGCACAATGTAACCTATTTAAGGTTTTTTAAGGCAATATGTCCTAAAACTTTTTGAAAATAATTTGGCCCTAGTAGACAAAAATGATATCAACTATAGTTCAGTAATTTTAAAATACCATGTGCATAATATTATTTTCCAGATAACTAGAAAAACCATTGATTTTTGAGCATTTCTTCAGGAGTACTTAAGAAGTTTAGATAGCTTACTCAAAATGCAACTCACTTAGAAAATAGTAAATTACAGGATTCCCAAAATCTGTGATTTTTTAAATATATTTTATAATTTATTTTGGGAATATATACATTTTTAAAACATGCTTATTTTGAAAGCATCAAAATAAACACACAAGTAATCTACTATTATTTTGTTGTCTGATACAGAGTAACCCAATTTTACTGTTTTTGACTTGGTGGTAATTTTCATATCCAAAATTTACAAAAAGTAGATGAAAAAGTTTATTTTCATTCTAATAGGTCATGCTGTTTCTCACTGCTCTATCTCTAATGTTACTGGTCTAGACCAAACAGTGTCCCATTAACTTGACCAACTAAATTCCAGCCCATACTGCCTCTTTTTGACTACAATACTGCACCTTTTAATTCATTCATCACTCGATTTGTAAAAATATCAAATTTGATCATGTCACCTCTTGAATGCCTCTGCAATGCATAGGGGACATATTCTAAATTATTCAATAATTAAGATCTTCATAATCTTTCATTAGGCTACTATTCTGAGGGTCACTACTAATCACTTTACTTCCCTAAGTCTGTATGTAGTTTAATTGACAGCTACTATGAACTAATTTCACAGGCATGCCATGCCTTTTCACACTTTTATCACATCTTTGTAAAAGAAGAAAGTCCTATGCCTAAAATGTTGTTTGATTTCAACTCTCTTCAAATATAAACACAGATGTTGTTGCCCTTCCTGACTCATCTTCCCCAAGAAATCTTAATATTTTACATACACCAATATATTTATATATATCCCATATATATATGCTCACACAACATATGCTATACATACATACATATATAAATATAAAAATATTAACATATTTTCCTCCTTGACTATCCTATATCACATACAGAATGTTTGATATCTGTACCAACTATGTGTTGATTGCCTCAATTAGGGCTAAAGAAAATCTCATGAATTTACAAATAGAAGACTGACTTTTTCCAACTGGAGAGGACATAAATTTTCCATATCTATGGACAAGATCATATGCATTGTTATCTAACAGCATAGAGTTGAAATGGTTCAAAGACAAGTTGATAATCTTGAAAGTTGATGATCTGGAAAGAGGAACAGACATTCAGTAATGCATTATTTTTCTTTGCCCATTTTCAAGTATTTCACAGTTCTTCCTAAGAGGTTGAACAAAACATTTTACAAAAAGTATGTGCTAAAATGATAAAGAAATAGGAAAATTATGCTCTACTAGTACCTAAGGGACCCTTGAATTTATCAACTGAGTATTTTCTGAGATGTCCAAAAGGATGTTATTCAAGCATAACAGTTATTTGGAAAAATTCTTTAGTGAATTTATTTCTAATAGATGATGATTACTTCTATAGCCAACACAAGGCAAACAATAGGTCATTTCAATCAAAAGTAGCAAATTTCCTGGGGCACCTGAGTTGCTCAGTAGGTTAAGCATCTGATTCTTGATTTCAGCTCAGGTCATGATCTCAGAGTTTCATGAGTTCAAGCCCCACATTGGTCTCTGCTCTAACAGAGCAGAGCCTGCTTGGGATTCTTTCTCTCTCTCTTTCCTCCTCTCTCTCTGTCCCCCACTCACTCTCTCTACATCTCTCCCAAAATAAATAAACTTAAAAAAGGGATCATAGTGTAAAAAAGTGACAAATTCATTTTTAAATGAAATTAATTGAACCCTTCTTTCTTGTTTTTGAATAAGGGGCTTAATATATCAGATTAACTTAAGCAATGATAAACAGCAGAGAAAATGCTAAAAGTATCATAAATTCATGAATATATGTACCTACTTGGGTTTCCAGGGCCATCTAGGTCATACATACATACATATATATAATACATACATATATATTTAAAGATATTTAAATATTAAATATTAATATATACATTAANATAAATCGTTTTTAATAAGAAAGCTAAACTTGCAGAATAGTACTTAAAATCATAAACACATTATATACCTTCCATGTTATTCTATATTCTATATATTATAGTAATAATACTAGAAGATAAAGTATTTCCTACATTGACTTTATATTAGCCACCTGTCCCCTTATCCTAGCTGTAAGATTCCTTACATAAAATAAAACTGCTTAAATCCTTGTTTAACTTACTGTTTATTTTTTGCTCAAGCTCTGCATCTGGTAGAGTTTGTGAGCTAAATATAATCATTAAGGGAATTATTAGGATAAGTTATCTTGCATATTAATGGATTTAGTTGTCATATCCAGAACTTGTATTAAACTAAGCTCTTAGGAAAGAAAATAACGTTCAGTCTTTTCTTTCATAGATGCTGGGATTATGTTGCTCTGAGGATGTGAATCTGTACAAATTAATATTGATGTTTAACAGGAGTTGACTAACATTAATGCTATGTTTAGTATGTACCACCATGGATAGAAATGCTTTCCATATCATTATATTCTATTCTCACAACATCCTATGGGGATGTAAAGAGCCCTCTTTTCTAAATGAGAAATATGAGACCCTGAGAGATCAAGTATATCTTCCAAGGTAAAGCAAGTAGTGAATGTCCAACCAAGATAAAGCCCAAGACCGATTTAGTACTCAAGTAGGAGGTAAAGGTGCTTAGAACTTTTGACACAAGAGAAAGCCTATGTGCTTGCAGCAGTTCAGAGTACATCATGAAGGGATTTACTGGCTTTTTGGTTTTGCATATTCAAATTTGAGAAGAATTGATGATAATTAATACATTAATTAAAGATGGGAATCCTCAACTCAGCCTAATAAAATGTGACATATTATGGCAAACACCAAAAAAGCAGAAATATATTAATTAAAATTTAAAATAGATAAATTATAAGTCTTTTAAATTATTCAGATAATAGACAGTAAATGAGGACAGTTATTAGACAGTAATGCAAAACAATGATTTAGCTAGTGAAAACTGCCCCTTGTGTGCTTTGGGGCAGCTTCCATTCCTTAGTAGATTGCAGGTGATGGTAAACTCTCTAAGAGTGAAAAACTGTATACCTCTTTCTTGAGAGGTAGGACAGCAAAATATCTGAACTGGGTTTCAGGAATATTTGTGGTTGAGCCACTCCTTTCTGTCTGTTTTGACATCCCTACTTCCAGATCCAGCCCTGGAAGTCTGGAGGAGTGGACCAGTAAAAAGCTGAATAGTGCAAATTTGACTCGCAGCCTGTGGCTAGCTGTTAGTTTCAGTACTGGTTTGGCCAGATGGTGGTGTGCCCATTCCCATAATGCACCCTAGATTAGTCAGTGAGCAGTCAGGAAACATGGCATCTTCAAATGGGGGTACTTAGAATTTGATAAAGAGGATAGTTTGGGTAGAGAACTATCAAGCTCCTAGAGACAGTATAATACTCCAGGCATGAGGGGCAAAAAGTTGAGAGGAAATATGTGAAACTGAGCTGGCAAAAATTCAACTTCTCTTTTCACTGATAAAACTGTCATATGGGAAGGAGCTAGATGGCAAAAGACAAGAAGTCTGAATAGAGCTAAACAGCTGTTCATATGGTGGGCTATAATTTGTATAGGCATGTAGCACACATCTAGCGGTTTCTGTTTTTGCCTCAAGGGCACCTATTCCTCAGGAACAGGAGTGTGATGTGTCTTGATCTAGGAGGTGCCACTACCCTGCTCTTCTTGCTCATTTGAAATTTCTCTCCTCAAAGGTTCTCCTAGGAGCCTTCTCCCACCCCCATCCTAGCCCTATTCAATTTTTTTTTAAATCTACTCCTACCTACAGAGAAAGGAGAATCACTTTTGTTGAACAAAAGGGTACAAAATAACAACAGCTAAGTATTTAGTGCCAGTCATCTTACCTCCTGAAAAGAATACTAGGTTCATCTCTATTTTACTAGGAGAAAAAACTTAAAAAAAAAACTAATTATACTAGTTGCCCAGTCTTTATTAAAACTATTAGAACTAACAGTTTTAATATAATATAAACAATATTTCCAATTAAATATTTTAAAAATTATTTTTGCATTTTGTAAAAATGGGCTAACTGACTCAATATCCAACTAAACTGATCTGTACAATGTCATTTCTCTACATCTTTTGAAAAAAAAAATCTAAGGACAAGGAACCTATAATACACAGTATTTTACATTACATTCTTCAGCCTTTTTAAAAATATGCTCCTGATTCTGTGTCACACGTGGGATGAACTCAGATTCTGATATGTAGCCAATAGAGGACAAAAGTGCCCGATTTATGGGACACATAAAGATATCACCTTCTCCACTGGTTCATTTGGAATTCACCTCATAGCTAAGTTACACACAGAGTAAACACTTTCCCTCTGAATATCAAGGTGTTCTATTCTGAGAACAGCAGAATTTGATGCAGGTGGCTATTGAATTAGCTATTAACAGTTGATTAGGAGGATACATTTCAGGATGTTCTATTTCTCTCTAGAACAAAGAAAAGGCAATTTTAAACAGAACTCTCAGCTTCTAATATTATGTCTGATTCCATCATACTATTTTGTGAAATAGAACTATAATTCAAACCTCTAAGTTAATGGAGTTTGACAGGAAGGTACACATCACATTTTGCGAAAAGAGCCTTGATTACTTTTGGTGCTTCCTCTTGGTAATAAAGCCTTGACAGCTTCCATTTCTCAAAAGAACAGCTTTATTATTTTCTCCTCAATTCTAAGTAGTTACTTAACTCTAAAATAGTTGCAAGTAAATGGGAGCTTCTCTACTGAAAAGAAAAAGAAAGCAGGTAAAGAGGAATTTCTTACACACTTTCTTCCAATTTTCTATCACTTAAGGAACTTAAAATGATTTGGATGCGATTTAAAACTTTGAATCCTTAAAAATGTTTTAGTTGTCATGTAGGGACTGTATCAGTCAGGGTCCAGGCAAAAAAAAAANGTTTTCCTTCCAAATGGGTAAATTGAGGAGAATTTAATAAAGGCACTATTATTTATAAAAGTGCAGGCTGTTGTTTAGGAAAACTACAATGAATGGTTTAGTTCTCTGGGGGTGAGAACAGCAGGGGATTTCAGTACACTCTAAGACTAAAGAGGCCAAGAGAGGAATTAGTGATCTAACTGAAGTGATCTTTAGTTGAGAGAAACAGTCACCTTGAGTTAACCTCAGAGCAAGCAAGTAGAGAAAATTACTACCTTGGCTGCTCTTTTGTTCGACCTTCTGAGTTTTGGGTGGTATTCTCTGTTAACCAAAGCAACTGGGAACCTAGTGATGCTGCCTGTTATCAGTCATCCTCCCTGAGTGCAAAGTGACGTGGAAGAGGATAGAACAGATCTGGAGGGGTAAATGGAATATATCTAGGGGTACACTCTTTTAGGCAATCATTGCAGTTATTTCTATTGGCTGAATTCTGCTCTTGAAGGACATACATATGTGTTAGGACTAAGGCGCATTCTATCATTAAGTTGTATTTCAGGAAGGAATGACACGATCCAGTTTGTACTCATGAACCACGCATGGCTACCAAAGTATTTCAACAATATAGAGGAGAACTGAAAGCAATGCCAATTTGGCTGTCTAGAAAATCCAGGAGAGCGCACAGAAGACAGACCAATATATCTTCTGGTAGACTTAAGGCAGAATAACTGACCCAGAACATCAACCATTTCCAGAACAAATAGAAACATAATGGAAATGTTCTGTCTTTTCCATAAGCATCACCATCGGTAAGTTTTATTTATCCTCATTATGTATACATTGTTTCTTTTCTTAAGCATACATACACAATTAATTCTGCATAAAGCAGCAATTTTCCGTGCCCGAGACAGTTGCATTTTGTCTCAATTTTTCTGCAGTTTACCACTAGTTATAAAGGAAAAATTTTTGGCCTTCTCTAGTCTCTTTGCATCTATGACACATTTAATAAGTTTAACAGATATTTGCCAAGTAATTACATGTGCAGGCCATTGTTCTGTGTTCTGGGGATAGAGTCACTGAAGTGAAGTCCTATCCACACGGGACTCAGGACCCAATGTCTGAAGCACTTTTGCAGTCAGAACACCAGGCAACATAAATAAAATGCAGATGTAGGTAAAAAGTATCATTAAATAACTGAATAAATCCATAGCATAGTAAGTGTTCAGAGTTTTATATTCATTTCATATATGTAGAAAGTTATAATCTTTGGTTTTAAAGAATATGTGTTTTCCCACTGGTGACTAGATGGCTCAGTTGGTTGAGTGTCAGACTCCTGATTTCAGCTCACGTTATGATCCCAGGGTCGTGGGATCAAGCCCTGCGACAGGCTATGTGCTGAGTGTGGAGCCTGCTTAAGATTCTTGCTCTCTCACCCTCTGACCCTCTCCAGCGCTCATGTGTGCTCCCTCTCTAAAATAAAAATAAATTAAAAAATTAAAAATCACAGAAAAGAATTTATATTTTCCCAGAAAATACATACAAGTTGAGGCATTATATTGTGCTCTATTTTTTTTTTTTTTTTTGTCATTGTGTGAATTTCTAAAGCAGGAGATAGCATTCCATTCAAGTGAGATAGAACACTGCCAAGTGAAGCACAACATGATGCAACATTTAAAATGTTCGTGAAGATGTACAGAATAGGAATGCAGATTTGCACTTTATTTTTATTTTAGGGGAGAAGAGATGAGCTGTGCTACACACACATTTGTTGAAGCAGTCATTGATGCATGAATACTTCCCTATTTGCTCCATTTTCATCCACTGCAGTAAAACTTGAGTCATGTTCTTGTTTGGTACT
Source organism: Crocuta crocuta (assembly GCF_008692635.1). Classification (NCBI taxonomy): domain Eukaryota; kingdom Metazoa; phylum Chordata; class Mammalia; order Carnivora; family Hyaenidae; genus Crocuta; species Crocuta crocuta. The sequence continues at coordinate 5,064,569 of NW_027530330.1, read as the reverse complement.
TTATTAGCAGGAAAAGTGGTGGGTTGGTTTGTAGAATACAGTTCAGGATTTCTTTAAATCTCTCTCCTTTTTTTCATTTCTTTTTTTTTCTTTTCCTTTTTTCTTTTCTTCTTTTTTTTTTTTTTTGACATTTCTCATTGTATTGCACTATGTCAGGTAAGCATGAACCTCTGAGTACAGTATATTGAATTTTCTTCAGGTAGTTCAAAACAAATTAATTCTCTACCCACACATCATTTAAAGTACTAATTCCCTGTGCAGCCCAGCAAACTTCAAGCTGTACCTGTTCAGCATTTAAAGTTAAGGCAGTGCAGCATAAACACCTGTTAAAGTTTATAGCCATCTGCTTCCTCAAGAAATCTAAATTCTAATAATATGAAATTAACAGATGGGAAAGAGCTATAACCTCAGCTCTGAAGAGGGTAACTGCAACCTTTGATTAACATACTGCCATTTTGCTGTTAATTGTTTGCAATGACCACAGGGACACAGTTCAGCAATGATGTCCCATCAGTGACATGCTTTGTTTTTGTTCAGGGATAGTTTGAAGAGAGTATTTCTTAATGATTTCTAAAACTCCAATAAGGTGAATCTTCCTCCTCTCAATGAAAGAGCAAAATAATTAAGGTATAATGAAATGTGGTGCAACATATGACAATCCTGAGGGTAATGAAAAGATAACCTTTGAGACTGGAAATGGCAGTATTTTAAATAAGAAATTAAAGTTGGTTGTAACACACCTTTATAAAATTAAGTGTAAAAATTGGATACTGAGAGGAAATCCAGAGTAAACTGTGTGGATTTTCAGGAACTAGCCCTCTTTATGTTCACAAATAATTGAGAAGCTCTTTGTTTCATGAAGACTATTTCAGCAAAAAATAATTAAAGACCTCGAGATTTTGTTTTGCCTCACAAAATTAGCATGTATTTGTGTTCTTTTCTATCTCTGGTCATAAAAGTAATGCCTGTTCAATATAAATAATTCAAACCATACAGAATGCATAAAGTGGAAATGGAAGGCAGCCATGATTTCATGCTCCACAAACCTGAGGAACAAACACCAATAAATCTCTTTTATTTTTCCAATTAATTACTCGAGAACTCATGTGCTAGTTTTATAATGAGCCTGATATCTACCTTGCGGGTCTGACCCCAAACTGTCCGTAACTCTTAGGAGCTAAGTAGCCCCAGTCATGACCATTCTACAATGTGAAGAGAATACCAACATCCAGGACCCATTGGGTGCCCTGGTGACTTTTCCACTCTCCACTGGCACTGTTGACATCTGGCCCTCTCTACACTATCAGTGGGGTCAGCTTCCATTGTACAAATGCTCAGTGGTGCATGTTTGTGTATGGCCCCCTGTAGCCTTTGCTGAATAGATTTCATCTCTGTCCTGACCACTGAAATTGTCCAAGTTGTCCCTCTTGGTGACTCTATTAGTCTTCTATCATTGCCATGGCAAATAGAGAAACCAATGAAGAGCACCCACATGAAAAGAAACAAAGCTTTGTAGACAGTTTGTCATAGTAAGAGAATCAGCCACCATAACTTGCATTTGGCAGAAACTCTCAAGCATGCAGGTGAGTACAGAAGCTTTACAGTGGAACAGAGAGGTTTAACATGTGTCCTGACTGGAGGCTATTGGTAAGGGTAAGCTGGAGGAAGGCTAGTTAGAAATAACGGATCCTATGTCTTTGGTTAGGGAAGCATTATTTGGCTTTTTCTGGTTGAGGCTAAGTAGATAGTGGGGAAAAAATAGAGAAGCTGGAAGTTATTGATCAAAGTCTTGCTACTTTTGAGCCAATTGCTACAGAGGCTGCGGTTTGTCTTCCTGGATTGGCTGCTATAGAGGTTGTGAATCAGATTTCTATTTTTATATATGATGTGGCTATTGTCTATCCATTTGTATATTCAGGCTCTCATAAAATTACTGTGAACATAATGGCTTCAATGATACAAAGTTATTGTGTCACAGCTCTATAGGTTAAGGATCTCAGAGCTAACAGTCATAAAGGGTGTTGCATTCTTATTTTTAATGTTTATTTATTTATTTTGAGAGAGAGACAGAGAAAGAGAGGCAGAGAGAAAGGGAGAGAGAATCACAAGCTGGCTCTGTGCCATCAGTGCAGAGCCCAATGAGGGGCTTGAGAATGCAAACTGCAAGATCTTGACCTGAGCTGAAATCAAGAGTCAGACACTCTATCGGACTGAGCCACCCAGATGCCCCAAGGGCATTATATTCTGAATGCTCTGGTAAAGAATACATTTGCTGCTTAGTCAGATTGTTGACCAAATTCAATTTCTTGTGATTATAGGTCTGAGGTTCCAGTTTTCTTGCTGGCTGTAAAGTAAGGGTAGTTCCCTTACTTCTACTTTACATTTACTTTGCATTTCTCAGCTCAAGGCCCTCTTAACTTCAAAGCCAAGAAATGGTGGCTCTGTGTCATTTAAACTGTTATGGGACCAATAGAAAACTAATACAGATCTAAAGGATGAGTAGGGATTTATTAGATGATAGTGAATGGGAATACTTAGGTAGTGGGGAGGGGGGTATTCAAAACAAAGGTAGTAGCATGTGCCAAGGCACTGAGGCATGCAAAAGCAGAATTCAGGAATTAATTTCTGGAGATTGCTGGAATCTAAAGTATAAGGAGTGGCACAGAGCAAAACTGCAATGGTCATCACAGGTAAAACCAAGACACTGCATTGTCCTACTTAGGGTTTAAGATTTTTTCCCCCCAGCATGCAAAAGTAAGTGACATACCCATTGTTCAGACATGAACAACAGCAGATTTCAAACTACCGTAGCTTTAGAACTACTTACAGGTGAATTCAAAGTCTGTGTCTGCCATTCATCAACTGCATGACCCTGGTCAATTTACTTAACTTTGTGGATTCTCCACTTGTTCATCTGAGAGCTGGAGATAACCCCAACTTGCATATATGTTGTCAGCATTAAATGGCAAAATGTATCTGCACTGCATAGACAAACCTCAGAATACTAACAGTAACAAAGTTATTTTATACCTAAAAAATATTCTATCCAATTCTAGATCCAAATCTATGCAAAGATTGCTTAAGTCAGTGAATCCTCACTCCTGGAAAGGATGAAGGCCATGTTGTCACTCCGCTGGGCATGTCAGTGCAACTATCAATTTATCAACCAGCTGAGGTCACATTTCAATTTACACCAGGGCATCCAAAGCATGTTTAAAGTACTGGCATCATTCAGCTTCAAGCCATCACTTATCCATACTAAATTAGATGTCTACCATGAAGACCGTTTTAAGTCACAAAAGATTATTTGTTTACTTAATATCTAGTTACTATATATAATGAAGTAAATTGTTTCCTCCAATTGGCTATTAATATTACATATCAATTTATTCAGAAATGGTGGTTTCTGGTTATATGACCCTTGGAAAGTAAGCAGGAAAAGGATAAATGGCAATGGCTTCTATGTCTTATATATAATTTAGGTTATCTTGAGTTTTCAAAACTTGCCTGAACATTGCCAGTTTTTCCTTACAGCAATTACTATTTCTTCAAGAAAAAAAACCCACAAACAAGAAGAAAACAATATATGAACTATAGTTACCTTTAAGAAATCTCATGTAGGAAACAAAAATTTTAGGAGAAAAATATTGTTTGGAATATGCTGCTTTATTTTTCATTTCTTCGACTAGCCCTTTGAGATTTGGATGCCCACTTCACTTAGGAAAAATAAAAACTAAAAGCAACCCAAATGAAAATTTTCTGTGGCAGTTCTTGAGATTACATGTAAACACACATACACACACACACACACACCCTTCAAAAGATTCACCCAAAGTAAAGCGAGCTATATGTCCAAAATAATAAAATACGTATTCTCATATTGTCATAATGGGCACAAAATTTTTCACATAGTGCCTGGTAAATACAAAGTGTTCAAGTATAGCTAGACAATCTTATCATCATCATGAGTCAACATTGTCATCCTTATTGGAGTTTCATCATCAGTAAACTTGAAACTTTTTAGCTGTTTGTAGATATAAGCAGGAGATAAGAATCAGGTCACCCAGAGTAGCAACAAGAAAGAAAAGAATCCTCGGGGGACTTTTGGCTGTTTCAGGTCCTAGCCACAAAGTCTGGAGTCTCTAAGTCTGCCTTGGTAATATCATAGAAGTCAGTATATGCCTAGTATGTGGGTAGCACCTAATTAAAGCTCACGCCCTTGTGTGCCATGCCCAAGTTGGATAACTAAATCCATATACAAAGTCCCTTTGCACCCCCACCTATGTTTCAAGCATTACAAACTTTTTGGAGTTCTTTGGTTATATAGTACTCTTTTTATGTCTCTACCTTTCAGGTGTATGTCTACTAAGCATATCCTTCATCATTTATCTGTCTACTGAACTCTGTCAGGCTTATCTTTCAGTATCTTTTCTCTGAAGACTTCACTGAACCAAATGGGTACAACTAATCACGTTTCTCTAATCACTACTCTGCATTCTGTGCATTTTAAAAAAAGTTTATTCCTATGAAATAACATCATTCTACCTCTTTTTACATAAAGGATTGTCAGTCTTACATGTTTGGTCCTAATATAATTGCACTAATGAACTGTTTTGTAAACATTTGTTAAATGTCAGCTACACTCTGAGTTTCTCATGGACAATGAGCATGTCTTACTCAAAATATATAGCTGTATTTTGTAGTATTTAAGATATATATTTGTAATCCACTCTAATAATTTTTATCTGTAACCAAAACTTTCTATGTCTCAATTTCCTTATCTGAGAAATGAAACAAATAAAACAATACTTAAAAGACATACAAGCACTGTGGTGCCTGGGTGGCTCAGTCAGTTAAGTGCCCAACTTCAGCTCAATTAAGTGTCCAACTTCAGCTCAGCTCATAATCTCATTGTTTGTGAGTTTGAGCCTCTCGTAGGGCTCTCTGCTGTCTGCACAGAGCCTGCTTTGGATCCTCAGTCTCCCTCTCTCTCACTGCTCCTCTCCTGCTCTCATGTCCTATCTCTATTTCTCTCTCAAAACCAAGAAAAAAACCCATAAAACATTAAAATAATAAAAAAAAAGTATAGGATCTGACCATGATACCAAAAAGTAAAGATCACACAATCAATTAATAATCTGAATAAAGATCAGTGGTAGATAAGGCTTGTCCTGGACTTGCACAATATTTTCTAAGAAGTCATTAAGATGTTATAGGAAAGCTTAAAATATATCTCACTGACAAATTGCTGATCTTTATATTCATTAATAATAATTTATGAATAATTTTCTCTGTGGGATTATACTCTCAGTCTGTAGTTTCATCAACTAATGGATTTGAAAAATGGAAAATAAATGATCAGAAAAAAATTACTCATAACATAGAGAATCAATTGGAAGAATTAATGAGTCAACTATCATCTAAGCAAGAAATAAGTATAGCTTAAAATGAGGTAAAGTCTGAGGAGATTAAAACAACAGGATTTGGTGACTGAGGAATTTATGCCATGCCTAGGTTTTTGACTTGAACAACTGAATGGATGACAGTGGCACCATTCTTTGAGAGAACAAACACAAGAGAAGCTAATTACTTGCAAGTAATGACGTTTCAGCTGTTTGAGGCCTAATCAATTAAAATATCCAATAACAAGCTGGATGTAAGCATTGAAAGAACAGAAACATATCTAAAAGTGGATATCATGAAATATAAAGACTTTAATTGGAGCCATGGGAAAAGAAAAAAGAAATCCCATGTAAGTGTATGTTGAACAGAATTCTTATAGACAGTAACATTTAAGAAAGAACCTCTCCAAGGTTTCAGAGCAATGGTCAAAAATTTGGAGTACATGGTACTGTAGATTCCAATGAATGAGTGTGTTTCAATGAGAGAATAATATATAGTGTGAAACGCTACTGGAGAAGAAATAAAGACAAGAAATAAACTATTCATCGTATTTATGAAAAAGCAAATTATAAGTTACATTTGACAAAGCAGTTCAGTTGTTCAGAGGGAGCTAAAGGAAGACAGTAAAGTCGACCTATGAATGAAAGATGAAAATAATGACAGGTGTCAGCAGCTCTTACACATGCTTGCCTATCAAACAGAGGAAAGAAAAAGAGGCAGAACTAAGAAGAGATGGACTGAACATTTTTATTGTTTGTTTTGTTTAATTGGAAAAACTTGAACACTATTAATAAATGGTGACAGAATGGCACCAACAGAAGTTGAAATTACAAACAATGCAGAGATAGTATATCTTGTGGGAAGGAATGACATCCAGATGTGGAGAAACTAGCCTTAAAGAGGAAGAATGACTTTTATAAAACAGAAGGGGAGGAGAACCTTTTAGGGGTGGGGGCAGGGGAAGGGAATGGGCATGAAGTTCAGAGAGTTGCTGAGGATTTTTTCTCTGTGATGTAGAAATTAAGCTCATTCAATTGGTAGCAAAGAATGTGGTGCTAGAAAGGAGATTTGAAAAGAGTGGGAAGGTTTGAAATAGTTACCTTAGAAAACAAGAGAGTGCTGTCTAGAGAAATAATAAGATTTCCAAGCAGTATTGAAAGTCAAATTCCTGTTGGAAACCAATACTTTTTCTAGAGTGGTGAACACCAGTCCAGTATCAGGCCTAAAGAAGGTGAAAAGGGGATAAATTCAGCACTGAAATTTCCCCCCACACACACACACTGGATAGACAAAAGGCAGGAAAGAATTGGAGTTATTGGCATGAGAAAGCTAGAGTAATCAACTATTGCATTTATGTTCATTGGAAAAGAAAGAAGGTTTGACAGATATGAAAACTTTTCTGAACATCTAGAAGGGTGTGAGAAACATTACAGAGAAAAAATATTTAGATCAAAAGGAATGGCCCATATGCTTAGTTCAAAAAACAAAAACACCTAAATTCTAATTTTAGAAGGCTCTGGATCCTGATGAAGGATGTAAGAAGGAAGAAAATCATTTGTAGATAAGAAGTATAGTCTTCTGCAGAAATAAAAATTAGGAGATGGACATTATCATACAAAATAGAATGAAAGAGAGTGCAAGGATGAATGAATTATACCAATGAGAGTAGTTAAATATTATATAGTTAAATAAGGAAGGCTAAGAAATATTTTTCCTGACAAGCTTTAACAGTCAAGATATCTGAGTTACTCTAATGATTTAAGTCTGGTCTTGCTGGAGAGCAGAGAGATAGTCACAATAACCTATCGATATCCTTCTCAGTCCAGGCATACTTTACAAAGCTGTTTACCCTCTGCAGGTCAGCTGTTACTGTGAATAGACCTGAAACTCCTATTGATCAGAAAGGGAGTTTTATATATGGAAGATAAGAGGCTGTGAAATGACCATTTTAGGTACCACATGTGTATTAAGATTGTAGTATATAATATCTAAGCCTGGAATTATGTCTTAATTACCCAATTCATTTTACTTAATCATATATAACAAGATTTGTATTTGTACTTATAGATTCTCCTTGGCCTGTGGTCTAAACCTGCCCATTAGCATCACTTAACAGTTGTTAAATAGAATATGCACTTGTTGCTCTCTTGATACAACTGTAATCTCAATGTTAATTGCTCTCAGTGTGCTGCTATAAACCCATCCAAAGAATATTCCTTAAAAACAGAATATGGATTGTTTTATATTAATCGTGCAAAATCTTTGTATGCCTAAAAAAAAGGATCACAAATAAAAAGTAGTCATGTTTGGACCATGTGAAAAGAACCATTTCATTCACTAATGACTGCACAAATAGAGTTTCTTTCTGCAATCATTTTGATGACATGCAATTTAAGAAGGGAAAACAATAGGGCAGCCATGGAGAGCACGCAACAAACTTAGAGATTTTATTATCCATAACATTACCTGTAACGGCAACATTCATGCATTTTATAATGTTATAGCAGTCTGTATCTTAAACTTTTAAATTAACCTGCTTTACAAGGTGGAAACATAGGCTAAAATAGGACAGACACATGAACATGGTGTCAAATGAGTTCATGTGTAGCATTGTGAAGTTGTATGTCTAAACTTTTACTACCAACATATTGATTTTAGATCATTTAAATAATTTGATAATTGCACATACCAATGCCCTTGCTAACAATAATTGCTGAGTAATATAATTTAAAATGCTTATAAAATCCAAGCCAGTCTCAGTGTTAGCTATTAAGGCCACCTTGAACAATATACACTTTGTTTTTATTGCTACCAACTGAGCAAGGTGTTTGGTTTTATTAGTTTCCAAATGGACACATCAATATTTATTTAAAAGATATTCAAGATTGCCAAGAATCTCTTTGGAAGAGATACCAGAAACAAGGAAATTGGAGATTTTATTGCTTAGAATATCTTTTGTCAATCATTTTGTTTTATTGACACTAAATTTGACATTCATTATTTTAAAATATATCAACAAAATAGGAAATTGTCAGTACAGATAGGACATTGTGGGATAAACTATACAGACAGTCATCAGCCAGTTTCAAAGTTAGTAGTGACACAGCTTATTACTGCTCTTACAGGAAACAGTATTTTAACAGGTAATAAAATGAAAAATATGGCTTCATATACAACTAAATTTTTCTTTTGCACAATTGTTTTCTTTATCTATTTTTGCAATAATGCAGAAGTTAAGGCCTAAGGCTCTGCAGACAGGCAGACTTATCATTTCTGCTGCTTCTTTGGTGGCTTTAGATAAGTGATCTCTCTAAAACCTCAGTTTCTTCATCGGTGTACAGACATAAAATACATCTATCTGTTTATGTTATTTCAAAGGATAAATGGTAAACTATATTTAAAAATTTTAGAACATATCCTGGCATAGAATAAGTACTCAATTAATATTAGGTTTTCTATTAATAGAAAAAAACTTAAGGGGCGCCTGGGTGGCTCAGTCAGTTAAGTGTCTGACTTGGTTTAGGCTCAGGTCATGATCTCACAGGTTCCTGAGACTGAACCCTGCATCAGGTTTTAGATAACAGAGTGATCTTCCCCTTTCTCTCTGTCTTCCCCTGCTCACATTATCTATACCTATTAAAATAAATAAACTAAATAAGCTTTAAGAAATATAACTCATAATAGGCCCTCTGAGGATATGACAATTATATATATTATAATTATAATTAATTATATATAATTATATATATAATTATATATATATATGAGGAATAGCCATTTAGATAGCAAGAAGGATGGAAAAATTCATTGTAGTTACAAGGAGAGGTCTAGAGGAATCCTCTATAAAACCAGTTTGAAACCTTAATGCTGAGATTATTGTCAGAGATAAGAACAGTAGCACTAGAAGGGATTAGAAATTGTGCAGGATATAGACGGAAATAATTCAACTTTTGGAAATCCAGTTTTTGTTGCTATATGGAGACAGATGTGAGCAAAAGATGCTTTTATTATTTCAGATGGGATATACTGGAGAGTATTTCCTTGCCAATGGAAATGATTTGGAAGAAAGAGAGGCAAATGATACTAAAGAGAGAGGGCCAGGGGAAGGTTGAGTCATTGTGAAAGGTAGAAAGGAATGGGATCCTGGCCAATGCTTCAGAGAAAAAGGAGCTTCTCTCTTCATTGTAAAAGATAGAACAAAGACAAGATGGGTACAATACCAGGTGTGTTTTGTGTTTGGTGGTGGAACATAAAGGTAATGCAGAGTTTTTGTTTTACCTCTTTCTTCTTCTACTTTTTCTTTTTTTAATGTTTTAGCTGTAATCTTTCTTTGTTGTTGTTGTTTTCAGTGAACCATACCCAGATTTCAGATTGTTATATGGAACTACTTATTTTCTTCTTTATTCAAATATTACTGTTTAGAGGGCAGTTTTCAGTTGAGAGCAAAATTTAGGGGAAGGTACAGAGATTTTCCATATACCCCTTTAGCCATATATATATATATATGGCCTATCAACATTCATCACCTGAGCAGAACATTTGTTACAGTTGATGAACCTACGCTGATGCATCATTACCACCCAAAGTCCACAGTTTACATTAGAGTTCACTCTTGGTGTTATACATTTGTGGGTTTGGAAAAATGTATAATGGTATATATCTACCATTACAGATTCAGAGAGAATATTCTCATGATCCTAAAGATACACTGAGAACTTTTATGGTTAATAACCAAGTGTGAGAAATGATCATCCATTGAAAAGCAAGTGCAGTAGGTGATTGATGTAAGAAAGGGAATGAAATAATGGTTTGGGGGAGTGAGAAAGAAATTAGTCTGATATTGATTGATCCTTAGCATCTCTCTTGTTCATCGCCTTTACTTCTTCTGTCCTTTAAATGCAATATGTGTAGTGGTATCATCAAACATCTGTGTTTCTCTTGTTTTGGAAATAATATTCATCCCCTTGGAGAGTAAAATATTTTCTTACCATCATTTTTATTGAAAAAAAACCCTAAGTCATCTCCATAGTTTTTCAACTGCATGTTTAATATCTTCATTTAATGTTCTCCTTGTGTCTTATTGTCAGAATCTTCAAGACTGAACATCTTTCATGAAATTGCTTTTTCTTCCACACTTCACGATTTCTGTTACTGGCACCTTCATTCCTTCAGTCTTGCCAAAGTTTCTTTGTTGCTTAATTCTTCTCTTTTACCCTCAGGCAGGAGTCATTCCATATACATCCTCCACTCATGATGATTGTCTTCTCTCTTACTATATTCACCACTAGTGGTGTTCTACTGTTTGTTTTCTTTCTAATGTGTAATTTTAAAATGTTCCCCAATAATTCCTTGCCTCTTTTCTCTCATCCCACCAAATCACTCTAAATTCTGCTAATTGCTAATAGGTAACCAACGAACATGTGGAAATATACTTAATTTCACATGTAATCAAGGAAATGCAAATTAAAGCAATGGTAATAGATCATTTTGCTTAAAAATGAAAAGTAGCAAGTAATTTTTAAGCAAGCCATTATTGAGAGTATACCTATAATATAGAAATATGCAAAAATAAAACTCAGGTATTTATGTTTATATTTGTATTTACTTATAGAAGCCCGGGGGGAATAAAACACGAAACATGAAAGAGTTCTATCAGGCTGATGGAAAAAATGGCCACAATTTTTTCTTTTTTTTTTACCATTTTCTGAGGCTATACCCTTTGAAATACAACTTGGCATCTCCCTTCATCAAGAGTTGTAGTTAATTTCTCTGTTTCTGAAATCAGGGGTTGTTTTGTAACTTGCTTTGTGTCAATATGCCAATCCTGACCCCAGGAGGATTGCACACTTCTGCCTTCTGTCTTCCAGTGCCATCATTTGCACATTGACAAGCAGGAGAGACCATGTGTGGCATGCCAGCAATCAACTAGTCGACACCCGGAAGCAGTGTTGGCGAGCTAACTCATAGCTGGACACAGAAGCATGTAAAAGCTTGCTGTAGAGCCAGAAGAGCTCAGCTGAGCCCAGTCTAAATTAACAACCCATGCAACAATGAGCCAAATAAATGGCTTTTATTTTAAGCCACCAAGTATTGGGAATAATTGTTTTCACAGCAATAGTGAACAGATATAGAGATACACCCAAGTGATCACAATGAATATATCTGAGCAGTAGAAATACAGGTCTGTGGTTTTTAATTTCACTTTTTGTTTTACTGTATTTTCTAAATTATTCCAGAAACAATTTGTAATTTTATGATTAGAAAACAAAAGTTATTTTCTCTTAAGATCAAATTAATCTTCTTAATACACACACACAAAATCTGAAGTCAGGCTGGCCTGATTATGAGCTGTGTGAATTAACCCCTATGAACTTTATTTTTCTAATTTGATTTATAAGCATTACTTCTAACCATCTACCTCATAGGGCTGTAATGAAGGTTGCAAAAATCAGCCAACAGAGTACTTGAAGTAGATTGTATGTTGTTTGCCTTCACTAGAATTTCAATTTTATAAGGGATTTAACTGTTTCTCCACCATTTGGGACAAAACCTGAATATGACAGCCATCAATTAGTTCTTTTTATTTTTGCTGTTGTTGATTGAACAAATCAATGGATGAACAAGGGAGAAATGATGAGGAAGATGAATTTTCAATTGACCCATTGTTACCATCTTGCTACTGTAATGGTTCTAAAGTATGGTAGTGGTATCTGGGTTGCTCAATCGGTTAAGTGTCTGACTCTTGGTTTCAGCTCAAGTCACAATTTCACAGTTTTTTGAGTTCAAGCCCCGCATCAGGCTCTGTGCTGACAGCAGGAAGCCTGCTTGGGATTCTCTGTCTCTCTCTCTCTCTCTGCCCCTGCCCCACTTGCACTGTTTCCATCTCTCAAAATAAATAAACTTTATGAAAAATAAAGTGTGGCAGAACTGATCTATGTCATAGCTAACAGAGAGTTGGGCAATGTGAAAGATTAAAGGTAACCACAAATTCTTTGCTATCTCTTACTCCCACTGAGATGTGGAGTCCAATTCTTCTTTCTGCAATCTGGGCTAGCCTTGGTGACTTGATAACAGAGTGGATCAAAAGTGATATTCTGCGATTTTCAGGCTGGGTCATAAGAAAACTTGTAACCTCTGCCAGACCATTCCTAACACTGCAAGAGCTCTAAGCCCCCATGTAAGAGGTCGGAAGGGCCTGAGACTGCTGTTCTGGACATAGCACTTGCAGGCACTCTGCTGGACAGTCCCTGCTGAACCTGTCTGGCTTTAGGTAAAAAGCAAAAGCATTACATCCATGAGTGGCACCTCTCAGCCTCTCTTGAGCAACAATTCAAGAGCAACTGTCAAACAACTGACATAACTTGAAACAGAAAACTAGCACAAATTAAGATCCACCAAAATTCCTGACCCGCAAAATTATAAGATAATAAAACAGTCACCATGTTTAGCCACAGAGTCTCCAGAATTTGTTATACAGCTATAGACATCCAGAACAGGTGGCAAATATTTCTAGAGGTAACAACTGTCTCCAACTTAAGTGGTAATTGAAAATGTAAAATCAATTTTTGTTTAAACCGCTGAAAGACTGAAATATTTTTAGGATATGTGCCCCATCTCCAAAAGGAATAGTGTGCAATCCAAGCAAGTTTTTTATTTTGTTTTGTTTTGTTACATAGGCTTCAGGCCCAGCATGGAACCTCACACAGGACTTGAACTCATGACCCTGAGATCAAGACCTGAGCAGAGACCAAGAGTTGGATGCTTAACCCACTGAGCCACCTAGCTGCCCCAGAAATATTAGTTTTGAATCTCGATTGCATGGTCCCTACACTTAGGTTTACTATAGTTATTCAAAGGGCAGCAGTTGGTCACAGAGTGGTAAGCAAGCTGACAAGTGAGACGTCTTCTGGTACACAATGTAGTCTATTTGGAACCATCAGCTCATAGAGCATTTAGAAGGCTTAATGGAGGACACGGGGGTTAATCGATATTTTAGCAAGGTCTAGAAGTTATAATCACTAAATAGGATAACAAAACCTAATCCTGAGTTGAGCCTATTCCCATGTTGTCTCGGCCCATCACATTCCAGATCCAGAAAACAGCAGCTGAACATAATCCCTGAATTGAGCCAATAGTTTTCTTTCTGCTGTTTGAGAAAGGAATATGAAGAAAAACACATCTCAGGTTTTTGTATCATGAATTAAAGGACGGATGTGTTTGGGAAAGTTATCACAAAGCTTTAAAGACAGACTGCAATGGCTGAATAAACCATTACACAAACAAACTGCCTCACCAAAAAAGCCATTGTAAACTGGTTATGAGCTGCAGAGAGTTCACAAGAAATACCATTGTTCTTTTTTCCTTGCAAGTATATTAATTCAGGGTTTAGGGTAATATGACACAATTGTCTCACCATCTAATGCTCCTGACCCTTCTTCATTTCCAACTAAGTATGCCACACATGTCCTACTTCTCATATGCCAAACTCAAAAACTCACTCTTAATCTTTCCTACTTATTAATTCTTTCTGCCAGAAATAAAGAGACATACAAATACATGAATCAAACATCTTCATGACACAAATACACAGGGGGAAAAATGGTCAGGGAACAAAGCTACATAATAAAAAATGTGGCACACAGAGATTTTTTATGGATTTGAACATATTCTCCCTGCAGATGATATCATCTCTTTCTATCTCCTTTTCTTTTAGGACATAAAAGGTCAAACATATTATGATTGGTGCAGGATATTTTTAATCTCAGTGTCAAAATAGCACTGAGGTTAAAAGCTAGCTCAAAAATGAGGAAATGACTATTAAAGAGGGAAAGAAAGTTTTTAACCTTTTTAAAATAGTGCCGTGGAACTGAAGTGATTATTTGAAAGAAAAGTAGTTGAAATATTTTATTTGAAGCATGAGAATTATCTCACATATAATTAACACACACTAAGGAACACATCTTGAGGAATGTGCACTACTTATCATATTTCAGGGATGCTTGGGTTGCATTTTAAAAGCATGAAAGTTGGTAGAGAGTTATAGAGCTCTAATTTCCCATGACAGCAAAAAAGTCGTATTTTAGAAATCAGGGCAGAATTTACAGAGCGGATTCATTTGAATTTCTTGTCATTGTTCTTAAAAGTAAATATATTCTTAAGAATATTACCATGCAATTTTAATGAAAAGCAAATGCAAAAAATAAATAAATAAACCCTAACCTAACATTTCAAAAATCTGAAATCTATGTATTTTCTTTTAAATAAAACTTAACATAAAATCTCTTTTCTTAATTTATACAGCCTTGTTAGTCTAACTGTTGATTTCTAACATAAAGACAGAATCTATATATTACTACTATTGCAACTACTATTTACTGCTGAAAAATAATTAATATGTTCCTTTCCTTATTGCGCTCCTGCTGTATATCCAGAAAACCTTGCTTGATGTACTTTGCATACATCACCTCAAACATCTTTATGACAAATCTACATTTAGGCTTTAGAAGAAAGGGTACTATTAGTATGGCTCCAAATGTTTTTATAATTTGCCCAGACCACAGGTTATTAAGTTTCTAAATCAGTCTCCCATCCCATTCTCCATTAAACATCATTTTACTTATATTGCATATAATTATCTTAATTATTTTAACCAATTCCTTTAATCCATTCAACTTTATTTACTGAATCACCAGAATAACTAAAATTTCTCATAGGTACTCTAGAAATCCGATATTGGTCCTGCACTCCATAATCTTACATCTCATGAGTGAATCCATGCAACAAACCAGTATGTGTTAAATAGAAGTAATTGCAAATTGTAATAATGGCTATGAAGAAAACAAAATATTAGATACTGAAATGAAGAAGGTGACTTATTTCAGGGAGTATGGTCAGAACAATCCAGGGAGGTTGACATTTCAGCTGAGCCCTGAAGGAAGTGAAGTTGCTGGTCACCTTAGAATGTAGGGAAGGTGCATTCCAGGAGTGGCAGGAGCAAAGATTGAAAAAGGTTGACCTGTGCCAGGAGCTGAAAGAAATTCAGTGAGCTAGAGGCAGGGTGGGGTGGGGGACTGAGAGGGGGTTTACAGGCTGCTACAGATCATATGATACAGGGCCTTGTAGCATGGTAAGATGTTTTTCTTTCTATTGTGATAGGGAAAATCACTGAAAGTTTTGAAGCAATTGAGCTTTGTGATCTAATTTATGTTTTCTTAAAGTATTTATTTTTTGAAAGAGAGAGATTGAGACAACGTGCATTCATGTGCACAAGTGGGAGAGGGACAGAGAGAGAGGGGGAGACAGAATCTGAAGCAGGCTCCAGGATCCAAGCTATTAGCACAGAGCTACATGTCGGGCTTGAACCCATGAACTGCGAGATTATGGCCTGAGCCAAAGTTGGACACTTAACTGACTGGGCCACCCAGGTGCCCCTAATTTATGTTTTAAGAATATTTCATTTGCTTGGGGATGCCTGGGTGGCACAGTCCGTTAAGCATCCAACTCTTGATCTCGGCTCAGCTATGTTCTCACTGTTGGTGACTTCCAGCCCCTCCCTGGGCTCTATGCTAAAGGAATGGAGCCTGCTTGGGATTCTTTCTCTCCTTCTCTCTGTCCCTCCTCTACTTGTGTTTCTCTCTCTCTCTCTCTCTCTCTCCCCTCAAAATAAATAACTTAAAATAAAATTGTTTTAAGGAAAAAAAAGAATATTTAATTTGCTCTATATAGTGAGTGGATTGATGAAGGGTGAAAGCATATTCAGGAAAACCATTTAGGAAACTACTGTGAAGAGCCACAGGGAAAATGATGGTAATGTAAATAATATAGTTGCAGTGGATACAGAAAGCACAGTGAATCAAATGATTGGAGAGGGTACTAACTGAGCTTGCTGCTAGACTTGACAGAAGGGATAGCGATGGTTAGGAAAAGAGAATCCAAAGATAATGCCAAAGCTTCTACTTGAGAAAATGATGGTAGCACCACTTATTAGAGAAGGAAGATTAAGGATGCATAGATGTGGGCTGAGTAAAGAATTCTCTTTTGAATACTGAAGTTACACTCTGGTTGGTGAGATCTAATTAGGCAATAGGATGTGTCTTGAGGACAGAGAAAGATCAGTTATATATAATAGCATAAAGTCAGAATCAGCATAATCAATTTCAGTTGAATAAAGTCTCATTGAAAGTTCTATTTATGAAAAGTACTCTGCAAGGTATTTTTTAAATTTATTTTTTAATGTTTACTTATTTATTTTGAAAGACAGAGAGAGAATACACATGAATGTGTGCTTTGGAAAGAGGCAGAGAGAGAGGGAGAGATCTCACAAACCATGTGATCATGACCTGAACTGAAATCAAAAGTCAGAGGTTTAACTGACTGAACCATGCAGGCACTCATGCAAGGCGATTTGTTTTAAAGAAGATAACCATTGTATGTGTTTGTTTAGGGGGATATATATTATTACTCATGGTAAATGAAGGGGAAAATATTCTGTTGGATGATTATTCTGAACATGTTAGGGGCATTGACAATAATGGAAGATTCACTAAAGAAGTACATTTGATCTGAATCTTGAAGGATGGATATTTAACTTAGGGAGAATTTATTGATGGGAAAGATTTATAGACATTCCACCCTGCGGGAGAAGCAGAAGCAATGCCATGGAATTAATAAATAACTTCTAGGGACTTCTATAGATCAGTAACTAGGTCAGATACTCGTTTTAGAGTTGTGGACAAAGGTAGACCTCTTTTCTGTCTTCAAGGAGCTTAAATTTTAGTGACACAGACTAGCATGCACTAGTTTATTAGAAGTGTTACCACTATTACACAAGACGACATTCGAGGTAGTGTGTGAGTGTAATATAGGAAAAATTAAGCCATTCTGAAGTTTGGGTATTAGAGCTCTGAGGAAGTAAGGTGTCAGATGAAAACTGTAGAATGACTATGTGTTAACTACAAAGAAAATAAGATAACATCAGAATATAACCTGGGTTAGAACTGGAAGACTGAGTGGGAAGAAGGAGAGTAGTGAATATGGGGTCTAGAGAAAATGGTTGAAATAAAAGATAATGTACTAGAATGGAGGCAGTGATGATTGAAAGAAGTACCAGAAATTGGAAGATACTAAGAAATTAAAACTAATAAGACTTCATGATTGACTGACAGTGGGAGGTGAGGTAGATGGAAAAGTCAAGCTCACTTGAGCTTTCTGACTTGCATAACTCATTACATGATGACATTAACTGAAATACGGAACACTAGGAGAGGAGTGGGTTTGCAGCAGGGGATTGGAAAGAGGGACATTTATGTTTGAGGTCAGCAGATAAACTGTAGTAATCTATTAAATAGGCAGGAGACCCCATGAAGCTAATGATCACTTGCGTGTTGTTCAACATTACATCCCTAATGCCTATTATACAATTTGATGGCTAATAGACCATCAAAACTATGTTTTATTAGTTCTGCATGAGCCTCTTTACAATATTTTTAGGAAGCATTTGGTTTCAAAGAACTATCATCCAAATAATAACTTCCTTATATAAAATATCCTTTATATTTGAGCAAAAGTTTTCAGTATGAACACAAAGCTCTGAAGGGCAAGGGTCCTTTCTGAAAAAAAGAAAAAAGGCTAAATACTAAAGTGACTTAGTGACATTACTGTCTATGGCACTTGCTCAACAACGTTCCATGCATTATGATGTCTGATAAAATTAGTGATTTTACATGAGATTCATGATGAACAATAATATGTAATTGGCTCTACAAAATCTCATAGTATAAACACCTGCTTAACACTGTTTTTCACAGGGGTGCCTGGGTGGGTCATTTGGTTAAACATCTGACTTTGGCTCAGGCCATGATCTCATAGCTCATGGGTTTGAGCCCCACATCGGGCTCTGTGCTGATGTCTCAGAGCCTGAAACCTGCTTCAGATTCTGTTTCTCCCTCTCTTTCAAAAATGAATAAACACACATACACACACAAATTTAAAAAAAAATTGCTTTTCCTGTAATAACTTCCAAATTTCCTCATTAGGCTCTCCTTTTATTCTTCCCAGAGTATCTTGTTAAACTATTTCCGTGGAACACCAATTTATTATTTACTAGCCTATAGCATTGCTCTATCTGATTCCCACTATACCTGCTGCAAGGTAAAATATATATATACACACCCACATATATATACACACACACACATATATATATTTCTATATTTTCTGGTTTGAAAAGTAACAAGTAACTTACATATCTGAGATCTATCAATGTCATCATCAAATTCAAATTTCCAAGATGTGTGAATATTGTATATGATGATGTTTTAAAATGGAAACAAAAACTCTATAAATATTAATGAAAATAATTTCTTCCTTTTAATACTTTAAAAGGTTATACCTTTAATCTTCTTTGGGGGATTATCAAATAAAGGTGTACGTATTTCCATAAATATCACATTCAAAATATTGCTTGTTATTGGGCAGATCTTTCACAACAGGGGATTTTCAAAACTCAAAGTCATACCTTTAGATATAGCTCAACAAAGTAGAAATGTGCCAAATTACCCAGAAACAATTTGGAGGGCTGGCAAACAGGGCTGCCTGCTGGTTTGTGAACAGTGTAGGTAATTTGCCACTCAACTCTCCTCTATTTGCCTCAATAAATTGTAGGGTACTTAGAACCCTACTATCTGTTATCCATCTGTCTATATTCCTCTGCTCTGTCAGTGTCTGACAGTAGGAAGGCTTCATCTTGTCTCTCTCCCCTTGCAGTTGGCAGGGAAGATATAAAGGAAATCGGCTGAGAGGGGGATTTATAGTGAATATGTGGAATAGAATACCTCCTTAGTTGGCTAACAGAAAAAGGTGATAAGCCCAAAATAGAAACAAACATTAAGAAGAAACGTGAAATAAACATTAAGAAGAAACATCTACCCTCCCTCCAGATGACCCAGCAGAGTGAGCAAGCCTTGTATTTTCTAATCAACATTTTCATAAACAAGATATTCACGAAATGTCATTGACAGCTAGTTAGCCCAAGCACATCAACACTACTCATGATACTACTTCAGCACCTAACTTCCGGTGAATTAGGACTAGATTCTTTCTTCTTTTGAGCATGTAGAAATTTGAACAGATAGAATTAAGTCCAGTTGTTCTTGAAAACACAGGATATTGCTAGGTACCAGAAATGTAACTTATATTGATTTATTTTCTCCAGGTAAATGAACTACATAATAAATTTAAATGCTTATCCTTCCCAATTTAACATACTTCCCATCTCCTTCCGGGGTGGGGTGGGGGGAGTACCCATTATGTAATAAAGGATCCTTTCATTAACGTTTTTATCAATTAGATAAAATTTTATAAAATTAGATACAGAAGGCAGCAACCAGCCAGAACATCTAGGAATGCACACTGAGAAGAATACAGATGTTTGTAGCTAAAATTGTTTCTACTGAAAAAATATTTCCTTTGTTTTCTTAAAAGATTTGGAGAGTATGGCAAATACTGAAATGACGGTCAATGACAATAATATAAAGCACTTAGAATAAAGTTTTTCAAATCAGGGGAGGAGGGTTCAAATTTCAACTTCCCCCCTTACTAGCTGTATAGGTTTACATACGTAATTAATTTAACTTATCTTTGATTGCTCTTTTTTTAGATTATTTATTTATTTATTTTGAGAGACAAAGAGAGCAGAAACAGGTGAGGGGAAGAGAGCAGGAAAGACAGAGTCTCAAGCAGGCTCTGCACCATCAGTGCAGATGTGGGTCTTGAACTCACAAACCATGAGATCATAAGCTGAGCCAACATCAAGAATCGGACACTTAACCAACTGAGCCACTCAGGGGCCCCTCTTTGATTACTCTTCTATAAAATGGGAATAATAAATAGATGGCTTTGGGTGATTATAAACATTTAAAGAGAATAACCATAGTGAATTAAATTTTTATTAAATTTTGAATATTATTGAAAGACATTTCACTATTCTTATTTGATAAAAAGCAATAAAGTAAAAATGTAAGTACACATTAAGAGCAGATATGCAGGAATGCCTGGGTGGTTCTTAGTCCAACTCTTAATGTTGGCTCAGGTCATGATCTCACTGTTCATCAGATTGAGCCCTTCGCCTTGTGTTTCGAGCCTGCTTGGGATTCTCTCTCTCCTACTCTCTCTGCCCCTCATCTGCTCTCTCTCCCTCTCAAAAATGAATAAAAATGGCAGCTGGGTGGCTCAGTCAGTTGAGGGTCTAAGTTCAGTTCAGATCATGATCTCATGGATCATGTTGAGACGCATGTTGGGCCCTGTGCTGACAGCTCAGAGCTTGGAGCCTGCTTTGAATTCTGTCTCCCTCTCTCTCTGCCCCTCCCCTACTTACACTCTGTCTCTCTTCAAACATATATAAACATTAACAAAAAATATTTTTAAAAATAACATAATAAACATTAAAAGACTTCATTAAAAGAGCAGAAATGAAAAAAGCAAAGTATTTTGATTTGTCTCCCAAATAATATAGAATTCTAAGAAATCTAATACCTTCTTCCTAGTGGATCCATTTTTCAGATTTCAGATATAGCCATTTCTCATCTGTTTTACACAAATCTCAGTATTTTTAATTCACAGTTTCAAATCAATATAAAAATTGCACATCATACTTCACTTAGTACAAAAGTTTATAGTATGCTACTATAATTTTAGTCCCTGTCCACAAAGTATTCAACCAACTACTTGCAGGTAACAAGTTAGTCTTTTTTTATCCTTGTATGGTACCTGACCAATTTCCTGGAACATATCAGTCATTTGAAAATATGTTGGTTATGTAATAATGCAAACTGTCCAATGATCAGGGATTTTGCACACTATTTACTCAAGATATGAAACAGCTCATCATCAGTCCTGTGAGGCACAAGGGTGAGGGTTGGTGATAGTGAAAAAGATGGGGCTTGCATAGAGAAGAAATAGAAAGTAAACTATACTGTTGATTTCAAGAAGTTACCAATAAGGGGTTATGCTAGGAAGGCAGAGAAAAATTAAAAGAATACATAACATAAAAACCATTTTGGAGAAGTAACATGTTTCATAGAGGACTCATGGTTTCTATTACTTTCAGAAAGTATTTTTGACAGATTACAATAAAATCAATGCAGCTACTATAAACCAAAGACAAAAAAAAATTAAAAATTCTAGCTGAGTGAGATTTTCTCATTTGAGCATATGTAATACCTCTGAGTTTTTTCTAATATGGAGTTGAAAAAAATGTGATAAGAGTATCTTCCATTTCTAGAAAGCACACCAATTCATGAGGGAACACATTTTCTTGCCTCTAATTTCTGAGGTCAATCTGTTATGGCAATATTTTATCATATTACTTTTTCATTCCAGTATAGTTAATATATAGCAGTGTTGTATTAGTTTCAAGTGTATAATGTAGTGATTAAAATTCCATGCATTACTGTGCTTATCAAGGTAAGTGTACTCTTAATTCCTTTCACCTATTTCACCCATTCCCCCACCCACCTCCCCTCTGCTAACCATCAGTTTGTTCTCCATAGTTAAGGGTCTGTTTCCACGTTTGTCTCTTTTTGTCTTTGTTTTGTTCCTTAAATTCCACATAATGAGTGAAATCATACCATATTTGTCTTTCTCTAACCTATTTTGTTTAGCATTATACTCTCTGGATCCATCCACGTTGTTGCACATGACAAGACTTCAGTCTTTTTATGACTGAATAATATTATATTGTGTAAATATACATCTTTATCCATTCATCTGTTGATGAACACTTGGGCTGCTTCCATAATTTAGCTATTGTAAATAATGCTGCAATAAACATAAGGATGCATATATCCCTCCAAACTGGTGTTTGCAGGGGTGCCTGGGTGGCTCAAACCTCTCACACAATAAGTAAGTAAGTAAATAAGTAAGTAAATAAATAAATATTTTAAAAAATATATCCCAGTAGTGGAATTACTGGGTCATATGGTAGCTCTATTTTTAATTTTTTAAGGAAATTTCATATTGTTTTCCTCAGTGGCCATACCAGTTGGCATTCCCACTAACAGTACTAGAGGGTTTCTTTTTCTCCACATCCTTGCCAGCATTAGTTTCTTGGATTTTCATTTTAGTCATTCTGATAGGTGTGAGGTGATATCTCATTGTCGATTTGATTTCCATTTCCCTGATGATGACTGATGAGGAGCAACTTTACTTGTATCTCTTGCCATGTGGAGTCTTCTTTGAAGAAGTATCTGTTCATGGCCATGTTTTCAGTTGAAATATTGATTTTTTTTTGGTGTTGAGTTGTATAAGTTCTTTACATATTTTGGATACAAATACTTTATCAGATATGTAATTTGCAAAGGTCTGACATCCAACAGATTGTCTTTAATTCATTGATTATTTCCTTTGCTATGCAGAAGCTTTTTATTTTGATATAGTCCCAATAGTTTTTTCACTTTTATTTTTCCTTGCCTCAGGAGACATATGTACAAAAAATATTGTTATAACCAATGTCTGAGAAATTATCTAAGATTTTTATGGCTTCAGGTGTCACATTTAGGTCCTTATCCATTTTGAGTTGATTTTTGGGTATGGTGTAAGGAAATGGTTTAGTTTCATTCTTTTGCATGTAGCTATCTAATTTCCTATCATCATTTGTTGAAGAAACTGTCATTTTCCCATTGCTTTATTCTTGACTCCTTTGTCAAAGATTAGTTGATCATAGAACATTGGGTCTGGGCTCACTATTCTGTTCTATTGATTTATTTGTCTAGTCTTTGTGCCATTACCATACTATATTGATTAATACAGTTTTGCAGTATATCTTAAAATTGGAGACTGTGATACCTCCAGATTTGTTCCTTTTCAAGACTACTTTGGTTATTCAAGGTCTTTTGTGGTTCCATATAAGTTTTAGGACTGTTTATTCTAGTTCTGTAAAAATTATGTTGGTGTTCTGACAGAAATTAAATTAAATCTGCAGATTGTTTTGCACAGTATGGCCATTTTAACAATATTTGTTCTTCCAATCTGTGAGCGTTTCCATTTGTTTGTGTCATCTTCAATTTCTTTCTTCAGTATTTCATAGGTTTTTTTTAATGGTTTTTTTTTTTCCCGACACACACACACACACACACACACACACACACACACACAGCATGAGCAGGAGAGGGTCAGAGAAAGAGGGAGATCTGAAGCAGGCTCCAGGCTCTGAGCTAGCTGTCAGCACAGAGCCTAATGAGAGGCTTGAACCCACCCACAAACCGTGAGATCATGACCTGAGCTGAAGTCGGGCGCTTACCCGACTGAGCCACCCAGGCACCCCCAGTATTTCAAAGTTTTTAAAGTACATGTCTTTCACCTCCTTAGTCGTTT
The DNA here is from genome assembly GCF_008692635.1 of Crocuta crocuta. NCBI lineage: Eukaryota > Metazoa > Chordata > Mammalia > Carnivora > Hyaenidae > Crocuta > Crocuta crocuta. Next base: position 5,040,797 of record NW_027530330.1, on the reverse strand, counting down.
ATTCCCAGGTATTTTATTATATTTTGTGCAATTGTAAATGGGATTGTTTTATTTCTTTCTGCTGCTTTATTATTAGTGCATAGAAGTGTAACAGATTTATGAACATTGATTTTATATTCTGAAAACTTACTGAATTCATTAATCATTTCTAGTGTTTTATTGTTGGAGTCTTTCAGGTATTCTATAAATAGCATCATGTCATCTGCACATAGTGAAAGTTTTACTTCTTCCTTACCAATTTGGATGCATTTTATTCTTTTTTTTCTTGTCCGATTGCTGTGGCTAGGAGTTCCATTAGTATGTTGAATGCAAGTGGTGAGACTGATCATTCTTGTCTTATTCCTGACCTTAGGGGAAAGGCTCTCAGTTCTTCACCATTGAATATGATGCTAGCTCTGGTTTTTTTATATATGACCTTTATTAATATATGTATGCTCCCTCTAAACTTACTTTGTTGAGGGTTTTTATCATGAATGGATGTTGTACTTTGTTAGAAGCTTTTTCTGTATCTATTAAAGTGAGCATATGGTTTTTATCCTCTTATTGATATGATGTATCATGTTGACTGATTTCTGAATATTGAGCCAACATTGCATCCCAGGAATAAATCCTGCCTGCCTGTGATGAATGAATTTTTTATTATATTGTTGGATTCTGTTTGCTAATGTTTTATTGTAGATTTTTACAACTATATTCATCAGAGATGTTGGCCTGTGGTTTTTGTTTGTTTGTGTTATCAGAGTAATTTGGAAGCTTTCCTTCCACCTTTTCTTCTTCTTCTTCTTCTTCTTCTTCTTCTTCTTTTTGAATGGTTTTAGAAGAATAGGCATAACTCTTTTTCAAATGTTTGGTAGAATTTACCTGAGGCTCTCTGGTCCTGGAGTTTTGTTTGTTGGGAGTTTTTTGATTACTGAGTTAATTTCATTGCTGGTAATCAGTCCATTCAAATTTTCTATTTCTTCCTGAATTAGTTCTGAGAGGTTATATGTTTCCAGGAATTTATCAATTTGTTGTAGGTTGTACAAATTGTTGGTATATAATTTGTCATAATATTCTTTTATAACTCTTGGTCTTTCTGTGGTGTCAATTGTTATTTCTTCTCTTTCTTTTTTCTTTTTTTTTTAAAATGTTTTATTTATTTCTAGGAGAGAGAGACAGCGTGAGCAGGGGAGGGTCAGAGAGAGAGGGAGTCACAGACTCTGAAACAGGCTCCAGGCTCTGAGCTGGCAGTCAGCACAGAGCCCGACGCGGGGCTCGAACCCACGAACCGCGAGATCATGACCTAAGCGAAAGTCGGACGCTTAACCGACTAAGCCACTCAGGCGCCCCTATTTCTTTTCTTTCATTTCTGATTTTGTTTGAGTCCTCTCTCTCCCCCTCTTTCTCTTTTTTTAAATCAGTCTGGCTAAAAGTTATCAATTTTGTTGATCTTTTCAAAGAACCAGCTCCTGGTTTTATCGACCTGTTCTACTGTGGGTTTTGTTGTTGTTGTTTTGTTTCTGTTGTTTTTAGTTTCTTTCATTTATATCTGCTCTAATCTTTATTATGGCATTTATTCTACTGGTTTTGGGTTGTTTTTGTTGTTGTTATTTTTGTTTTTTAGCTCCTTTAGGTGTAATGTTAGGTTGTTTATTTGAGATTTTTCTTGCACTTAAGGTAGGCCTGTATTGCTATAAGCTTCTCTCTTAGAACAACTTTTTCTGCATCNCGAAGTCAGATGCTTGACTGACTGAGCCACCCAGGTGCCCCTCTTTTTCCTTTCTAAAGTTTACTTATTTTTTAAAACATGGGGAGGGGCAGAGAGAGAGACAGCACAGAGTCCAATGCAGGGCTCAGTCTCACAACCCTGAGATCATGACCTGAAATGAAGAGGGAAGCTTAACCGACTGAGCCACATAGGCACTCCTGAGTTTTCATTTTTATTTGTCTCCATGTATTTTCTTATTTCCTCTTTGAATTCTTGATTGACCCATGTTAGTGTTCTTTCCAGATTTTTTCTTGTGATTTCCAGTTTCTTATTATTGTGGTCAGAGAAGATATATGGCACGACTTCAATCATTTTGAATTTGTTGAGACTTGTTTTGTGGCCTAATATGTGATCTATTCTAGAGAATGTTCCATATACACTTGAAAAAAAATGTGTATCCCAAAAAAACCATAATGTGTATTCTGTTGTTTTTGGATGGAATGTTCTGAATATACCTGTTAGATCCATCTGGTCCAATGTGTCATTCAAAGCCACTGTTGCCTTTTAATTTTCTGAGAAGTTTGAATCCAATAATATAAGTGGGGTGTTAAAGTCCCCTACTATTATTGTATTACGATAAATTAGTTCCATTATATTTGTTATTAGCTGTTTAATTTATTTGGGTATTTCCAATTCAGGTGCATAAATATTTATAATTGTCATATCTTCTTGTTAGATTGTTCCCTTTATGACTATTTAGTATCCATCTCTGCCTCTTGTTATAGTCTTTGTTTTAATTCACTCCCATTTGCATGTTTTTCCTTCTCTTCACTTTCAATCTGCATGTATCGTTAGGTCTAAAATTGGTTTATTGTAGGCAGCATATAGATGGGTCTTGTTTTCTTTTTATCGATTCCATCATGCTATGTCTTTTGATTGGAGCAGTTTGTTCATTTATATTCAATGTAAATATTGATCAATATGTATTTATTGTCATTTCATCATTTGTTTTATGTTAGTTTTTGTAGTTTTCTCTGTTGTTTTCTTCCCTTACTGTCTTCTCTCATAATAAGGTGGCTTTCTTTCGGGATATACTTGGATTCCTTTCTCTTTATTCTTTGCAGATCTCTTACTGGTTAATGATTTGTGGTTATCATTCTGTTTGTATATAACATCTTCTGTATATAGCAGTCTATATGAAGTTGATAGCTGAAGAAGTTTGAATCCATTGTTTACTCCTCTTTTCTACACCTTTTAGGTATATAGTATCATGTGTTACATCCTTTTATTTTGTAAGTTCCTTTACTGATTTTAAAAGATATACTTATTTTTATTGCTTTTGTACTTCCTACTTTCCTTACTCCTGCTTACAGTATTTCCTTTCCACTCAGAGTCCTTTTTAACAGTTCCTGTATAGATGGTTTATGGTAATGAATTTCTTTAACTTTTGTTTGTCTGAGAAACTCTTTACCTCTCCTATTCTGAATAATAGTCTTGCTGGATAGAGTATATCTGTTTATTTGTTTTGTTTTTTGTTTGTTTGTTTGTTTGTTTTCACTTTCAGCACGTTGACTATATTACGCCACTCCCTTCTGGCCTGCAAAATTTCTACTAAAAACATCAACTGAAAGCCTTATAAGGGTTCCCTTGTATATAACCGTTTTCTTTATTCTTGCCTATTTTAAAATTCTCTCTTTATTCCTATTTTTTTTGCCATTTTAATTATTATGTATCTTGGTGTGGACTTCATTGGGTTGATTGTGTTGGGGACTCTCTGTGCCTCCTAGCTCTATATTTCTATTTCTTTCCATCAATTTGGGAAGTTTTCAGCTATTATTTCTTCAAATAAATTTTCTGCCCCCTCTTCTCTCTCTTCTCCATCTGGGATCTTTATAATGTGAATGTTGCTTGCTTGATGGTATTGCTGAGTTCTCTAAATTTACTTTCATTTATGATTACTATTATTTTTCTTTCTTTCCTGTTCACTTTGATTACTTTCCATTACTCTGTCTTCCAGGTTGCTGATTCGTTTTTCTCCTTCCTCTACTTGACTATTTATGCCATCTAGCGTATTTTTAATTTCAGTTATTGAGTTATTCATCTGTAATTAGTTCTTTTGTTATGTTTTCTATCTCTTTGTGAAGTGTCTCACTTTGTGAGGTCCTCCACTCTTTTCTCAAGTCCGGTGAGTATCTTTATGGCAATTACTTTAAATTTTCTATCAGGTGTATTACTTACTTCTGTTTAATTTAGGTCTCTTGGTATGATTTTGTCCTATTCTTTCATTTGGGACATATTCCTCTATCTCCTCACTTTGTCTCTCCGTGTCTGCATCTGCGTGGTATAAAAATCAGCTACATCTCTTACTCTTCACAGTAGTGGCCTTATAAAGAAGAGGTCCTATAGTTCCCTAGGGTGCAATGTCCCCTGTTCACCAGAACATAAAACTTCAGGGGTGTCACTTATGTGTGTTGCATGTGCCCCGTTATTGTGCCTCAGCCACTTTATCCTTCAGGTCAGTCTTCTCTACAGGCTGTCTTTGCCTGTGGTGAGCAGGGCTTGGTCCTTGTTGTTAGTGGTCCAGTCTGGGGCTGTCAGGGGATTGAGTTGAGTCAGATCAACCATTTGCAAGAGATGTACTATTACCATACTGCAGGGGGCCTTCCTTCTCTCATCCTGAGAAGCTTTCACTGATAAACAGAGCCTGAAATCACACCAGATATCTGCCCCCAGAACATTCCTGTGGTATAGTGGTATTTTCATAATGTATTCTGGGTAATAAAACATCCTTCAGAATTCTCAAATAAATATAGACTTATTTCACATAAACTTGTTCATTTTATCGACTGTAGTTTAAACCAAAATACTAGGACTCCATCAGCTAAAAGCAATTCTAGAGATCCGAGAGGCATGGTTTGTGATTATAACCTTCTGGTAGCATTATAGACATATGATATAGAAAATCTTTTAAGCCATCTTTCTCAAGCCAAATTCTCTATAATATGCTGCTGTTTGTTTTATGAAAAGAAGTATTGCATGGCCAAATAAGTTTTAGAGAAAATGCATGATAAACTCTCTTCCACATGCTAATTATCTCAATCAAGCTTTAGACTAGAACCATAAATATTTCAAAATATAGTTCAGGAGTAAGACACTAAAATGAGAATTAGTATTTATTTTATCCATTTTAGGTGCATTTCACTAAAACATATATATATATATAATATACATATGAAACACATATATATATGTTTATGTATACATGTATATATATGTTCCATTGAAACCTTACAACTTATGTAGGAAAGATGAAGAAACTGAAATTCAAAGAATTTTCTATCTTGTACATAATCTCAAAGCTAATTATGCTTAAAATGAAATGCACATTTTCTCTACCGTAAAGTTCCTCACCTTTTCACTATGCAGTCCTAATTTTGTGTTTCATGAATTTTACATAGTTGGTTCAGTGACAGCAGAAATGAATATTAAAAATTGCATGATTTCCTTAACTGAGGGCCAGCCATCCTACCTTTGCTTGATGCTTTCATTTGATTCAAGTTTGAACAATTCACTGACCTTTTTTCGCAACTGTCTTTTGCTACTAAAGCCATCTGATGAATTCTTAAAATTAGAGATATTGTATTTTTAATAGTAAAATTTCTATTCTTTAAATAAATAGATTTTTTTTATGAGAATTTCTATTTTTTTTTCATTTTTTTTCCCCATGAGTGCCTCATGAAGCATGGTTACAAGAGCTGCTTTAAAGTCATTGTCTGGTAATTCCAACATCTGGATCATTTCAGGTTTACACCGATTTATTGCCTTTTCCCTAGATAGTTGGTTACTTTTTTTCCTGATTATCAGTAATACTGAGTAATTTTGTTGTGTATTGAGGACATTTTAAATATGTTTATTAATTTGTTGTAGCAGGAAATCACCTGGTTAAGTTTAGGCTATAAAGCTGTTTTAATTTCTATGAAAAGTGATTTGAATATCCGTTTAGTTTTCAAAGCCCTTGCTGTGTTGTTTCTGAGTGTTTATCACAAGAGCTACTCAGGAGGTGGCATAGAACTTGAATGGGACTTTTTATATTCCTTCCCTTCTCAAAGCCTTTGCTATGCTGCTTAGGTTATGTTCCTTCCAAGCAAAGTCCAGGGTGTGGGCAACCTTTGAACTTGGGTTAGTTTATACACCAAATTAGAAATTCTCTTCTCAGGTTCTCTATTCTCCTGTATTTATTCCTCATTCTCTGATTACAAAGTTCTCTTTTTGTGATTCATTTGGCCAAAGTATAGAGTTCTTTCAGACATTTAGCCTCTGGACTCTTGCATAGGTCTGGACAACTAGAAGCAGAAGAGTGAGACAAGAAAAAGGAAAATATGGGTCCCCCTCCCCGATACTGCTAGCCCAACAGAAGATCTTTTTCCCAGCTCCTTGACCTAAAAGGGAGTTTTCTCTTGGATCTTATACACCTGCACCTATTGCACTAAATGAGTACAACTATATTACCGAGGCTGGTTTTAGGTCAGTGTTGAGAGAAGAAAAAGAAAAAAAAAAAAAAAGCTCACCAAAGCCATTATTTTTCCTGGCCCTGTAGCCAGGTTTCTGGTTTGGCTTGTTCTCAGTGCAAAGGCAGGGAGATAAAGAAAAGAAAAAACAGAAACAAAACAAAGCAAAACAAAACAAAACACCAGTCAACCATCACCACTGTTGTTCAAGTTTTGACATCTCTCTTCTGAGTGCTATTATTTCTTTCTCGGAATCCTTATTTTTAAAATTTATTTATTTTAATATTTTATCCAGACTGTTTAGTTTTAATGAATAGGAAAGTTAAATTACAGTGGGCTTTTTTTTCATTCTGGTAAGAACCTGAAATTTGTCCAAGAGTTTTAATAGAAAAACATGTTAAAGACCTGAAGTTTGTACCATAAGTCATGGTAATAATATTATGGTAATAATGGTAATAATAAGGCCCAGTCTATGACCAAGAAAAGTTTATGAGCAAATACGTACAATAAAGTCTAAAGGCTCCTGGGAAGAGAGTGGAATCTTATATTAGATGGACCATTGCATGAATTTCAGTTTGAATCTTTCCCAAATTCTCTCAAGGCAGTTATCTGGCAGTGCAATCGTGAATTTAGTGTTTTAGTGTTTAGTGAATAATGTCAATTAGTGAATAATGTGTTTTAGTGAATAATGAATGATAGAATGTTTGAATGCACATATAATGGAGACATCTTAATAGAAACATCTAATGCAGAGCAGGTACTTAACCATTTTAACTATATTACTGTATTAAGTATTGTATGAGTCAGGGCTCTCCAGAGAAACAGAACCAATAGTAAAACTGAGATAGATAGATGATAGATAGACAGGCAGACAGACACGTAGATAGATTTAGCATAATGAACTTGTTCAAGTGATTATGGGGAGAGAAATCCCATTTTCTGGCATTTGCAAGTTGGAGGCCCAGTAGTGTAGTCCAGTCTTAGTTCAAAGCCCTGAGAACAAGGGACACCAATGGTATAGTCCCAGTGCAAGAGAAGACTGATGTCTCAGCTCATTCAGTTAACCAAAAGGAATAAATTCCCCCCAATATTTTTTTTTTGGCTTTTATTCTATTCAGTTCCTCAACAGTTAGATACACCCATCTACACTGGGAAGGGCAATCTGCTTTCCTGAGCCCCACAATTCAAATACTAATCTCATTCAGAAGCACCCTCACAGCCACACCCCAAAACAGTGTTTAGCTAAATATTTGGGCACCCTGTCATCCATTCAAGTTGACACATAAAATTATCACAATTATTATAGAAGATTCTATTAGAGAAAAAACATAAACGTATCCCAGTATGCTCACCAAAACATACAAAGTTCAAAATGAACAGCTAGAAAAATACCTACCTTAATTTTCTTTTTTTTTTTAATTTACTTATTTATTTTTAAATTTACATCCCAGTTAGCATTTAGTCTAATAATGATTTCAGGAGTAGATTCCAGTGACTCATCCCCTATGTATAACACCCAGTGCTCATCCCAACAAGTGTCTTCATTAATGCCCCTTACCCATTTAGCCCATCCTCTCCACCTACAACCCCTCCTGCAACCCTCAGTTTGTTCTCTGTATTTAAGTCTCATGTTTTGTCTGCTTCCTTGTTTTTGTGTTATTTTTCTTCCCTTCCCTTATGTTCATCTGTTTTGTATCTTAAATTACTCATATGAGTGAAGTCATATGATATTTCTTTCTCTGACTAATTTTGCTTAACAAAATACCCTCTAGTTCCATCCACTTAGTAGCAAATGGCAGGATTTCATTCTTTTGATTGCTGAGTAACATTCCACTGTATAGATATACCACATCTTCTTTATCCATCTGTCAAGGGACATTAAGGCTCTTTCCATACTTTAGCTATTGTCTATAGCACTGCTATAAACATTGAGGTGCATGTGGTCCTTCGAAACAGCACACCTGTATCCTTTGGATAAATACCTAGTAGTGCAATTCTTGGGTTGTAGGGTAGTTCTCTTTTTAATTTTTTGAGAAAACTCCATACTGTTTTCCAGAATGGCTGCACCAGTTTGCATCCCCACCAGCAGTGCAAAAGAAATCCTCCTTATCTGCATCTTTGCCAACATCTGTTACTGCCTAAGTTGTTAAATGTTAGCCATTCTGACAGGTGTGAGGTGGTATCACATGGTGGTTTTAATTTGCATTTTCCTGATGATGAGTGACATTGATCATTTTTTAGTGTGTCTCTTAGCCATCTGGATGCCTTCTTTGGAGAAGTGTCTATTCATATCTTTGGTCCATTTCTTCACTGGATTATTTGTTTTTCAGGTGTTGAGTTTGATGAGTTCTTTATAAATTTTGGATACTAACCCTTTATCTGATATGTCATTTGCAAATATCTTCTCCCATTCCATCAGTTGCCCTTTAGTTTTGCTGATTTTTTCCTTCACTGTGCAAAAGCTTTTTAATTTGATAAGGTACCAATAATTCATTTTGGGGCCAGTACCATAGTATCTTGATGATTATAGCTGTGTAATACGGTTTAAGTCCAGGAGTGTCATGCCTCCATCTTTGGTTTTCTTTTCCAGGATTGGGTTAGCTATTTGTGACTTTTCTGGTTCTATACAAATTTTAGGACTGTTTGTTCCAACTCTGTGAAGAATGCTGATATTATTTTGATAGGGGTTACATTGAATGTGTAGGTTGCTTTTGGTAGTATTGATATTTTAACAATATTTATTTTTCCAATCCATGAGCATGGAATGTTTTTCTATGATTTTTTGTGTCTTCAATTTCTTTCATAAGCCTTCTATAGTTTTCAGTGTATAGATTTTTCATCTCTTTGGTTAGGTTTATTCCTAGATATTTTATGGTTTTGTTGCAATTGTAAATGCAATCGATTCCTTGATTTCTCTGTCTGTTGTTTCATTATTGGTGTATAGAAATGTAACCAATTTCTATTCATTATTTTTATATCCTATGACTTTGCTGAATTCATGGATCAGTTCTAGCAATTTTTTGGTTGTATCTTCTGGGTTTTCCATATAGTGTATCATGTTGTCTACAAAGAGTGAAAGTTTGCCTTCCTCCTTACCAATTTAGATGCCTTTTATTCCTTTGTGTTTTCTGATTGCTGAAGCTAGGACTTCCAATTGTATGTTGAATACCAGTGCAGAGAGTGGGCATCCCAATCATGTCCCTAACGTTAGGGGAAAGGCTCTCAGTCTTCTTGTCTCCTCTAGGAATATTACCCATTAGTTTCAATATGTGGTTGACAGAAGAGATTATTCAATCTTATTTGAAATAAGAAAATAAGAGAAAACTCATGGTTTAATTTAAGAGTTTGGCATTGAGATGATATAGGTTTATTCTAGATGCCTTTGAAATAATTTTTCATTCAGAGACAGTAACCCTAGTTGTGCTCTAACTTGCATTTCTTTCTCCCTAGGTTTCTTTCTTTTCAGCAGTTAATGAGTAGGTTGGCAGTATAAAAAAAAAAAAAAAAGGCAAAAGAAATAGAAAACAGCATGAGTTAGTCCAAGGTTGACTGGATCATCTACTTTGTCTACAATTGTTAACACTGAATCAGCAGAGCCCAGTCACCACCAGTGATTCATACATCAGATGTGGAGCCTCTGTTAACTGACTTCCAACCCACCATGAATGCTCTGCTCACACACTGATGCAGAGAGCAGTGATGCTACATAAACAGGAAAAAAAATGTTTAACTGAAATCCATACAAATGAAAATTCCACCCATTTTGGAGTTCCAATTTCCCTTAGACACAAATCTGTAGCTATTAAGAGATATTTTAATTTTTAACTTTTCAAAAAATATATAAAGTCAACATTTTCAGAAATTCAGTTATTTAATCATAAAATTCAGATATTTGATCATAAAAAATCAAAATGATACCATAAAAGGAGAACAATGCTATTAACCAAAGGAGATGAATGGGTGCTGGTTTATATTCAATTCCTATCGATACATTAATAATGAATTGGACCGACATTGTGTGAGGAACCCAGAAGTTAAAAATTACTTTTGTCTTGAGGTGTTCACAAATTGAGGAAGATATAGAGAAGAAAGCATGCATGATATGCATGACATAGTGATATAAATGCCAAAATAGAAGGATGTAAATATAACATGGTAAGAGAACAAAGAAGAGAAATTTAATCCAGAGGAAAGTGATCAGGAGAGGTTTCACATAACAATTCATTTCTGGGCTGAGTTTGGAGGCAGGGGAGGAATTTAACAGAAAAAAAATGGCACCAGGATTTTTTCAGGAAGAGCAAAAAACTTGAGCAAAGCATGGCACTGTAAGTATATAAGGTGGATTGAGAGAACTGCAGTTAATTCAGTATTCTTCAAGTATAATGTGTGAAGGGAACATAGTGACCACTGAGATTGAAGATTTAATCAGGGCACAGATCAGGCCAAGTTAAAGATGAAAATGGTGAATCATTAGAAAACTTTATAGAGGGAAGACAGCTAACACAGTAGGAATTGAGGAAATATGTTCTCTCATTTATTCAACTAACATACTGTGTACAAGTACTTTTCTATATATAGGGGTACAAGAGTAAAAATTTTTTACTATCAGCAAGAGTAAAAAATTCATGCCCACCTTCAGTTTACACTCTAATGTGTTGTGTGTGTTATGCTGGGGTTACTCCATTGTTTTGTAGGTAGCCCTAAGGATCCATCTTAAGTATGACTGGAAGGAAATTCCTTGAAGGGATATATAATTTTTTCAACTTCCTGAACTTTGGAATTAGATAGCTTGATGTTGGGCTAAATTTGGTTTAGTTTAGGGTTTGAGGTGACTGGCTGTACAGAGATAGAAAAGAAAAATGAAGTTAAGAGTCAATGGTCCATTCAGGGAACCAGAAAACTGGATGATGATGATGATGATGATGGATGAGAAGAACTGCTCTGAGAATAAGAAAATGAGATAATAATATGGACTGAATGTTGTAGTTTAAAATTCATATTTTAAAGCTTAATATTTTAGAAGTTGGTCTTTCAAATTATAATGGAATATTCCCTGTCCCATATATTGGGACACCTGGAAAGATTCATAATTCATACTACAAATATGAAATGGCACCAAAGCTATAATAAAAACTGTGTTTTATATAAGTATATAATATATAAACTATAGTACAGATCAATTATGCATGTGTATATCCATTTGAAACTCTAAATAAACTATTGATTGATTTCAATACAACACTATACTAATATCTCATTATGATTAAGTAGGTTTATAAAAATAATTCTGGAATTTCAGTATTAGAAAATCTATTATATCCACAAGTCAAGAGTTCCTAACCTGATAAATATAGTCCCCTTAAATCAATACCCAACATTATATTTATGGATTAAAAACTAGAAGATTCAACATTTAAATTTGGAGGTTAAAAAGCTAAGAAAGCCCACTAGTTCTTTAATACTTTGAACATTATAATTTCTGGGCAACATAATAAGATGCCAAGAAAAAGGAAAAAAAAAGGAAAGAAACAGATATCATTATTATCAACTAATCTCATCATCCACAAAGAAAAACTCAAGAGTTTAAAACAATAGAAGATTTAAGCAACGTTGATGGATCTGTGTCTTCTGCTTAAATTCTTTGACACAAATTTGTCATCAAGGAATCCATTCTAAAGAATTAATCATGGATATGATCAAGTATAAGAGGCAAGTATATTTTTACAGCACTATCAAAAGAAAAATAGAAAATAATATTAACACTAATTAATAGAAGAGATTTGTTATCAAAATGTTTTTGAAGTCAGGGTAATAATATGAAGGAATAATATAGAAATTCTCAGTAAAAAATATATATCAATATACAAAAGCACATATACGTTGTGGTGTCTATTTTGGAATTTATATGTATATAGAAGGGGTACATGTTGGGAATAATAATTATGCCAAAATGCGAATAGTTACTTTTTGAAATATAAGATTATAAGTAAGTTCTTTAATTTCTAAAATGTCTATAAAATAGGGAAAAAACAATAAATACAATAAAGTGATTTGCAAATGCCAAAGAATTAGGCCAAATCAAAGATATTTCATCGTCATGTTCCTGCTCTTACCTGCTGTGCTAGGTTGATTGTGTGCCATCTTTCCTCATTTTTCCCATCTTAATACACTGCCTGACACATACCATGCATCCAATAAATCTTTATTAAGCATTTGAGTTATCAAAGAAAGAAGCATTTCCACTTATATCTCCCCTCCCAATTTCTGCCCAAATTAGTCAAAACTTGACTGCTTTTCAGTAGTAGCTCAGGGTAGTAGGAACTTTAGTCCACCTAACCAAAGACTGTACACAACATTATCAAACCACACTTAATATTATATCAACACATAGTTTGATTTAAATGAGATAAAAATTTGGATAGAGACTTCAATGAAATTGCAGAGCTCACTCTTTCATTTAATGTGCCTAAATACATGTGAAGTATCAAGAAGTATGGCAGTTACTGAGGTTGATATGTATAGGAATCATGCTTTGGGGCATTTTAAAGTCAAATGGGGGAGATGGAGACATGTCAAAACTCAGTGACACATGACAAAGTCTACAATGAAGTAAAACCAAGGGCACCATGAAAGCACAGGAAAAACATCATGTGAGCTTCGATTTGGCTAAAAGGGGAAAATGCACTATTACACCTGGGGGGAGGTCAGGAAATATCTATCAAATGGGTTTTCTCTGAGAAAAGGAGAATGAGAAGAAAAAGTTTATACCAGATAAAGAGAAGTGTGCCCTGTGTCTCCAATGACCTTTACTCAGTGGGGAGCATAGCACCATAGTAAGTAGGATCCTTCATGAGACTCAGTGTTTTGGAAACATGTTGTAATATTAGCCTGAAATAGTCAACATTTTAGCTCATATTCAGATATGCTATTAACTTGCTTCACTTTATACTGGGCAATGGTATGTTTTAGAAATTTTATTAAGTTTACAGGCTCAACAATATGCAGTACAGAAAATAAAATAGGCACTATAGGGGCACCTGGGTTGCACAGTGACTTAAGCATCCAATTTCATCTCAGGTCATGATTTCACGGTTCATGAGTTTGAGTCCCAGGTCGGGCTCTGTGCTGACAGCTCAGAGACTGGACCCTGTTTCAGATTCTGTGTGTCTCTCTCTCTACCCCTCCCCCACTCACACTCTGTGTGTTTCTCTATCTCTCTCAAAAGTAAATATTAATTTTTTTAAAAGAAAAGAAAATAGGCACTATAGAAAATAAAACCATTCTCGGAGCTCCTGGGTGGCTCTGTCGGCTAAGCCTCCACTTGGGCTCAGGTCATGATCTCACGGTTAGTGGGTTCGAGCCCCACATCGGGCCCTGTGATAACAGCCATCTCAGAGCCTAGAGCCTGCTTCAGATTCTGTATCTCCCTCTCTCTGACCCTCCCCTGCTCGCTCTCTCTCTCTCTCTCAGAAATAAATAAAACATTTTTAAAAAAAGAAAAAGAAAATAAAACCATTCTCTAAGACACAAACAGAATAAGAACAAACAAAATAAGAACCTTTTATAAAAAGTTTTCTTTTTCATGAAATGGATTTGATTAGAAACTTTAATATATTCAATAAATTTGCTATTTGACTTTTTCACCCTATTCTGCCATCAAAATTACTCTATTTTGAAAAATATTGTGGTCTGAGCTAAGAATGAAAACTAACTCTAATACCACCCAAAAAAGGAACCTAATTTTGCCTTGTAAAAAAGCACAACATCTGTGCAACTTCTGCACACTTAGAAAAAATAGAAACTCTAGTGTACCTTCCTTTGGATTCATGTAACTCACTAAATGCACTGACAGCATTATTTATAAGGTAGCCTGATAGTTTTAAAATATATGAAAAAAAATCATTTAACATGTTAGAAACTTTACAAGAAAAGGTTCACAATGAAATTTAAATGTCAATGGGAAATAATGGCAAACACAGTCCAGGCTGTGTAGGTGTTTATTGGGGCCTTCACCTTGGTGACCTCCACATCTCTGTGATAACTGCCCCCAGCAGGGGCTCAATTTCTGATGTGAGCCTTTTAATAAAACTCTTAATGTTTTAGGGGCGCCTGGGTGGCTTAGTCGGTTAAGCGTCCGACTTTAGCTTAGGTCATGATCTCATGGTCCGTGGGTTTGAGCCCCGCATCGGGCTCTGTGCTGACTGCCAGCTCAGAGCCTGGAGCCTGTTTCAGTCTGTGACTCCCTCTCTCTCTGACCCTCCCCTGCGCACGCTGTCTCTCTCTCTCTCCTAGAAATAAATAAAACATTAAAAAAATTTTTTTAAATAAAAATAAAATAAAATAAACTCTTAATGTTTTAAATAGAAGAATGTTGCAAAAAAAAGGCTAAAATAATTGCTTTAAAAATCTGAAATTTTATTCTTATTTTCTTAAAACCTCCATCTAAAGCCTGGCTTTAGATAAGGAATGTCTGAAGTGATGAGATCCTCTGTATTAACAAGAGAACTTATTCTTTCTGTCCAAGGATGAACTTAATGGGCTACATGCAAAGATTTGCAGTGATTCTGTTTGGCTCTCATTGAAATACAGGTGTTTTGGGCTGCTGTAGCGAAAATACCATGGACTGAGTTTAAGATCAAGGCACAGGAAGATTTGATATCTATTAAGAATACTCTTACTGGTTCGTAGATGACAGTCTTCACTTTGTCCTCACATGGTGAAGAGAGAGCTCTATACTCTATATCCCTTTATAAAGGTACCAGCCTCCAGGGATGCCTGGGTGACTCAGACATTTGAGATCTGACTCTTGATTTTGGCTCAGGTCATGATCTCATGGTATGTGGGTTCAAGCCCTACATCCAGCTCTGCACTGACAGTGCAGAGCCTGCTTAGATTTCTCTGTCTCTCTCTCCATGCCTCCCCCACCCACATTCTCCTCTTTCTCTCAAAATAAATAAACATTAATAAATAAGTAAGTAAGTAAATAAAGACATCGGTCTCATCATGGGGGCCCGACCTCCAATATCTCATCAAAACCCAATTGTCTCCAAAAGATCTACCTCCAAATATCATTACACCAGGAACAGGCTTCAAAATATCTATGTGGCTGCACACAAACATTCTAATGCACACAGCAAGAATCGAGTGTCAACTCAAGCTCGATTGCTTTATGCATCCACTCTCTTTTATCAAAATCTAAGTCTTTGCTTTTATTAACATAATTGGTTGTAAATGGTAAGATATAATGGAGTTAAATATACAGGCAAAGAGGAACACTTAAAGCTTATTATACATCTCACATTCTTCTCCAAAAATATGATACTTGTCTTAAAAACTAATGGCTTAAATGCTCCTTAGCTCATTGAACAAGGAATTATTTTTATTTCCCTCTTTTAATATATTTTAGCAGTTCTTAAACTTCATAGTGTGCAAGAATTACTATACAGAATTTTACACATAACAATATAGAACATATATCTAAGTCTAATCTAACTGTATAATAGGATGCCTCACAATTCTTCAATTCAGGAAAGTATCCTTGTCACAAAAAAGTATCCTAGAGACTTCAAGCAAGGGTAGTTTACTTGTGGCAAGTCTTTTTCACCAAAATGCCAAATTCTAGAAAGAAAGAGAAAGAATACAGGGCTACATGTTTCTCTGTCTCTCTTTTTCTCTCTCTCTCTTTAACTCTATCCCTTCCATTTCAAGGAATTATCAATACTTGTTAACATTATAAATGCAACTATAGCAGTTTATAAAGGTTCTAGATGTTAAAGCCATAAATATTTGGACTCTTGTGTTTTGAAGTATCTTTCATCTCTATTTGGAGACTGCTGGTCTGGAAATTTGATAAGAACACAAGTCTAAAGGGGCGCCTGAGTGGCTTAGTTGGTTAAGCATCCGACTTCGGCTCAGGTCATGATCTCACAGTTCGTGGGTTCGAGCCCCGTGTAGGGCTCTGTGCTGACAGCTAGCTCAGAGCCTGGAGCCTGTTTCAGATTCTGTGTCTCCCTCTCTCTCTGACTCTCCCCTGCTCACGCTGTCTCTCTCTCTCAGAAGTAAATAAAAAACATTAAAAAAAACAACACGCAAGTCTAAAGTCAGAGAGAGAGAGGTTAAAGGGACCTGAATTAAGTCAAGAACAGAGAGGATAGAGAAAAAGGAAGTTAAGGAAACAGAACAGTTGGGGAACAGGTTTGATAGGCGGTAGTGGGGTCCGTGAGGTAAAACAGCTGACTCCCAGGTTCCTGGCTCACGTGATTCTGGGGACTATTCCATCATGACCTAAGACTGAGTTTGTGTTGCCTAACAACAGACAAAGCCATCTGAAACGTGAAGCAAGCCTCTGACTGTTGTCCTTTTAGTTCCTGTGGTCCTGAGATGATTAACCTATTTTTTTTGGGAGATCTTCTCTGAGAAATTATAAATAAACAAAAAATACAAATTAAGGTGTTCTCCGATTTAGGGGAAAGAGCACAAACTGTACTTCTGATGTGGCAGATGTGAGGCTTTGCCAGGTCTCGAGTTCTGAAAGGAGAAAAGAGGCAAACACTCCCGCACACAGTGACACCACTTTCCTCTCAGGGAATGGATAGCTGAGAAGTGGTGGTTAAGCCTATAGGAGTAGAAACAAGGTATTATTCAACAAAAGATCATAACCAATATGACGAAGAAAAAAGATTCAACAATTTAGTAAGCACCTGGTCACTGCTTTTCTGATAATCCCCGGGCCCCTGGAAATTGTGTTGTTTCCATGAAAGGCAGACAGCAACATGAGACTGAAGGAGGAAATATGTCCACATGAGCCTAGAACATTCTACAATCACATCAATACAGATTCCACAAATATTTAGAAATATGTGTCTCTTTGTAACTTAATATAGAGTGTATTTCATTTGAAAATAGAATTGCAATCAATTCTTGAATATATAGCCACAGATTACATGCATGTGGGTTACTATGCTATAAGAAATACTTTTATTTTTCAATTAATGGACTTGCTGGCTCACAATACTCTATTTAACCTGATTTTGTGTCCTGGCTGAACTGACCCACAAATCTCATAGTTGCCCTAGAAAAGCTCTCTATAGGCAATGTATAGCATTGCCTCAGAAGTTTGAACTAAAATAGGTACAACATTCATATAAGCCAGTAAAATTTTATTAACAAATTTTATTTAATTTTATTATTTCATTTTATTTTTTATTTTATTTTTAAAATATTTATGTATTTATTTTGAGAGAGTGAGAGTGTGGAGGGGCAAAGAGGGAGAAAAAGAAAGAATCCTAAGCAGGCTTCACACTTGCCAGCACAGAGCCCAACACAGGGCTCAATCCCATGAATTGTGAGACCATGACCCCAGATGAAATCAAGAGTCTGATGCTCAACTGACTGAGCCACCCAGGCATCCATTCATTCATTCATTCATTCATTCATTCATGAGGCAGAGAGAGCGCCAGCCAGAAAAGGGCAAAGGGAGAGGGGAGAGAATCCCAAGCAGGCTCCAGGATCAGGGCAGAGCCCAACATAGGACTAGATCTCATGACTGAGAGATAACAACCTGAGCTGAAATCAAGAGTCAGACTCTCAACCAACTGAGCCATCCAGGCGCCCCCAACAAGTTTTATTTTAAAAGTTCGAATGAACATAGGATCTTATTAATAAGTTGATAAGAAGTTAAAGAAAATCTAGTGATGGATGGAGTTTGACACTGAGACTAAGAAAAATGACTACTCCATGGGCTCAGAGCATACCAATTTTCTCTGCTCACAAATAAGGATTTTATATATTCACACGAGTACACACAAGTGGGCACACTTTAATTATAGATATTTTTTAAATGTTTATTTTGAGAGAGAAAGAGGGTGAGCTGGGGAGAGACAGAGAAAGAGGGAGAGAGAATCCCAAGCACTGACAGCATGAAGCCCAGTGTGGGGCTTGAACTCACGAATAGTGAGATCATGACCTGAGCCGAAATCAAGAGTCGGATGATAACCGACTGAGCCACTAATTACAGGTGCCATAATTATAGATTTTTTTTTTTAAATTATTAATTCTATAGTTATGGAGCAGTGCCTTCATACGGCTGTTATGAAGCCTAAGGCCTGACATGCAATAACATCTTTGCATTGACAAGCACATCTGTCCCTTTCAACCTTATACCCAGCACAAATGTAGTTTCAATGTATTTTTATGTGCCTTGTTATCTGATGCCAGAAACTGATTTATACTTACAAATTCCCATTCTGGAGTCCAATTCAGAATGGGCCTGTGTAATGAGTCTATACCATACCTACAAAAAACATATCAATAAATACACTATTTTTGTTAAATTTTGTACCTGTATGATTGCTTTTGCAGTTTGATAAATAACTTTACTGTATGGCTTAGACAAATAACCTTTGAAATACTTTTTTTTTCCTGTTACCTTAAGCACTTGGAAGAAATCTTCCCCCTTACTTTCTTATTTCCTCTTATTTTCAGTATACAGTTTTCTAACGAGATCACGGCTGCTATCTTAAAACCTCATCTCATTCCATAATATTTAATACAACACTTATGATGTTCTGACTCAAAAAAAGTAATCCTAAAGGACATTTAAACTAGAAGGGGGAAATGGTAAGGCTGACAAAAAAAAATACTGTCAAAAATGATAGATCTGAAATTTAGAACTTTAGAAAGAAATAGGCTGGGAGAAGCAAAATGGTATCATTTAGCCTTCTAGTAAAATCAATATGTCTTTTGGATTGGGGGGAAAAAGGTAACCAAGTTGTTTGACAGTAAAAAGTGGAAAAGAAAATTGTCTTCAGTGAAAGTGGTTAAGAAAGAACCAAGTAGTTTTACAATTAGGTTTTCTTTGCAATAAATTCAAGTACCAGTCATATCTACTCACATGCATCTTTGTTTAATGTTTTGGAGGGTTTTAGACATTATTTACATTGAATATTTATTAAATATTTTTAAACTTTTTCATTGTAAGATAAAGTAAACCCAATAGAAAGGTATGTGTGGCCTAACAAATCAGTTCAATACCTATAAACTTGTAACCACAGCTCACTTCAGGATAGAACTTTGCTACTCATCCTTAGAAGCTGCTTCCATGGACCATATCCCCACCACAGCCCTCCTCTCCCTCCTAAAGCAACCATGTTTCTCACTTTCATTGTAATCCCTCCTTAATTTTATTTTTATTTTTATTTTTTTTAAATGTTTTATTTATTTCTAAGAGAGAGAGACAGCGTGAACAGGGGAGGGTCAGAGAGAGAGGGAGTCACAGACTGAAACAGGCTCCAGGCTCTGAGCTGGCAGTCAGCACAGAGCCCGACGCAGGGCTCGAACCCACGAACCGCGAGATCATGACCTAAGCAAAAGTCGGACACTCAACCGACCAAGCCACCCAGGCGCCCCCTTAATTTTATTTTTAAATAGATTGATCACCTAAATGTACTTCTGTAAACATAATTTTATTTTTCTCACTTTCAAATTTTGTTATGTCTTTAATTTTTTTTAAATAAATAATTTCTTTTCATCCTTTTCTTTTCAGGGGAATCTTCTATATTTTGGATTCTGCAGGTGCAATCACACAGTGCAATTCAATATGTTCTTCTGTTCTCTGTATGTCTTTCAAATTAGAGGCTGGAGCAGACTCAATTTCTCTCTCGTGAGATTAGAGGTAGTACTATGTTCCTTATTTTTTACCTTTTTTTAAATGTCTATTGTTCATTTTTGAGAGAAAGAGAGAGACAGGGTGCAAGTGTGGAAGGGGCAGAGAGAGAGAGAAGGAGACACAGAATGTGAAGTAGGTTCCAGGCTCTGAGCTTGTCAGCACCGAGCCTGACATGGGGCTCAAACCCACAAACTGTGAGACCATGACCTGAGACAAAGTCAGATGCTTAACTGACTGAGCCACCCAGGAGCTCCTGTAATGCTCTGTTCTTGCATCAGGACACCCATACTGTCTGGTTGCCTATCCTTTTGTCATATTAAAAGCCATTGAGGGGTGCCTGGGTGGCTCAGTTTGCTAACCATTTGACTTAGGCTCAGGTTATGATCTCACAGTTCTTGGTTTCCAACCCTGTTCAGGCTGAGCTGCTGACATCTCAGAGCCTGGAGCCTGCTTCGGATTCTGTTTCCCTCTCTCTCTCTCTCTGTCCCTCTCCCATCCACATTCTCTTTGTCTCTGTCTCTCTCTCTCTCAAAAATGAATAAACATTAAAGAAAAGCCATTGATCATTTAGGCCCATCTCTATTCATTTATTGGGGTTGCCAAAATGGTGATGTTCTAATTGTGACATTTCTTTCGAACATGCTACCTTGTGATATTTTTTCAGCGACATTTCTCAAGTAGAAATCGGTTAATAGTACAGTTCATAGGGAAGGTAGGATAAGTATTTTCCTTTATTTACCAGTTTTCCAGATATCTTTAATATGGCATTTTTCAAACATTCAGTTCAAATTCCTTTCTGTGTTTTCAATCAGGCATGACTTTATTCAAGCTATCAGTCATGATACTGAAATAACTACAATATGTATTTGTCCAAATAGTGTATTGCATAAAATCAACCCAAAAGTCAACAGTTGCTGAAAAGAAAATCAGTATGTTTGTGTCATTGCCCTTAAAACACATATTTATCTGCCTGGAAAAATAAATGTTTATTTGTATTAAAATGGAAGGGAGAAGGTTAAATAGCATAATGTTTTCAGAATGCTTCAAGACTAGTTGCAATTTAGTGGCCTAATTTGCTTACTTATCCTCGGTGACCTACTAACAGGCTGATTCTCTTTTTATATATAATAGAAAGCATGGAGGGTATCTTGAAAAAAAGTAAAATCAAAATCCTCAAATCTCAACTCCTCCACTATTCTTTAAATATAATCTAATCTAGAAATGGCTCCACTGGCAATAAAATTTCTAAACAGCTATAATGTTATTGTCAGTAATAATCTTCTCTCATACCTGTTTATTTTTCCATCTTTATATAAATTTGCAATCCCTCCAGTATTATATTAGTAAGAGCTATTGTGTTCTTTGAACTTTTCTACCTAATCTTCCAAAGTAGTGTGATCATCCTAAAAATCACTGAAATTTTGACTCAGTCATCTCACTAATGCCTACATGGCTACACAAATATATTAGTTTCAGCCTGGTGATTTCAAATAATACCTTTAATTCACCTAAGATTTTTCCCCCCAAAGTTGAAGAATCTCAATAACAAAGGAAAAAGCAAATGAGACTTTTATCTATCTAGTTCTTTGGGAAAGTTCCTGCTGCTTTGGGGCAAGATCATGAAGGCAAATTTCTGATTTGGAAATATCTGTTCAAATCTCTCCAACCCCTTAAAACACTTCATCTTTTCTCCTTTTGACTCAGAACACAATATTGGTAATTTTTTTTTTTTTCTTTCTGACAACCAGGACAATCTCCTCCTACCTTTTAGGCTGTACCACTCAGTTTTGATTGCATTGCAATAGCTCAACTATACATTTAAGTTCACCTATGAAGAATGTTTATTAGATGTCCAGAAAGACGAAGAAATCTGTTATATAAATTCTTGTTTAAGAATGGCAGACTCAAAGTGTGATCCAAATACTCATATGCTCCTGTACAGACACAAACTTCCTCTGCAACTGGGTTGCAGCTATTTGATCAGTTTCTTCACCACTGGGATGTAAATAAAAGTGGTGTGAATCATTTTCAGGCCTGGTGCTTAAAATCACCCTACATGAATCCAACACTCTTTGGTCCCCCTGTGGGGACTTTGACAGCCTGGGTTCAAGATGACAGAGCTAAAAGATGGAGTTTGAGTCACTGGAGGGGAAAGACCTGATCCACGTTGACAACATGGGAGTGGAAAATAAACATATTTTATGTTAAGCCTTAGGGATTGTATGGTTTGCCTTTTGCAACACCTACTATCACTCACTCCAACTAAAACAAAGCAAATGGCTTAATACATGCACTTTGTATTTTTAGAAAAAATTGCAGGAGAGGTTTTGCTTTAGGGTACTGCCCTTGGCTATGTTTTTATTGTATCTTCAAAATAAAGAAAAGACAAAAACCAGTCAACTTCCCTAATTAATATTTGGCTATCCATTTATTTGATTTCAGATGAAACTGAAGTCAAATATAAGTCATTCCTCCTGGTATAAAAAGAGCAAGTTAATAGAGGCCGACAGACATGTGTTTGAATTTCAGCTCTGCATTTTTCCGGCTGTGCAGCTGTGGGCAAGTTATTTAACCTTTATTAGCTATAGCTTCTTTCCTCTACATTGGAATTAAAATATTTTTTTTGAATGCTGTGAACCCTATCAAGAGTATAATCATATAATTCCCTTCCCTCACCTGTACTTCTTTAATTGGATTTTCATGGATCCACAAGCAATTCATTCACTATTCATATTATCTACTCACACCAACAACATATTCTAATAACTGAGGTTGGATTATCATATTATAATCATTACTGCCCCAAAGACAGCCTAGTATATTAAATTAATAGCTATTCTATTTCTAAGATTTAGTATAAAGAAGATCTAAATACAAATACTAGTATTGCTTGGTTTTATTGGGAATTAGCATGAATTTGTGAGTCTCAGTTTTCACAAATGAAAAATGGGGATAATAAAGTGTAATATGTACCTCAAAAATTATATTGAGTAAGTAAAAATGTGATTAGAAGCAGATGGCAACATCCAGGGCCAAAACAAAGATTAATTCTCTTCCTGAAATTTTACAGGTATTTATGAATTCCAAAAATTTTCAGAAATCTTATTTATCACTGTTAGGTAATGCTAGTTTGTAAGAATTCACTGGGGACTTAAATTGATAAACTAATTCATCACAATTGAATCATGGAAAACCCTAATTAAATATCTCATACTATTTCCATGCACAGCATTAACACAGATACATACATTAGGACAATCCCCAAATCCCTGTCTAAAATTGAAAAAGAATTCCTCTGAAAGATTTAATAGTTCATATCAAATATTCCATTTAACATTCCATTCTATATACTCCATCAATCTTTTGATTGACTGACTTTGAAGCTCTATTAATGCTTCCTACAGTCAAAGTTTTAATGGAGTTTAATGGAACTCATCCAAATCTATAATAGCATATTCCCCCTAAATTAACTTATAACCCACAAGTTAATGAAATGAATGCAGCTACCATTTACCCAGAGGGAGTCAAAATGCAGGACTCATCACCAGGGAAATAGCCTAGTGACTTAGTTCCCTTCAGTTCAGCCCTGGGACACCTTACCCCTGAAGGTGCATTAAAAATGCTACTGAAGGCCTATGCATCCTTTAACAAGAGCACTGGGACAGAGGGGGAAAAAAAAAAAAAAAAAGGTGTTTTAAGTCCTATAAAAAAATTAATTGCAGAAAATGAACCAAAATTTTGAGACCAGTGGCGAGGTCTTAGGTTTATTTTATTTTTGGTGTAGTGCTTTACACTTTTTACACTTAATGAGACACCTGATAATGTTTATGGAATAAACCAATACACATGTGCTACTTTAAATAAGCTGCAACTTTTAAAAGTTACTAAAATCAGAATTCACAATCAATTTACATTATACTATATTTTCCTTCCTGACTAAAATATTCCAGAAATGGCTGGTTTTCTCAGAAAAGGGTTTGTCCTCTCTCTCTTGAGTTCAGAAGTAATCAAGTGTTTGGGAAATAGGTCATTTGAGGAAAGGCTACAGAGCTGAATTTATTTACAACAGAGAACAGAAGGCTGACAAAGTATATGGTGGAGGTGCTGGAGGCTGGGGGATTTACAATTTTCAACTATATAAAGCAAGAGCATATGGGAGGTGTTAAGCAGCTGTTCTATTTCTGCTCAGGAAATAGTTATGCTTAGGGGTCCTAGCCGGCAGAAATAGTACGAATGGATCAAAGTTATAGCCAGGCAAATATTAGCTCATCATATAAAAAGAACATTTTTAAAATTAGAGCTGTTAGAAATTGAAATAGGCTGCCTTAGGAGGTAGCATGCCCTGATGGCTCTGGTGCCTCACTGAACAGGCAGACTTGGCATATCTCTATTATAATGCTTTCCCATTTCAGTGTGAAAAGGAAAGACAAAACAAGAGAGAGGGAGAGAGAGAGGGAGAGAGAGAGGGAGGGAGAGAGAGAGAGAGAGAGAGAGAGAGATTAAGGTATCCATATGAGCATTACCAGGAGACAAGCATAATCCTCAGTAGCAATGGAAGAGTTTTGTTTATGAAGATGTCTTAATGGGGCATGTTAGTTATAGAAATGAGGGCTTCAGTAACTATTATGATCTGGTAAATAATTTTCTAATACAGTTGCAGGGACTTAGAAGTTCTTCTCTGATTACAGTAGAGAGGAAAGGGAGAAGAAAAATGGAGCAGAGGGAAGATGTGGGAAAGGAGAAGGGAGATCCAGCAACATGGTGAAATTCAGGAACCCTGGAGTAGTATGACCTTGAATTTTTAAGAATAATGGTTGTATGACTTTCAGTTCAAGGTAGTTTCTTATTCTATGCTATGTTAAACACTATCATTTAAATATTTATTGGCTACCTATCATAAGGCAGGAAGTTTCCTGTGGTATGGAAATTCAGTGGAGAACAGGACACTCCCATAGACTTCAGTTCTAATTATGATGATACGTGGCAAACAAGTAAACTGATTAATCTATAATAAGATGACACGTAATGAAAAATCACCATGAAGAAAAAGGCAAAAGTGGTAAAAGGCGGAAGTGTGACTCAGCACAAAGTGGTGTCTTAACACCTGTTGGGAATATTTTTCCTGATGAGGTGATATTTGAGCAGACTCTTGAGGAAAGGAGGGATTCTCCATGTGGACTCCTAAAGGGTACATGTTTCAGATGGAGGTAACGGCAAATGCCAAGCTCCAGAGGTGTAAAGGGACTGTATGTGCTCAAAATCAAAATTAGCAAGGATAAGAGAGAGAGGAGCTGAAGTCATGAGGGCAGTCTTGGGGTTTAAGCAGGCAGTAATAATATTCTGATGTACATTTTAAACACACTGAAAAGAAAGGTCACTGTGTTTGGACTGGGAGGAATGTTGTGGAGGTCAAGATTGTTTATCAGGTTCTATTTAAAAGGACAGTCTACAGACTTCTGATACATTGGATACACGGTGAAAGAAAACGAATCATTTTTTTTTTATCACAAGAAATTGAATGAATTTTGACGGCACTTAAAGGAACGGAAGGAAACAGATTTGAGGGGGCAGAGAATGAAGAGTCCCATTTTGGATGTGTTAAAAAGGGAGCCCAGGGCTGAGAGATAAATATGGATGGTATTAGCATATAAAGGGTATATACAAAATAAAAGTAAGTGACTCAGTGAGGTAAGTTAGAAGGTGAGTATAAAGAAGTGAAAAGAAGGACACCTGGGTGGCTTAGTTGGCTAAGTGGGTTAAGTGTCTGACTTGATTTCTGCTCAAGTCATGATCTCATGGTTCGTGAGTTCAAGTCCCCCATCAGGCTCTATGCTGACAGCTCAGAGCCTGCTTGGGAATCTCTCCCCTCACTCTCTGTCCCTCCCCTGCTTTGTGTGTGTGTGTGTGTATGTGTTCTCTCTCTCAAAATAAATAAGTAAATATTTTTTTTAAGTGGGAAGAAAGCCAAGCACTAAACCCTAGAGGAATACAAATTTAAACAATTAGAATCAAAAGGGAGGATACAGCAAAGCAACTGGTGTAATGCTTTGGTGTAATGGTGTAATGGAAATAGGTGGAAATGTGAGAATGAGGCACCTTGAAATTCAAGTGAAGGATATATTTCCTAGAAAGGAGGAGTCAACTCTTTACTCCCATATTTAAAAAAGACAGTAAGTATGACTAAAATAAAGTCTAAGGATAAAATAGTGGGATGTGTCAATATGAAGGTTCTTAGTGACTGGAGAGGGAGGCTTTAGAAGGTTGCTGGGGATAATAGTCTGATTGGGCTGCGCTAAAGAATGAGACTGGCAAGTGAAGAAGTCAGTATTTTAGATACTTTTGAGAAATTTTGCTGCAAAAGGGAACAGAAAAATAGAGGAGTTAAATGGATGGGAAAGTTTGCTTTTGTTTTTCTGTTGTTTGTTTATGTTGGGAGACATCACATCATGCTGGAACGCTAAGGAACTTATGCAAAGAGAAGTATGATTTGGAAGAGATCTGAGGTAATTAGGGGTGCCAGGTGTCTCAGTCAGTTAAGTGTCAAACTCTTGATTTCAGCTCAGGTTATGATCCCGCAGTTCCTGGGTTCAAGCTTCACATCGGGCTCTGACGCTAGTGGCGGGAAACCTGCTTGGGATTCTCTCTCTCTCTGCTCCTCCCTCACTCATGCATTCTCTCTCCCTCTCTCAAAAATAAATAAATAAGCTTTTTAAAAAAATTACTTAAAAAAGAAGAAATGTGAGTTAATTAAAGGGGCAAAAGTCTTCCAGTAGATGTTAGGGGATGAGACAGAGAGTACATGTGGACTAGGTATCCCTCAGAGGCAGAACATCCATAGGAAGGCAGGTAGTTACGGTTTGTTTTAGAGATGAGGAGTACATTTTCTCTAGATTAATTCTATGTTTTCAGTGAAGTAAGAAGCAAGATTATGAAATGTGAGCAGAGTTTGGGGTTGTTGAATGCTTAATAAGTTACACAATGTGAAACAGTTTTCTTTGGAAGTTTTTCCTAATAACATGGACATAAATAGGACATATTTATACTTATAAACACGTGAAGATATAAGAAACAAAATATGCATGTATATTCCCTTTACTTATTAAAATTAATACAAAGTTTAACATGTTCATTATATTCATGATGCCTGTGTATCCTGCAGCTTTTAAACTTCAGTGTACATTATGAATTCATGATACAAATTCAAGCATTTCAATTAACTATAATTATTGCTTATTTTTACTCAAATTTTGTATCTTTATCTTGGCCAGTGGATGTCTGTGGTGAGGA
The DNA here is from genome assembly GCF_008692635.1 of Crocuta crocuta. Taxonomy (NCBI): domain Eukaryota; kingdom Metazoa; phylum Chordata; class Mammalia; order Carnivora; family Hyaenidae; genus Crocuta; species Crocuta crocuta. Next base: position 5,013,649 of record NW_027530330.1, on the reverse strand, counting down.
CAGAATTCTCAGATGGGACCAAGGTTCTGCCCCCACTGCAGACACACCTTACCTAATCCCCTCCTCTTGAATGAAAATGCAGACTTTAATATGATGGCATTTTCCTCCCATGAGGTTCCTCTGCCAAGAGGAAGGTATAGGGGATTTTGTAGAAGTATTTAAGTCTCTAATAAATTGAGTTTAAGCTAATCCAAAGAGGATTATCTATGCAGGGTTGGACTAATCAGGTGACTTCTATAACAGAGGTCAGACACAGTTGAAGCAGCAGAGACATTCTAGATTAAAGAGCTGGAAAGAAAAAGGATTCATTTAGAGCAGGAAGTTGGAGGACTTTAAGAGTGAAGATATAGGGGCTTTTGCTGATGACAGAATCCGATGTTCAGAAACCACAATCTGAGGAGAGAAAAGATAGGAAATCACTGCCATGAAGAGGGAAAAATGTGAGCCTGCAAAAGAAACATAATATAACATTTGAGGTCTGTGATCATAAATATTTAAAGTGAAAGCAATCAGTCTGAGTAATAGTTTTAAGCTATTTTTGTTATTGTGAGGAATAAGTGTTAGAGTAAGTGTTGGGAAACAGTCATGGAAAAATGAGTTTGGGTAGATCCAGAGTTGGAGTTAGGGCAGCAAGTAAGATGAAGGAGAAAGAGGGAAGCAAGTAAGAGAGGAACTGTAAGAGACTGATCATAGTAAGTATAGAATGCAAACTGTGTTTAATCACTGTGTCAAATAACAGACTGAGAATATAGAAGACTCAAGGAGTCCTGTGGTGAGCTCTATTAATTGTCTATTCTACAACTTTTTTCTCATAATCTGTCCCCTCATAACATGTTAATGTTATACAACTAACAAATCCCTTATTTTGATCAAGGGCTGGTAGTTCTCAACTGGGGGCATGGGGGTATAATTTTGACCCTCACTCCCTGGGTACGTTTGGAAATGTCTAGAGACATTTTTAGTTGTCCTAAGTTTGGAAGGAAGTAGGGAAGCGAGCTTGCTAGCTTGCTTTTTTAATCTACTAGAGGTAGAGGCCAGGAATGCTGCTAAGCATCAAAAAGTATACAGGACAACCCCAAAACAAAGAATTATCCAACCCCAGTGAGAAACTATTCTGAGCTGCACCTGACAATCCTGATCTCCAAAATCCAACTATCTATAGCAGTAGATAACCACATACCATGAACTGAATTCTGTTCCTTCAGAATGTTTATGTTGAAATCCTAAACTCCACTGAAACTGTATTTGGAAATAGGGCCATTAGGGAGGTAATTAAGATTAAATGAGGTAATGAGGTTGGAACCCTAAGCCAATTCTCTGTGTGTGTGCACATAAGGGAAAGACTATGTGAGGACATGGTGTTAAGAATATAGCCATCTGCAAGCCAAGATGGCACCACCAACCAGTCCCGATGGCACTGCAATTTGAACTTCTGAGATCCAGAACTATGAGAAAATAAACTTCTGCTGTTTAAGCCATTCAGCCTGTGATATTTTGTCATGGAAGTCCAAGCAAACTAATCTACCAATAAAAGGCTCAGGTGGTTAAAGATCTGACTACAGCTCAGGTCATGATCTCATGTTTCATGGTTTCAAGCCCCCTGTCGGATTCTGTGCTGACAGCTCAGACCCCAGAGCCTGCCTTGGATTCTGTGTCTCCCTCTTTCTTTGCCCCTCGCTAGCTTGCACTCTGTCATTCTCTCTCTCTCTCAAAAATAAACAAGCATTTAAAAAGTTAAAAAACCAAAACAAAAAACAGTCTGGCCAGGAGATACAAAAATAATGCTAATGAGATTTCTGGAAAAGCTTTTGCATTTTTTATAAAAAGAGACAAATGTGTCTGGAGCTTTCTTTTTGCTCACCCTTTTCCCTATGGTGGTGCAACAGACATCCTCATCCAGACAAGCAAATACTGTCCAAGCTCAGAAAATCCCAAGATATCCACGCTGCCACTGTGACATTGTTAAACCAAAACCAGAAGCCTATCTGAGTTCTTTTAAAATGTAAAAACAATGAAAAATAAATAAATAAAAAATAAGCTTTGAGCTGCAAAGTTAGCCAAAACAATTCCTAATGCATGCTTGTTCATTTTTTCTTTATTTGAGGAAAGAACCAGAGAGTTTCCTGTTGAGGTGCAAGTATTTTTCTGTGTATCTTCAAGTTGAAATAAGCAATTTACAGCTCTGAAAATGACAGCAGATAGAGAAAAGAATCAAAATGTTAGCTTCTGTATTTCTGACATAGAAAAAGCATAGAAGCTATTAATGTTGACTTACTTTTAGCTTGATTTCTATCTACAGCAGGATTAGAAAGGGAACTTGAGCTTCTCTTCCTGGTTTTACCTCTTAGTTTCTAATTTGACATTTGTAACCACAAATTATTGATAGCATAACCTGAATTCTTTTTTATATGTATTATAAAATTTATAAGTATTCTGATATATGCATGTCTCATTAAAAATGACATTTATGAAGATATGTTTCTATCTGACCCTCTATATTATAAGTATTTAAAAAAATTATTCTCTGCTAATAAGATTCCAAACCTATTCTTGATTGCCCTTGCATTTTTCAATACAGATAAAGTTTGCTAAGTAAACTTAAGCTTCACTTTTTGCTATTTGAAACATTATCTGTTGAAAAGACTGGTAGATTGGCATATATATATTCTAATTATATTTTTCTACTCCATAATAAAATAAATTGTGAAAAGTTGATATTCAGGCTATATTTTTTTCTTATTAGTCATATTTACCAATGGTAGGGCAAGATGCCAAAGAGAAATACTTAATAATGTCTAAAACACAAGGGACTCAAACATAATTTGTGTTTTTTAGTCACAAAGCAAAGCTGACAACTGAGAATCAAGAAAATCAAATGTTTTACTAGATTGTTTTTTAGAAACTCTGTCATAATATTTTTATTTTGTCTTAAAGAACTGCCAAGTCTTTGCTGAAGAGAAATTGGTCCAAAATTAGATATCAGTTCACAGAGAGGCTACATCACATTGGAACACACACACTCTATAAAATATTTACATGTCCTTCACAGCACTGGCTATAGGCAGCCACCACTTATTTTAATCCTATGTTCCATCAAAATGTTTATAGCACTTTAAATATATGCATTTAACCAAATCTTAGTATCAAAAATGGATTATTACAAATATAATTCTCTCATGGAGTGCCTGGGTAGCTCAGTTGACTCAGGTCATGATCTCATGGTTCATGGGCTCAAGCCCGGCATCGGGCTCTGTGCTGACAGCTCAGAGCCTGGAGCCTGCTTGGGATTCTGAATCTCGCTCTCTCCCCATACTTCCTCCACTCACACTCTGTCTCTCTTTCTCTCTCAAAAATAAATATACATTAAAAAAAATTTTTAATATAATTCTCATATATAGATGTATGTATTTAAAATAGCAAAGAATTCAGCCAGTTAAGAATTACAATCATAGTTAACACTGGATTATTTATAGTAGCTAATATGTTCCATGAATTTATTATATTTATCAGCTTGTCTGAACTTCTATCAGTTTTATGAAGTTGTTATTGTTTTAAGTTTATTTATTTTGAGAAAGAGAGAGCAAGCGAGCATGAGCTGGAGAGAGGCAGAGAGAGAAGTAGAAAGGATCCCCAGGTTCCTCACTGTCAGCACATGGAGCCGGACACAGGGCTCAATCTGATCTATGAGATCATGACCAGGGCTGAAATCAAGAGTTGGACACTTAAATGAATGAGCCACCCAGGCTCCCCGAAGTCAGTATTTTTAATACCCCATTTTACCCAGAGTAGAATTGGGATTTAAAACTAAGGCTTGGGGGTGGGGGGGAGGTCTTCTTCCAGAGTTTGTCTCTTAACAACTGCATTCATTGCCTCTTATACAACACACTTTCAGAGTTATTTGATAGCTATGATAGTTAAAATGATTAACGACTTCCCAAACATGTAATAAAAAACCAAAAACTAAAATTTAGGCCCCCAATCCCCATGCCATTGTCCCCCCATTTAGAGAAATTCCTTGATATAGAAACATGCTATATACAAATGCAACTTGACTCTATTATAAACAGTAAAAATTAAACAGCAGCATTGACATTTAAAAATTCATGAAAGTCTAATAACAGTATAGATAATCCATGCCTCTAACAAGAAGTTTGAACTAAGTACTGCTTTCTTTTTGATAAATTTCAATGAATTAGGGACTTCTAAAGCTTTGAATTGTCAAAAAAAAAAGTAAGAAAAATAAGGTGTTGCAGCATTTGAACATTTGCTACACCCATGAAGGGCTGTATCTGCTGGGAACTGCTCATCTGGAAGTCTCTGAGCCTCCTGATCTTGATCTTGCTCTTCCAGCTTTTCCTCTCTTCCATCACTTACTCTGGTCAAAATGTAATGTATTTATAGAGAATGTGTAAATAAAGATTTGTTTGCCCATTTGAAGCCCTATAAATTTATAATCCTATTTCCACTAGACTGCCTTTACAGGATCAAAGCCCCAGGCACTTCTCCCATGTGCAAATAAACGGTATTATTTTTATACTGACAGATAATGAGAAAGAACGAAGACCTTTTAAAAATTGTGTCACTGATTATTACCAAGATTGTACAAAGGATGCAATGACTGGAAGGTGAAAGGATAGGAAATAAGGAAAAAACAAGAAGAGGTGAGATAGCTTTTTAAAATGTTTTGCAAAAATTGTTACATACAGCCACAGGGATATTTGCGTAATTTCTTTGGGTGTGGGGTTGGGGATGTTGTTACCAACCATTTTCATCTAATCACATGTAATAGCCTTGCACTTCAATATGGAAGGTAATATTAATATTATTATACACATTTAAAAAATGAGAAAACAGGGCCTCCTGGGTGGCTCAGTTGGTTAGGCATCCGACTTTGGCTCAGGTCATGGTTCGTGAGTTCGAGCCCAGCGTTGGGCTCTGTCCTGACAGCTCAGTGCCTGGAGGCTGGCTTCAGATTCTGTGTCTCCCTCTCTCTCTCTGACCCTCCCCTGCTCATGCTCTCGCTCTCTCTCTCTCTCAAAAATAAATAAAACATTTTTAAAAATTTTTTAAAAATGAGAAAACAGTGCACAAAGATGAAATGCAAGTCTTAAACCTGAAACACACAATAAATAAGATGTAAATGCAGGTCTCAAACTCTACAGTCTTTGCTCTTTTCTCCTAGAATCACACAGTATCTAGATACTGCTCAGCGTCAGGCTTAAAAACAAATGAGTAATAGCTTAACACAAAGACTTAGTTTTACTTTCCCCTCCAACTTCCTTGGATTACTATTCACAAGCTCCAGAGATGCAAAAATGCACAGGTTAGTGTGTGAAAGTTAAATATGGGTTAAGTGATATTTTTGAATGAACAGAGGACTGAAACTTGGGAATTGTCTATCTGGTAAGCATGCCTAATTAGCTTGAAAAAATAGAGTTTATTGGACTACAACATTTTGCTTCACATAGNGGACTGAAACTTGGGAATTGTCTATCTGGTAAGCATGCCTAATTAGCTTGAAAAAAATAGAGTTTATTGGAATACAACATTTTGCTTCACATATGAAATATAGATTCCTACTCAGAGAAGTAAACAAGAATTTCTTGAGTACTATTTCCTAGGCATTATATTTATGTAAAGGGCTCTATCTCTATCTACCTATCTATTGATAACTGTAATTTATTAATACAAAAATATGTTATGATGTCATAGACCACAGTGTCTCTTTTATATAAACAATAGTTCTGTATTGCTGTAAAAATACAGCTAAAAACAAACACTGAGGCAAAATGCTGACTATTCTTTGGAGTCATGATGAACTACTAATCTGAAGGGTCTCCTTCATAGTTTTCACCTAATCTGGATAATATCTCGGTCACTGCTCGGTTTAACATAAATTGTCTCTGATGAGAACATTGCAGTTCAGAGCCCACAGGGTATATATTTTGGTAGCGTTATTTTCTCTTATGCCTGTATTTCTAAATTAACAACTCATGAAAACTTATAAAGGTTTATAAGAACCTAGAAATTGCTATTTCTATCATGTGGAATAGAAAAAAAAAGAGATTCCAAGGTTAGAAGGTTCATTTGCTTATTAAATAGGGACAATCATATTTTTTCTACCAGCTCTCCAAATAAAAACCTTATGATTTCAAAGTTAGTTTTTCTCTTCCTCACAAGTCACCATATCAAAGCACCTCAAATCATCTACCACAGGAATTGTATGACTGCTTTGATTTTAAAAATAAAGAGAGGAATTTTGGAACAAAATTATGCTGCGGAAAATGATTTTTTTTTATTTTTAAGCCACAGCTGAATGACAAGTTCATTTTCACTAAGTTAAAGATGTACTAAAAATCACTACCTTTGAAAGCCAGCTTGTAACTATACATAATGCTCATCTCAAAGAGAGAACTGGAGGGCAGTGAGAGATCCTAATGAAAGCCATGGAAATTTTCCCTATTAAAATGTAAATATATTCAACATTTTGTGTCTAATTTTAAGAGATTCCTGGGGCCCAAAGGAAGTCCATCCAATTCCACAGGTTAAACACCCTGAAAATAAAAACAGGACCACTCTTCAGTTTGGGGTGGCTGAATTTTGATGTAAATTAGCTCTAAGTGTGGCACAAAATAAGGCCACCCAAGGAATTGTTCATTTTCTTTTCCATAATCTAAAAATCTCCAACAATGCATATGAGTGTTAAATATCCAGTTGTGTCTAAATTCTATGATTAACTTATGTAGGGATGCATAAATCAGTCTGAGTAAAATGGCTTTATCTGAATTTCCTTAGATTTATCAGGTTCAAATGGGCCCAAGAACTTAGTGGTAAGTACAAATCTATTTTTGATACTATTTTAGAGACAAATTCCTTTAATATCTGATGATTTCTTCCCTATTGCTGTAATATATTCACAATGAAGGTTCATGAAATTCATAAATAGCTAAAGTGCTTCAAACATCGAGGCCTATCATTTTTCTCTTAAGAACTCTAACACATTCCTCCCTCTACTTTCTATTTATAGGTAATTGGAAATGCCTTTTTTAAGTCTGTAACAGTTGTGTGCTAGTTAATAATTGCCTCTACTTCCTCACCACTCAATGTTTCTAACCCCTGTGTTCCAGTTCCATTTTCCTATAGAATGTGTTTTCTCGAAGGATGCCAGTGTCATCCTGATTGCTAAACCCAAACATTTATTCACTGTCTTCATTTGCTTCAGCTTTAGAATCATATCCCTTTAAGAATCTGGGCTCAAAAGTCACAGAAAACAAGATCTTAATCTCAACTCTTTACCTTATCAGCCTCAAATAATGCAGGTTCTTTTGAAAACTAAGTGAAACAATGCACATAGAAAGGAACAAAAATGTGAGATGAGCAATCATTTCTTTCTTGAAAGTGTCTTGAGTTTTTGGCACTGGATTATTCCAATTACTTTGTTTCTCTAATCATTCTTTGTCTCCTCTTTTTCCACTATTCCTCAGATTCTCAGAATTGGTCTTTTAGTTCTCTTTTCATTCTATGTTCTACATCACTCTTCCTTGATGGTTTCACTACTTTTCATGGATTTAAGTATAAGCTTTTAATAATGACCTCAGAACCTATATTACTACCACTGAATTATTTCTGAATTCAACTCTTGCATTTTGTATCCATAATTTATCCATAGATGTCCCCTGATGGCCTCAGCTCAACATATTAAAAAAAGAATCCACATCTTTCCTAGCAATTGTACTCTTCCCTTCTTTAGTTAATGTTATCAGCATGGTCCTCCTTAACTCTATTGAGTTTTTGATCTCCACCATGCTCTCATCTCTACATTCAATTGGTTGTCAAATTCTGTGGGTCCTACCCTCCCAGTCAATCGCTCTTGGATGGCTCCCCTGAGATGCTTAGTGGACCCCTAATTTCTCTCACTGTCTGGGGTGTCTTCTGCCACACATAATTCCCCTTCCACTTTAGCCATGCTGATGCTCTTAAGCCACAGTTAACAATATGATTGCTGAGATTTTTGATCTAGCTTTCATTTTATTCCTTAATTCAGCAATATTTATTGTCTATTATGTGTCTTATATGTGAAGGGCAACTAACCATTAGGGTTGGGCATTTTATAATTTATGACTTCGATGTCTTTTTTTCTGAACAATTTGCCCAACCCATTTATTATTCTACTTGTATCTTATATCTGACCCACTCAGCTACTAAGTTGTTAACACCCTTCCTGTTTACGTATGCATTTACCCAATGCTTAAACTTGACCTTCTTAGCCATTCATTTAACCAAATTATGTTAGTGCCTTCTATGGAACAGGGGCTGATGGTACACTTATTGGCAACATTCGCAATAGCCCTGCCCTCAGAGTAAAATGTTGAGTTCAAATTCACATTCACATCTTTTATTTAGTTGCTGAAAGTAACATTTTTCATGAAACAAACAAACAAACCTGAATTAGACAAAGCTGCTCTCCTTCTACTCTTACCAAAATCAATCTTGACATGTTTCATTTAGCCATAGCTGGTTTCTCCACTGGGACTTAGATATCACTTAGCTCTGAAAATCTAGTACATTCTCCTGTTTACTCCATAGAGCCTAAATGATTTGTCTTAACATCTAAAATTAGACATACTGGGTAAAACTTAAGTTGTTTTTCAAATTATATTCTACTAATTCTCTTCCTTTATTTCACTAATCACCTTTCCCTCCAATTTTTTTTTATTTTCCACAAAATTCCCTGTGAGTAGAATATCATTCCTTCCCAATGCTGTCAAAATTACATATACGTTTTTAAGGCCCCAATTGGCTATTACTTCTTTTATAAATCATTCCATGGTCAATAAATCCAGAAGGAATATGCCTTTTAATATTTGGAATATATATATATGTATATGGATCTTGTCAACTTTCAAGGTGAAATTTTAAAGTTTAATTTTTTGGTAATAGTCTTATCTCCCCCATTAGAATAAAATAGTTCTTAGTAATTATCGTTTCTCTTATAGAATATTCCATAAAGTTCTTATACAAAGACAAATAATGATAATACAATATTATAATCAAAATAGCAATTCATTAATCTTCTCCACCCACCCCTAAACTAGAATGGGCAGGTAGACACATTGGAAATAATAATAGGAAATAAAATCAAATTATGAGTTAAAAAATTGAAGTATTCTCCCTAGGATCACCACTAACTAACTAATTCATATAATTTTGGACAGACTTTTCAACATGTAGAACTAGGGAGGAAGATACCCTGTTAACAGCGAATAATCTAAGGAAAAACACAGGTAATTACTGACAGGATGCATATGATGTGGAAATTTGGAGGGTGGGCTCCAAAGTCAGAAAAAGATTGGGGTCTTGACTTTACCATTTATTATCAGTGACACCTCAGCAATTTCACCATTTGGGGCTTCCTTCCACATCAGTAAAATGAAGATAATAACAAGATGGGTTTGAGGATTTAATTGGTTAAAAAAATAAAGAAAAAAATAGTGCCTGGAACACAGTAACCTGGCTATTATTATCCTTAAGCACTGTTTATTTTTTACCTCCCAAAAACCTGGAAATGGTGTTGATCTTAGGCTCTTATATATTCAGCTCCTGTATGCTAATGCAGTAATATAAAAATAGGATTAGATTATTCCTAATATTTTATATTCAACCATGTCATAATTGCTCTATGTAAATGCATTTCATCTTTCACTTATGTTCTCCCAATTTGAGATTCTTTGTGAGGCTTACTTTTACTTGGTTACTATCAGTTGACACAGTGAAAATTTGCCTGATCAAGGCAATATAAAATATACCCCATATCCATAATAATTTGGAAAAAGCCAAAATGATGCAGTTAGTTGGCTATTTATATCAGTTTTATTGATCAAATAAATTAGAACAAAATGTAACAAGACAGACATATCTTTACGTCAGGCATTTTAGTCTTTAATGACCATGAAAAAGATTCAATGATGGTAGTTTTATAACAAGCTCTTAAGCCTTGTACACATCCAGCTGATGCTTGGGAGAATATGGTCATTCCCATTAGTTTGGAAACAAACTTCTCAATGTTTTACCTGACATTTTTCTTGTTAAATTTAACAGAGAGGTAATAAACAATATTGGTTTTTCCGTGCAGAATATGCTTCAGGGACTCTTTATCTTTTATATCTATATATTTCAAAAAGTGTTCTAAAGGCTTTATAAATGCTTTTTACTTCACAGGTGCTTGAGGCTGGAAGGGATCCTGAGAGGTCATCACCCTGCCTTAAGGCATAGTGAACCTGAAATCTCTTAGAGGAAACAGATGAAGAACTCAAGAATTCTACTACTCTTCTACAGGACCATCCTCCTTGACCCTCTATTCCAGCTCCCCCAAATCAAACCCACCTCAGTAAGGGTACGCACTCAAAAGCAAAGCTACTTTAATTTATGTTTGTTTGTTTCTAATTGAGGCACAGCAAGCTTCAGATGTGACAATTAATTTAAATACAGAAAATTATCCTTAATAGAAAAAGTCTCAATATTGGAATGTCTATGATTATCATCATTAAATTCAGTTATTAATTTCCAATAATAATGATCTAATTAGGTTTTAATATTTGTGCATTTCACATTAGTAAGTATTCCTCTGAATACATTGTTGTCCTCAAATTATATTACTTTAACAAAAAAGGAAACTGTTGCTTAGCAATAAGGAAAGACAAAGGCCTAAAATTACATCTCAAAAGGATATTGTAGTCAACCATAAGAAGTCATAGTAAATGATGATATCTAAAGGAATGCTTGAATGTGGAAACTCAATGAGAAAAGAACTGTTTCCTATTAGCTTTAACAGCAGGGTTTGTTATCATTTAAATACATGCTCTAATACACTTAGTGTTTTGTGCTACATTTAACAAGATTAAGTGAACACACACTGTTTCAACTCAAATCTTTAACGGAAATCAGAGGCAAGCCTCATTTCTTGCCAAAACATTCTCTTGTGGCTCATTTTTGGAGCAAATTCCATATAAGTAAATCTGTTTACCCAGGTGGACCACTGATCAATTAAAGGATTTTCCTTTCAGGTAGTCCTGCTTTACAGAACTTTGAAAACCTTATCTGAAATTTCTAAAAAAAAATTCTATCTGATGTGCTATAAAGACCATAATTTGTAATACAATGAAAATGGCATTTGAATATAGCGAATAATTAAAAGAAAATAAGAAGGATAAGCTCTCCAAATTCTTACATGAGTCTTACATGATAGTGCTATAAAGTACTAGATTCTGAGGAAAACTAGAGAGCATACCCTAAAGGACATAGTTTCTCTTGTCTCATGTGTTAATTTCCCCCTTGACTGAAACAGCTTGAACTGCCTGAAAGGTAGCTTCCAAGAGCATTATAAAACAGGTGGCCACATCTCAACTTTCAGATAAACTTGAAAATTTTAACCTGTCCTGTCATCCTATACATCAAATTCCATTTTAAGGAAAATACATTTCTAGTTCCTTACATTTTATATTATAAGGTTTTTCTCTTTGCATATATATGGATTCAAATACACACACACATATATATATGTATATACTCAAATATGTATATATTCAAATATATATATATTTGAATCTAGATCACTATATACATTTTATAAAATATTTTATGCTCTAGCTCAAGTTCAATAGATATTTATATAGCTTCTACTGTTTTTATTTTCCACATTTGTAAGTAATAAAATAGAATGACTGTAGGATACATGAAATAAAAGTGCTTTTGCCACACTTCTATTTATCTTGTAGGTAGTTTAAAAATCCAGTTATTTGGGCATCACATATCATGATGGGTCTTTGGCATTTTCAATTAATTATAGCCCTTTATAAAAGAGTAAAATCTTATTTATCCTTTTCTAAATCATCTACAATCAATGACATGATGACAAGGTTATAGCCAAAAAGATCTTGCAGATGTCATCAAGGATACAGACTGTGAGATGGAGAATTCTTAAAAGTGGAGAATCTAATTCTTAAAAGTGGAGAATCCACTCTGGCTTTGGTTAGAAAGAAACCTATAAAGACAGAAGGATCAGAAAGAAGGAAAGAAAAGAGAGGCTGGCTTGCACTGTTTGCTCTGAAAATGAAGAAAGGGAGCCATAAACCATAGAATGCAGGTAGCCTCTAGAAACTGGAAAACATAGGATATATGTTCTCTTCTAGAACCTACAGAAAGAAGTACCAACAATTCTATCTTAAACTGCTGAGACCCATATTAAACTTACCACCTCTAGAACTGATTTTTTAACTTATGTATATAACTTAAGTCACTAAAACTGAGGTAAATTGTTCTGGCAGCAATAGAAAACTAACACAAAATCATGGAGTTTTGACTGTTAAAGATATACCACCTTCTTTCTGTGAGAACCCATTTACCACGTCTATTTATAGACTTGCCTTTTTCCTACATTATAGATTTGGAGGGAGGCAGTTGGAGCTTGTATGACATTGACTTTTAAAATTAATCATTTTGTGCTGGTGGCTAGAAAGTTGGAGCATAATTTTAGCCTGTTTCTGGTATCGTTGTTAAGGATTCCCTGTGGTCATTCTCTGTGCTAAATTTATTCACGGATTCAACTATTATTTTCCCAATTTCTTATCCCTTTGTCTTACTTTTTCTCAACTACTCATTTTATGCTATACTCTACGAAAGTCTTTTAAGTCATCATGAAAGTTTCATGAGGTATAAATAAATATAAAACTACATATTATGAATAGAGTTACATAGATATATAATACATGCAGAGAGACTTATCGCCTCTTTATTCACTTCTATTGTAGCTTTTGTCGTCTTCTTAGACATTTTCATTCCCTTTCCATTCTTCTAAACTTAGTCCAAATTATGAAAATCAAAAAGGGATAAAAGTTAAGTTTGTCCACTTCCCAATCACTATCAAGGTTTTTTTCCTTCATTTTCATTACTGCTGCGAGTCTCTGAAAAATTTTCATCTTAAGCCATTTTCCATCAATAAAATTGTAGACTGAGGCATGATTTTAAAACAGGGGAGTAAGCTTTTCTTTTGAAATACCAGAATCCCTAAGCGGCAGGAAAAACATCCTTCTTACAGCACTGCCAACTTTAGAGATGGGAGGCCAATATTTGAATTCTGTGTAAGCCACCAGTTATAAGTAACATCTCAATTAATACTTCCCAAAAGGGGCGCCTGGGTGGCTTAGTCGGTTAAGCGTCCGACTTTCGCTCAGGTCATGATCTCGCGGTTCGTGGGTTCGAGCCCCGCGTCGGGCTCTGTGCTGACTGCCAGCTCAGAGCCTGGACCCTGCTTCAGATTCTGTGTCTCCCTCTCTCTCTGACCCTCCCCTGCTCGCGCTGTCTCTCTCTCTCCTAGAAATAAGTAAAACATTAAAAAAAATTTTTTTTTAAATACTTCCCAACAATGCTGTTAAGAAAGTAGAAGTCCCAATTTATGTATAAGAACACTAAAACTCAGAATATTTTAATTTATTTTCCAAGGTATCTAGATGGCAAATGGCATAGTACAAACTTGTTTCTTCCTATCCCTGTGATTCTGAAAGTGAGCTATGTATACATCAAACCAAATACCAGTTCCGCATTTTAAATTTTATATTATAGTATTGTTTTTGTAATATTGTCCTGTAGTTAAATAAATATATTCATAAACAACACTAGTTAGATATACCTGTAAAGTAATATTTTTACTTTAACATATGTCAAATTAATCCCTGCAGTTTGTCATATGAAAATATTTTAAGTTGTTAAATTGAAGGCTGCTAAAGGGCTGTTTAAGAGATAGTGCATCTCCTTACAAAGCATGACTGCACCTAGCCACTAGGAAAAAATAACTTGGAAGTCATGAGACTTGAGTTCTAGACTCAACTCAGCTACCAACAAGACATGTTCATGTCGCAAGTTTAAAAATATTGTCTATTACTGGTCTGTTTTCTGATAGAATCAGAAAGATGATGACTTCCTTATGGTTTATCTTCTCATAGGTAAATGTGATACATCATACATGTTTGTGTCCCACCCTAGCACCTGTCTTTTATTGAACAAATCTGTTGGATGTATTAACGAATCATCAAAAGATAGCTAGAAAATTTCTTATAATAAATTATACAAAAGTACCAAATTAGTTCCACCTATATAAATGTTATACTTCACCATTACAGAGAAAGTAAAACATGAGAAGAGAGGATAGCATAATGCGAATTGTGCACATCTAGAAAGGAACATCATTGGGAAGCATCTTTGGGAAGAAAAAGACAGTTCAAATGCATCTGTGACATCATTTTCTTTTAGGCTATGTGTTCTAGTTTCAAGAGCATCTTCTATAAAAATAATTATCAAATACTATACCTACTATTTACTTATTTGGTCTTGGCTAAGTTACTGATATGTTTTGAATCTAGTTTTCCTCATATGTCTATTATTAACTTGTCAAGTGTGTTAACAGGCTAGTCATTCATGAAAATCCATGCCTCCTTTTGTCTGAGCACAGACTTGAATCACATTCCTCAGCTCTTCTTATATCATCAGTCATATCTCTGTGTGCTGGTCAATGAGATGTGAGGAAAAGTGAAATGTGTTTCATAAATCCTGCCCCAAACAATCCTCCTTTGTTCCCTTGCCCTTCCCATCTACTGCAGGGAAAGTCCAAGGAAGATCTTGCAAACCAGAAGCTGGAGATGGCAGAGTCATTGACCCTTTGGGGTCCTAAGAGACTGACCAAAAGCCCTCCTCTGCTGACTATCTTATGCAATCAACAACTGAACAGTTACCATCATATAGTTGAATATAACACACAGCTTGTTTTGCTATCACAGCTTAATCTATCATAATTTGAGTGTGCGTGGTTTGGGCTCACAGCTTCCATAGGTCAAGAGTCCAGACATACCTTCTCTGGGTCCTTTACTCAGGGGGTCACAAGGTTGCAACAAAATGTCAACTAGAACTAAGTTCTCATCAAAAGCTTGTGGCCTTTTTCCAAGCTCACATGGTCCCTTGCAGCTGAAAACCTCATGGCTTCTTCAACAGGAAAAGATCTTCTGAAGTCCAGGTGCTTTTTTCAAAGGTCTTATCTGAATAAGTCTGACTCACCCCCACAAATCTCTGAATTCAAATTCAAATGATTAGGGACCTTAATAACAACTGCAACATCTGCTCACCTTGTCACGTAACACAAAGTGATATCCTATCCCCTTTGCCATATTCTTTTGGCTAGAAGTATTCACAGGGTCCACACACTTACAAAGGGAGAGGAGTGCACAAGGGGTGACTTGTCTGTCTGTCTCTATCACAGTTTTCTGTTCTGACCCTGGTGATCAGAGGAATAGAAAGTATTATCAAAATTAGAGATAAAGGGAAGACAGTGCCATGGGAAGCTCCCAGTACCTCTCAGTGTATTTTGTTAAGTTATATCAGAAAGACTGGAGTGTGAAAACCAGCTCTGAAATAGTTCAAGTCTGAAAAATTTTTACAACAAAACTGTACCAACTTATGTAGAAAGTAATGGAAGGAGGTAAGAACTACTTTTAATGAATTAGATAGACTACCTAAGATCCACAAAGTAAGGTGGAATAACAAATATATGGACTAAAAGGCAATGAGATAAATATGATAATATAAATATTAGATGATTTGGGGTATTTTGTTTCATTTGCATTTTATTTCTACATTACTTAAAATTCATTATAAAGAACGGATGAATTAGAGAACAGAAAATTCCCATGACTCATTTGCTAATTTACCAAAAAACCTTCATTTTCTACAGAAAATATATACTTGAGTGGGAAAGCCCAGAGTAAATCTGATATTCCTTTTAGAAAACTTATAGTATTCTTGAGAGAAAAAAACAATAAGGGAAAAAATGAAATCTTAACTGAAATTTGGTTGCATTAATCCTTTTTCTTATTTTCTAAGTTACTGGCCTTTTCAACATCTTTTTTATAGTCTAGTCTAAGAAGGTGAAATACATCATATTTTACACTACTGTTTTAAATAGTGATTTTTAGTTATTTTATACCATTTAATTTTATGTGCACTGACCTGAAGAGTACTGACCTACATTCTAGGCATTATTTAAATATATAAGAAAAACAACTTATTTCTCAAAAGTAATATATGAGGCATGTACTGTTTATACCCTCATTTTCCAGATGAGGAAATGGAGTCCCAGGAAGGATATGTGTCATGACTGGATTATCTCCAATGTCTGTGCTTCTAACCCATACACAGTTGTCTCTTCCACTACTACAAATGCCTGGTTGGGGCGCCTGGGTGGCTTAGTCGGTTAAGCGTCCGACTTTTGCTTAGGTCATGATCTCGCGGTTCGTGGGTTCGAGCCCCGCGTCGGGCTCTGTGCTGACTGTCAGCTCAGAGCCTGGNTCTCTCTCTCTCCTAGAAATAAATAAAACATTAAAAAAAAAAAAATGCCTGGTTTCTTCTGATGTTCCTTCCCTTGGTTCTGCTCATCACACAGAAAGAAAAACAGTACAAAGTCACATTTCCTATAATTTTCAGGAAATATTTATTTTGTGTCTTCTCATTTGACATAATAAAAGTGACAACATTAATCAGAGAGTAATGTAAATGCCCTACACATTTTAGAAGAAAGTCAAATCCAGGGAGCAGACCTCCCATAGTACTATAATAAATGGCTGCTTACTGATGTAACTTTGGAGGTTATCAGAAAAGAGTTACCAAAGCACGCATGACTTTATAAGAAGGTAGGACTTCTTATAAATACCTGCCCGTATGTTTGGCTCTTGGCTAGCATCTAGGAACTTGGATTTCAGAAGTTCTCAGTTCCAAAGTTCTGGCTCATCATTCCCTAAGAATGTGCCTCTAGGGTTTGTATAATGTGATGTATGCTGAACATCTGCTCTCTTTCTGTGATCTTGGAATTTTGGTACATGAGAAACAGAGAGTGCTTATGTGACCAAGACAAATAAAAACTTGGACACAGGCAGAAAAATAGTGGAAGACAAAAAAAAAAAAAAGGAACAAAGAACATGGGAAACAAAGAGAATACAGTAACCAAAATGGTATATATTAATCCAACTACATCAATAATCACTTTGAACAACAGTGATAAGAATATACCAATTAGAAGTTGAAGATTTTGGCTCAGTTGGTTAAGCATCTGACTTCAGCTCAGGTCATGATCTCACAGTTTGTGGGTTTGAGCCCCTCATTGGGCTCTGTGCTGACAGCTAGCTCAGAGCCTGGAGACTGTCTTTGGATTCTGTATCTTCCTCTCTCTCTGACCCTCCCCTGCTCATGCTGTCTCTATCTCTCTCTCAAAAGCAAATAAAACATTAAAATTTTTTTTAAAAGTTGAATATTATAAAAATGGATTCATAAATAGGCCCCAAATATATGGTGTCCAGAAGAATTTATTTTAAAATGTTTGTTTGTTTAGAAAATGAGAATTCCAAGCAGGCTCCACGCTGTCAGCATAGAGCCTGCCATGGGGCTCAATCCCATGAACAGTGAGATCATGACCAGAGCAGAGATCAAGAGCAGACCCTCAACCAACTGAGCTAACCAAGGGCTCCAAGAACTCTACATTAAATGTGAAGTCACATAGCCTAAAAGTAAGTGGGCAGAGAAAAATATACCATGCAAAATAAAGCAGAAGCAGCTGCACTAATTCCAAACAAACCAGATTTCAAAGCAAGGAATGTTATCAAGGATAAAGAAGTACATTATTTAGTGATGGGGGGGGGGTCAATTCTCCAAGAAGACATAACTATCTTTATAATGTATACACCTAACAAAAAAGTGTCAAACTGTGAGGAAAAATAAATTAATAGAATTGCAAGGAGAAATAGATAAATCCAACTACCATAGTTGGGGACTTCAACACTACTCTATCAGAAATGGACAGATTTAGTAGGCAGAAAATCAATAAGAACATAGTTGAATTCACCAATACCATCAATGATTGGGTATAATTAACATCTATAGACTTCATCCAAAAAGAGCAGAATACACATTTTTCTCAAGCCTACATGGAATATTCACCATGATATACCGTGTTCTGAGTCATAAAACACACCTCAACAAATTAAAAAGTAATAGAAATAATACAAAGTCTGCTTTTAGATCATAATGGAATTTAACTAGAAATCTATAATAGAAGGATAACCGTAGAATCCCCATATTTGGAAATTAAAAACACTTCTAAATAACACATATGTCAAAGAAGAAATGTCAAGAGAAGCTAAAAAATATTTTGAACTAAATGAAAATACTACTTATCAAAAATGTGAGATGCAGCAAAAACAGTAATTAGAGAGATATCTTTGGAATTGAATGAATATGTTAGAAAAAATAACAAAAATTAATAATCTAAGTTTCCTCTTAGGAAAGTAGGAAAAAATGAGAAAATTAAGTCCAAAATAAGCCAAAGAAAATAAATTATGATTAGAGCAGAAATCAATGAAATGGAGAACAGAAAACCAATAGAGAAAATCATCAAAACCAAAAGCTGTTTCTTTAAAAATATCAGTAAAATTGATGTCTCTAACCAGACTAAGAAAAAAAGAGAGGGCGCAAATTACTTGTATCTGAAATGAATAAGTGAGATTATCGCTGCAGAAACCATGGCTATTAAAGGGATCGTAAATTATGAACAACTCCATGTTCACAAGCCTGCTAACCTGGGTGAAATGAAATAATTTCTTGAAAGACAGAAATTGCTAAAACTCTTACAAAAAGAAATGGACAATCTGAATAGACCTACACTTATTAAATAAATTAAATCAAAAAAGTAATAATCAATACTTTTCAAATCAGAAAGTATTAGGCCTAGAAGGGTTCACTAGTCAATTCTACAAAATATTTAAGGAAGAAATTTTACCTATTCTCTACAAACTCTTTCGGAGAATAGAAACAGAAGAAATACTTCTTAATTCATTCTGTGATGCCATCATTACCCTACTAGCAAAATCAAAGACATTACAAGAAAAGAAACTACAAACCAATATTTCTCATGAACAAAAATATAGAAATCCTATACAAAGTATCAGCACATTAAATCCCAACAATGTATAAAAATAATTATGTACAACAACAAAGGGAGATTTACCCCAATTATGCAGGGTTGTTGCACATTTGAAAATCAATTAGTTCAATCTGTCACATCAACAGGGTAAAAAAGAAAAATCAGATGATTATATCAACAGATACAGCAAAAGGATTTGACAAAATCTAACACCAACTCATGATAAAAACTCTCAGTAAACAAGGTATAAAGGGGAACTTCCTCAACTTGGTAAAGAACATCTACAAAACAACCTACAGCTAACGCCATATTTGGTGGTGAGAGACTTGAAGTTTTCCCTTTAAGATCAAGTAAAGGGCAAGGATATCCCCTCTCTATCCTCCTTTTCAACATCATACTGAAAGTTCTAGCTAATCCAAGAGATGAGAAAAAGAAATAAAAGCTATACGGAGTGGGAAGAAAGAAAATTATCTTTTTTCACAGATGATAAGAGTGTCTCTATAGAAAATCTGAAAGAATTGGCAAAAAAAAAAAATGTTGTGCAATTATAGCCAGGACACAGAATACTACAAGGTTAATATACAAATTCAATTATTTTCCTATATACTAGTAACAAATAAGTGCAACTTGAAATTAGAAACACAGTATCATTTATATTAGCATGCAAAAATAGGAAATTATATATATATATAAAACAAAATACATACAAGATCTATATGAATAAAAATATGAAACTCTGATGAACAAACACAAAGTAAGTGGGGAAATTCTCTATGTTCATGAATAGGAAGGAGTGATACTGTCAACACGTTAGTTGTCACATATTGATCTAGAAGTTCAACGCAATCGCAGTCAAATCCCAGGAAGGTATTTTGGGGATATCAACAAACGGATTCTAGAGTACATATGAAGAGGCAAAACATACAAAATGGCCAAGAGAGTTAAGAGAACTGACACTACCAACTTCAAGACGTACCATAAAAGTCTAGTAATCAAGATACTGCAGTGTTAACAAAAATGCAGACAAATAGATAAATGGAACAGAAAAGAGAACACAGAATAGACCCAAATAAGTATAATCAACTGATCTTTGACAAAGGATTCAAGGAGCCAAGATCATTCTTCTAGAAAAATGATGCTGGAACATCTGGGCCTCAACATGCAAAAAATAATAAATTAAAAATGAAAATAATTTAGACATAGACCTTACATCTTTGACAAAAATGAACTCCAAATGGGTCACGTCCCTCAAACAAAATACAAAACAATAAAATTCCAGGAAAATAACCTAGGAAAAAACCTGGAATGCCTTGGGTATGGCAATAACTTTTTAGTTACAATGTCAAAAGCATAAGCCATGAAAGAAATCGTAAGATAGACTTCATCAAAAACTTTTGCTCTCCAATAAACAGCATCAATAGAATGAAACAACAAGCCAAACTGGGAGAAAATATTTGCAAAAGACATATCTAGCAAAGGACTATAATGTAAAATATACAAAGAATACTTAAAACTCTAATGTAAACAAGCAATCCAATAAAACATGATTATAAGTGGGCAAAAGACCTTAAAAGTCACCTCGCCATAAAAGATAAACATATGGCACCTAAACATAAAAAAATGCTTCAAATCATATGTCAACAGGGAAATGCAATATAAACAATGAGATGCCACCATACATCAATTGTAACAGTCAAAATATGGAACACTGACAGCACAAAATCCGAGGAAGGAAGCAAAAGGAACTTTCATTCATTGTAGGTGGTGTCACTTTGGAAGGCAATTTAGTAGTTTCTTACAAAATAAAACATACTCTTACCATATGATCCAGCAATCATGCTCTTTGCCAATGAGTTGAAAACCTATGTCCAGACAAAAAAAATGCATGTGAATATTATAGCAGTTTTATTCATAACTGCCAAGCTTGGAAGGAACCAAACAATATCCTTCAGTAGGTATGGGCAAATAAACTGTGGTACATCTGCATAAAGGAATATTGTTTGCCATTAAAAAGAAATGAGCTATAAAGCCATGAGAAGACATGGAGAAGCATGAAATGCATATTACTAAGTGAAAAAAGTTAATCTGAACAGTCTGGATATTGTATGATTTCTCTGTATGGATTCTGAAAAAGGTAAAACTATAGATACAGTAAAAACATTAGTGGTTGCTAGAGGTTGCTTAGATAGAGGGATGAGTAGGTAGAGCATGGAAGATTTGTAAGACAGTGAAAACAATCTGTACTGTACCATAATGATGAGTACATATAATTAAATATTTGTCTGAACACAGAGAACACCAGAGCACTATATTGTAAACTACAGACTTTGGGTTTTATGATGTGTCTGGGTAAGCTCATCAATTATAAGAAATGTACCACCTTTGTGATGGATGTTGGTAATAGTGGAGGTTAAACATGTGTAGGAACAGGTGGTATATGGGAAATCTCTGCACCTGCCCCTCAATTTTGCTATGAACCTAACTGCTCTAGAAAAACTAAAAGTCTAATAAAGAAAGAAAGAAAAAAATCTAGTGAGTAAATATTTTGGAAGAAACATAAAAAAACAACAACAAGAAATCTTATACACTGAATCTTAATGACTTTCTCTGATAGTCAACATTTTTTGCAGTGTCCTTTTACTCTAATAAGATAGCTGTTGGGGCACCTGGGTGGCACAGTTAATTAAACATCCGACTCTTGATCTTAGCTCAGGTCATGATCTTGGCTCAGGTCACAATCTCACAGTTTGTGAGTTCGAGGCCCGTGTCAGGCTCTGCGCTGATGGCACTGCTTAGGATTCTGTCTTTCCTTCTCTCTGCCCCTCCCCTGCTTGTGCATGCTCTCACTCGCGCTCTCTCTCAAAATAAAGAAATAAACTTTAAAAATAAAAAAAAAATAGCTGTCATATCGCTATTCATTGAGTCCTGTGATGCTTCCTAGTGAATCATTGAACCTGGAGGTGGTCCCAGGGACTCTATGCAGGAGACTAAAAGAGTTTGCACAAGGCCCCTAATTGTCATAATTGTCTTATTTAGTTATTTTTCTAGTTTGCTAGTAATAATATGGTTATGTATCATCGTGGTTTAATTTTCCTGATTAGAGTCACTGTATTCTTAATCAATCAGGACATTTTATTTGACAGACAATTATAAAATAATTACTAATCAGTGCAATTTATAAAACTTTGTGCATAGAATACCTAAATTTGGAATAATATGATTTTTCTTCAACCACACTTAGAGGAATACTAAGTACTGATACACTTTATATCTAAACAGATATAAAATCAGAGAAAATGTACTGGTACTCATCTGCTATTTGTGTTGGGTATTTGCTAACAGTGGCCAGTGAAACTACATCTGGAGAAAATGTTATAGCACACTGCCCATTTTCTCTCTGACTGAGATTCCAGCGAGCCACCTTCCAATGGCTCAGTTGGTTGAACATCCAACTCTTGATTCCAGCTCCGGTCCTGATACCAGGGTCATGATCTCAGGGTCCTGAAACTGATCGCTGCATTATCGGATTAGGCTCCATGCTGGGGAAAAAAGACTGAACTTCAAGAAACGTCAGTTGCTGACAGGTCTCAGCTGAGTCCCCTCCCTAAGAACTACTCTTGCCAAAGGTAACATTGCCTCACCACAGATGGTAGTTCAACTTTTTGCTCTGCCCAATCCTGCTACCCTCACTTCAATGTGGGTTTTACTATCAGTTTACTCCCCAATAGCTTTCTGCAAACAAATCTCTATCTCAGATTCTTTTTACAGGAAACTCAACCTAAGGAAAAGCCATAATATGTAGTCTTTGTTAAATTTCTAAAGGAAACCGTCTACTTAGATATCTTTCAATTTATAAAACAAGTTCTAATTTAAGAACTGGTCAGCTTAGGCACCTGGGTGACTCAGTTAAGTCTGATATCAGCTCAGGCCATGAGCTTGCGGTCCTGGGATCCAGCCCAACCTTATGCTCCACTCTGAACCTGGAGCCTGCTTGGCATCCTTTCTCTCTCTCCCTATTTCTCTCTTAAAATACATAAGTAAACTTAAAAAATTGGTAAGTTAAAACATGATCTTCCTTTCATAAATTCCACACTAATGAATAGATATTATGCTGTAATCTGATAGCATATTGTAGTCAGCTTATTCAAAATCAGACAATTATGGAAAAGAAATAGTAAAAACTACCTTTTAAATTTTAGCATAGACAATGTGATATAGTATATAAATAAATTATATGATTTTTTTAATGTGGTAATTGTGGTCCAAAAAATTTCTGTCAAATAGTAAGTTAAATTTCTCACTTGTACAATTGTAAATCTCTTCTTCTCGTGGTTATTTAATCAACAAGTATTTTTTAAAGTATTTTCTATATGCTCATAACTGAATGTCCTGGGGACATAAGAGTAACATTAAATATAGGACCTCTGCACAAAGAACTTGAAATCTAGACGGGATTCAAGGGGTATATTCATAATACTAAAATAAATAAATAAATAAATAATCTGCATTCAACAGTGTGATTTACTAATTGCCAGATACTATTGGTTGCTTAAATCTTTCTTTTTTTGTCTATAGAATACTCATTTTGTTTAGAGTATGAAGTTGTCATGATTAGTAGCAGTCGATGACAACAATCCTCTTTTGAAGATGATTTTCCAGGTTCTTTTGTAATTAGTGATGGCTATGTCACCTGTTTGTGGCCAATAAGATGTAAGGAGATATCAGCAAAAGGGCTAATAGTGTTGCTTCTTTGACTTCCTTTCCTGAATGCAGTATGACACCTGAAACATATGTATAGTTGACTCTTGAGTAATATGGGTTTAAACTCACAGGTCCACTTATTCATGGAATTTTTATAATACAGTGTTATAAATATGTTTTCTCTTCCTTATGAATTTCTTAACACTGTCTTTTATCTGACTTACTGTACTATAATAATCAGTATATAATACATATAAGATATGTGTTAACTGCTCATGTTATTGGTAAGATTTTTAGTCAACAGTAGGCTGTTAATAGTTAAGTTTTCAGGGAGTCAAAATTCATAAGCAAATTTTCAACTCTGTGGAGGTCAGTGCCCTTAATCTCTGCATTGTCTAAGGGTCAACTCTGTGTGTGTGTACACACATGTATACTTGTGTGTGTGCATAAATACATATATGTGTGTGTATATACAATGTGTATGTATACATAGTATGTAAATTATTTTAATTTACATAAATCATATCATAGCCTCCATAACATACATCTTTTATTTTTCCTTAAATTTTTAAAAAATTATATTTGAGAGATAGAAAGAACATGCACATGAGCAAAGGAGGGGGCAGAGGCACAGAGAGAGAGAAAGACTGAGAGAATCTTAAGCAGGCTCCATGCTTTGTGCGGAGCCCGGGGCAGAGCTGGATCACAGGACCCTGGGCTCATGATCTGATCTGAAATCAAGAGTCAGTCGCTCAACTGACTGAGACACTAGGTGTCCTTATTTTATCTCAATTTTTTATGTAGGTATATTTCCATTCAATTGAGAAACACACTATCAAATAAAATTACAGCAATATAAACATAGGCGTTGTTTCAATAATTTCGCTATTGTAAAACAACACTGAAATAAAATCCAAATCTAAACCTTATTTTCATGGGCAAGAAGTATTAGCATGGTATTGTTGGGGCAAAACCTAAGTACACATCCGTATTTTTTCTAGATATTGGCAACAGCTTTTCAGAGCTGTACTCTGCTACTAGTAAGCATACATGGAGGTACCCACTTCTTCACATCCTTTCCAAAATTAATACTGTCAGACTTAATTAACTTTTTCAATATGGAAAGTTAAGATAGTATTTCTCTGTCATTTTAATATATTCCCAAATGCTAGCAGCTGAGAACTTTCTCATATGTTTCTTTGAAAATTTCTTTTAGTTTCTGTTATTTTCACACTTCAGATGTATCAGGTGTTATGGCATGAGAGAGACTTGCCACTAAAATACATCAAAATAATTTAGAAGTAAAGCAGAGGATATGGAAATATCCTTGTGCTAGGATAAGTTTCAAGAAATAACTCTGTTAATAGACATCAAGGAGAATTAAATCAACATTCTAGAAAGCTCCCAAGGATTTGAGGAATGACTTCAGTCATCAAGGTTACTGGATCTAGAGGCACAGCTCTAAATATTTTAGTTTTTTTTCTTTTCTGCTCTTACCAAAGAACCATGCTTTTTAGCACATAAACCTCTCCTGCTACTGGATTTAGCAGTCATAGTGCCTCACTGGGCCTGTTTAACCACTTTTCAAATGCATACAAGAAGAGCTTTCCTTCCTAAACTCAGTTAAGTCCTAAATATAAAGTTACAAATGCAAAAACACCCATGTGTATTGTAAAGCACTATACAAAAGTAAGGCATTATCTTCATTACCTAGTGTTACTGGAGTTAAATTCTAGGAGATTGAGTAGTGTACTTCAAGTAGCCTCCAATTACAAAGACACATCTGAATATAAGAAGTGAATACATTTCTTTTAAGATTATGAATACTGAAGCAAAATCCACCCTGGAATTCCCCTACATAAAAAGAAAGTTTAATTTCCTTAAAGTATGTGCCATCTCATTCCCTCGTGTGTAGCAGCAAATTGTTTGCTTTTTACTTTGGTGCTATAAATGCCAGAGAATATTTCTCACATCATTGGAACAGAGGCTTTGGTCCTCAATAGATGGAAATGTGAACTAGATTATCCTTGCCAAAGTCACAAAAAATGCAACTATGGAAATCTCACTTTCAAATTTCAGTGAGGAAAAACTCCTTAGATCTAGAGCATTTATTTTGAAATGGCAAATCTTTTGTTTTATTCTGCTCTGTGTTTTCATAGAATATAACCTCAGAGATGAATTTGGTGGTATCTCTGAATTCCCTGAAGTTCAGAAGAACAATAACTACAAACGATAATTATTCACAAGTTATTGCTGTACATACTGAATCATGATCACCATTGTCACTCCTTTTATGTGAATAAAATAATGCAAATGATTTCCAAGGAGTGACGCACATCTACACTTGAAACACTGGATGAGTATTTTTAAATTCTCTTTTATTTTTATTTCTTTCAAAGTTTATTTTAAGAGAGAAAGAAAGCACAAGTTAGAGAGGAGCAAAGAGAGAATCACAAGGTGGCCCCACACCATCAGCCACAGCCCAATGCAGGGTTCGAACCCACGAGCCCTGAGGTTATGACCTGAGCTGAAGTCGGACGATTAACTGACTGTGCCCCTAATTCTCTTTTATTTTTATTTCAGTGAGTGTACAATGCAATAGCGCAGCAGCAGTTTATAACCCTTGGCTACATGTCCTAAGTGAAGATGTTTTGACTGGGATCACCTGACCAATGTGTTTGTATGTAAATTTTCTATATGAGGAAGACTCTCTTTCAGAAAATCCATATGAACACAAACTCCCTCCCTCCCCCCCTCTCTCTCTCTCTCTCTCTCTCTCTCTCTCTCTCACACACACACACACACACACACACACACACACACACACACACATACACCCTTGGGGATAACCTTTCCTTCAGGGAAAGAATGGGCCTGTAAATCAACTTTCCCCAGACACAATGGCTAGTTATTAGAGATCTCATCTTTTCAGCTAGGCAAGATAATTTCCTAAAAGGTTTCCTCAAAGTAGATTTTGAATTGGAAAACAGTTACTGTAAATTAATATAATGTCACTGGTCTGAGAGGAAAGATTTATGTGTTCTTCCTCCAAAGGCTAGACTGAGGAGTTCTTTGTTTAATATCATCCTCTTCATGTCTCCTTTTCATAAGAGAAACCTGAAGAGCTCTTTGCCATGAAGACCACATTCTCTATTAATCATAACTAATGAAACACGCGTATACGGTGTGTAAATGACACTCACTTCAGCGTGTCGCTACTTTACTTTCTCCCTAGTAAAAATGCTTCAAAACACACACTTCTTTAAAAGCACCCTCTGTGCTTTTGAAAGTACTCGGACTTCAGAGAAGTTTTATACAATAGATTGACTATTGATGTAATATGACAATTAGCATTATAATCTACATGAACTCACAATCCTAAAAGCTGTGTAGAAGGTACTTTGATAATAGAGTGTGTTCACTGATTGGTTTTCTTCTGTTAATTTCAATATGCTATCTTGGGATTCTGTTTTCAGTGAGTTTTACTTGTTTGTTTTTATCTCAAATCATATTCAAGAAAGCCTATTGGTATTTGGTTGTAGAAAAGGAAATATTCATTTGTTTATCCATATGAAGTTGTTCAATTGTACCATAGTAGCCAAATTGTTCAAATGTTTTTGTGTCATAAAATTATATATGTTAGAAACTAGTTATGCCCTACAGTCTGTTTTAGGGAGTAGAGTTTAGTGACAATTTACCCAAATCCATTCAATGTAGTAATAAACTGCTGCTAACATTTTTATAAAAATTTAAACACAACTCAGAAATAGTTCTCCTACAAAATGAGCTATGATTATTAATTTGACATCTCTAAAAGAATAAAATGGGACTTAACTTTGTGAAAAGGTCAGCATGTAGATTTTTTCAGCTTCTAGAAGTGGCCTTAAAAGTCACTACCAGTAGACTTGTATTTGGCATTGAGTTTGGTATAAGTGGGTCAATCTAAAACTTCCCAAGGTACAGTGACTTCTCCCACATGTAAATATGATATCATACTGGCAGATCATCCTTAACATAAAGCTTTGCTTCAGGAAGTCCTGAGTATCTAAGCTCTCTCACTATGACTAAGAATCTTTGATGATAGGAGTTGACCTCAAGACTCCTTCCTCCATTTACCTTTAACCATATATCAATAATTACCTGGTAATAAATATGGAAAAACATGTGGTTGGCCATCTCACAACAATATAATGAATAGATGCTCAGTGCCAAACAAGTCTTTTGTTTTCCCAATAAAGCCAAATAGAGATTAATATGTTTTCACTGTTCTGGGTGTTGTGAACACTTTTATTGTTTATATCTATAAGTACAAGGCAAGTAATCATGATAATGATAATCAATATCCAAGAGAAGGGGCACCTGGGTGGCTCAGTTGGTTAAGATTCCGACTTCAGCTCAAATCATGATCTTGTAGTTTGTGGGTTCGAGCCCTGCATCAGATTCTGTGCTGACAGCTGAGAGACTGGAGCCTGTTTCAGATTCTGTCTCTCCCTCTCTCTCTGCCACTCATGCTCTGTCTCTCTCTGTCTCAAAAATAATTAAATGATAAGAAAAAAAAATTTTAAATAAATATCCAAGACAAGATCTAAGTTGAGGAATAATTTGTGTGATACTGTATTCCCTCAAAAATTAGGAGACTATGTTTCTGACACCATAGAGTATACAAATTATATTTCTATTTCTATATTCCTCAATTAAACTTAGTTTAAAAAGAGTCACAAAGGCACTGCCTTTTCAATAAATGTGTTAATGAAAAATTTTAAATCTTTTCCAGTTTTGAAGCTAACTCTCACAACATTTCCAAATTACCAGACTGTTCTATGCTGATGCTCCTATTCTCAAATTATTATTCGTATGGTAGATAATTGCATTTTTTTAAGCTTAAAAACAAATGTAGCCTGTCTTACTCTTTTCTTGGTACCAAATACTGACAGTTCTATTATTCCCTTTAAAATTATCTTGATGGTCTAAAACACTATACTTTATGTTGTAAGCTAAACTTAAATGAACCGTTTAGTTTAATTGAATACCTAGGCTTATGAAGGAAAAAAATCATAACATTGTTGATGTAAGAAAATACAAGACCCAGACAGAAATTCACCCATAACTTTAAATGTTATTGTGTTTACATTGGTGAATTTTATT
This sequence comes from Crocuta crocuta, assembly GCF_008692635.1. Taxonomy (NCBI): domain Eukaryota; kingdom Metazoa; phylum Chordata; class Mammalia; order Carnivora; family Hyaenidae; genus Crocuta; species Crocuta crocuta. The sequence continues at coordinate 4,984,791 of NW_027530330.1, read as the reverse complement.
ACAAATTCTTTACAGACTTTTCTTCAGATCAGAACAAAACATGTATAGTTAGACACTGAGTTTTAATTGTGAAACATTTTTCTAGGTTCATTGGAGAGAAGAATTCACCCTGACCTTACTTGACTGTACTAACTTGATACGTCTTACTATGTATCTCGTTGCATAGAATTCTATCTGACACTAAAGGACAGTAATACTACTTGTCAACAGACTTTAGAGAAGCTGAAGAAACAATGTAGAGAAAAAATATTTTCCATTGACTCTACTATCCCTTGAATATGTCAAACAGTGAATGTGAAAATGTATGGTTTGTGTTGTTCTAGTCCTTTAATGTATAAGGTAGGCTGGGAATTTGTCCTGATGTTTTTGTGCCAAGCAATCTTTGCACAGAAATAGTTACAAAAAGCAAATCTTAGGATATAGTAGGCACACAGAGCACTGGGTGGACTTCACATAAGAGAAGTAATAAAATTTATGATGAGATAAGTAATCCCAGTGGACCTCAGTAATCAGTTGTAAATGCCTTTCAACTAACAAAATCAAAATGTCTTCTTGGAATCAGTGACGGATACAGCAGAAATGCTAATTAAATAAGAGGAGCTCTTCAAGATCTGAACAACGTTACTTGGCTTCCTTGAATACTTTCCATATTTTTCAATTAGGTAATTTGTTTTGTTTTTCAAGAAATAACTTTTTGCTTTAAGCGTAATGATTTTCTTATACATCTTTGACTTTAATCCACAGTGGTTTTTAAACCAGAAAAAAATACTTCACTATTTTTAAGACAAATCTTATTAAGTTAGTGATTATTTTTCTTCACTGAATAAGTTTTTGCTAAAAGGTACAACAATGAATGTATAGGTTTAAACATTCAGCATAAAATAACAATTTCTAAATCATCCAAAAACCAAGAGAGGAACAATAACTACAAAGCAGAAAATATTATTTTCTATTTTGATGAAACTGAAAACATATAATAGCCCAATTCCTTCTCCCCTATAGGTAAATATGTGGTTAAAAGCAATAGGGATCAAGTAGAAAAGGTGTAGGACAAGCTAATATATTATGAGCTAAGCATCAACCATCCAGAAAGGGGAAGCAAAAATGAACTTCTCCAAGGTGAGGGCCACTCTTGGAGAAACAAACTCAGAATTCCCTCTTTTCTTAAGCGAAAACAGGACTATACGCCCTGGTAGCAGGAGAGTACTGAATTTAGTTTAGGTCTGAGAAATAGAGGAAGTAAGGCTAAATAAGGAATGAATAGATAAGTCTTGCAGAAACCAGTTAATCGGTTTGTCATAGTGATTGCAGAAGAAAAGAGAACCTTGCCATTTAAAAATCAAAAATAAGGGGTGCCTGGGTGGCTCAATCGGTTAAACCTCTGACTTTGGCTCAGGTCGTGGGCTCACAGTCCGTGGGCTCACACCCCACACTGGGCTCCGTGCTGACAGCTCAGAGCCTGGAGTTGCTTTCAATTCTATGTCTCCCTCGCTCTCTGTCCCTCTCCTTCTCTGGCTCTGTCTGTGTCTCTCTTTCTCTCTCAAAATAAATAAACATTAAAAAGAGAAAAGAGGACATTTTATTCTATGTACAAATGACACAGAATGATCAATAAGAACAAATCCTAGCAAAGGTGCATAAATTCAAATGAAAGGTGTTTTGTGTAGAAAGGCAAAATTACTACATCTTAAGAAAGAAGGAAACTTCTGATTCATCTCAGTTTATCCAGCATCATCCAGATATCACAGGGTAGTGAGAAAAAATCTACAAATTCTTTTAAAAAACCCAAAGTGTTAAGAAAAGTGCTTTTACACAGCTGACCTATTTTCCAAGTACAAAGTTAACCAGGCACACAGTTTGAACTTGCCCACTGTTGCTGAGTCATTCTATAGGCATCTACTAGAGGCCAAATTCCAGACAATCCAGGAATAACTTAAAACCAGGTGAAAGAACTCTGTGTGGGGTGAGCAAATAAAATACAAGATGCCTAATATTCTTAATATTTTATGAAATATTCCTCTCCTTAAAAACTTATTCCATATTTATTTGAAACTCAAATGTAAGTGGGAATTCTCTATTTTTATTTGCTAAAGGTGACAACTCTATTTGCAGAGAAAGTCGAATCTTTTTAAGCGCACTACCATGATAGAAAGAAACATGGGGTCTAGGCTTTCAGAACAGAATGTGAATATTTTTATCAGCTGGCCTTTGAGAAATGGCATAACAAAAAAATGAGAGGGAGAATAGGGAAGAAAGGTGAAAGGAAAGTTGTTCACGGATTCCCTTAAATAACCAAATTAAATGACTAAATCTTCCTAGACACTATCAACAAATAATCTGGGAAGAATATGGAGTTGTTTCTCTTACTTTACATTTGGTAACATTTAAGGTAATAGCCACACAGCTAGTGAAGGGAGGAGTTGAAATTAAACTTGGTTGATTGACACCAAATTTGTCCTGTTTACATTAGGCATCAATGCCTTTCAAACCATCAAAGCCTTTCTTTATCTGTAAAATGAGGGAGTTAATTAGAAAATAATAGCTGATATTTACTGTTTACAACAGGGCATACATGTTACATAGGTTTTTTCCATGCATTGATGTCTAATCCTCACATCAATTCTATGAGGTAAATATCATTATGCCTAATTTAAAGGAAAATAAATTGAGGCTCTCAGAGTTAAATAACCTCTGCAATTTGACTAAATAGTCAAGTCAAAATCTGAACATAGAGAGTCTGGTTGGCTATAGACTTAGCCACATTTCAGAGCTAATCTGCCTCCAAGGTCTAGTTCTAGAGTTCTGTAAGACACATACCTTAGTATTCATGACATGATGTTTTAAATAATTTATCACAGAACATTGTATGGCCTTCAGTGAATTACATGTGGATAACAGGATAACTATTCAGATGAGTTTTTCCTCAGGGTAAATGAAGAGGAAAATGCCAGGGTCCAATCACGCAGAACAACTTCCCCAATTGTGAGTGAAACAAAAGAATTGTTTCATACTGTAGGCCGCACATGTCCCAAATAAGCTTTTTTACCAACGCAGATGGTGTAGGTTTGATCCAGGGCTGTTACATAAACACGTTAGTTTATAAATGAAATTGTCCAACCTCAATGACAAATAGCTGTACATCTGCCTAATAATTATTTCTGTACCATTTTTAGAACAGAGTACTGTAATTATTTTCCATGCTTATAAAGAATTTGGAAATGAATCACACAGATGCTTTGCTATTTACAGTTAAACAATTATTTTCCTCCTCCTTCCTTACCATCCAATAATATTTCTTTATCATGTTGAGCCTAAAAATTGAACTAGGAAAGGTAAATGTAAGCCAACATATTAAAGACAGTAATCACCCAAATTGCTACTGCTGGGGAAATAATTCTACCATATGTACTCTGTTCCATTGATTGTGAAATTGCTGCTCTCATTAAATGATATGGCTTGACCCTTAGTAGAGTAACCACCATTTTCCTCTTTTAGAGTTGCAATAATTTTGTTGCCTGCTTTGTATCCTTGGAATAGATATCTTATCTAATAATAAAATGCTACATCATATTATTGTCCATCTCCTCCATCACTCTTCACTCTCTTTAGCTGAACTCCTCAAAAAAGTTTAGATTATTTACTATGTGGCCATCAATCTGGTAGGTGCTATAGGAAATGGAAGTATTTATATTGCAGGTAAATGTCGCTCTGGTTTGGATGGAGAATGAGAAAAACAAAAAGGAGGAGAAAGTGAACACTTGCATAAGGAACTTTAATACAATGCTTTACATACTTTAGAAGAAGTATTATAGAAATTTCTCATGGGTTCAAACTGACAAGATATTTTGTTTAAGAAATGCAAAGCAAGCAAAATTTGTCATCCTACAAGTATATAAAGAATTCTTCCCCTATAACTAGTGTGTGATTAAGTCCTTAGGGTAAAGTGGTCTCAGCCCATGCTGGGATCATAGCATAAAAAGAGGTCTGAAGCCAATCGTTAATTAAGCTATGTAAGTACTTCAAATAAAAATTAAAAGGTATGTAAAACTCTGTATATATATATAATATATATATATGTATATATATTTTAAATGTTTTATTTATTTCTGAGAGAGAGACAGCATAGCAAAGGGGGGTCAGAGAGAGAGGGAGACACAGAATCGGAAGCAGGCTCCAGGCTCTGAGCTACCTGGCAGCACAGAGCCCGATGCGGGGCTTGAACTCACGAACTGTGAGATCATGACCTGAGCCGAAGTCAGACGCTCAACTGACTGAGCCACACAGACACCCATGTATATATTTTAACCCATAAATAAAGAAGCTGTACAGGTAATAGAATTACTTTATTAAATAATAGTCATGTATTTAACGTCAGGACAAGATTAAACAGAAGAATTAACAGGACTATGAAATTCTGAAAATGTAAATTTGATCTTGTCCCATCACTCAAATATGTGACAGGGAGTCCCAGTGATGAGATCTGACAGCGATAAATATCAACATTAAAGAAAAAAAGGTAGGATATACACTTCTTTAAAAGGCTCTGTGTCTGATGATCTAGTCAAGATTCTCGGAGTATACTGGTATCAAATAAAGTTGGCTCCTATCTAGAATATCATTTTTCCAAAATAGTAGGATATTTTGCAAATATTAAAAGCCAAGTGTTTATTAGAACATCAACCCTAAGTTTGCCTCTGATCCTATGAATGATCTTAACTGAATGATAAAATGAAACCTTGAATATTCTATAGGGTCACTAACCAGTTCTATATGTTAATTAACCTACAGCTCTGACAAGATCATCTTAATTTGGTAATTTGAATAAACTGGTAAAAAATTTCAGAAAAATGTGTAATCTTATTGGCATTCTAGTCATAAAGATCCAGAAATGTTTGTTAACAAAGTGAATTATAGTAAAAAATTCTTATGAAAGTTATTCATACCATAAAATATTTTATCTATTGTTTCTATTTGAAGTGAAGAGAGAACAAGGAATTATAATAGTGTAAAATCTAGTTCATTTGACCCATCCAAAATTGATTTGGTGCATGAGCCACTATCTCATTCATTTGTTACTTTAGAAGAGCAATGTTATAAATGCTATTTATTCATGAATGACAACAGCCCTCCTACTTTACATAAGCAATTTAACACAATTCATTTGTTCAGGTGTACATGGTGAGAAACAATTTATATACATTATTTTTCTCTCTCTAGCCACTACATCCCCATATTGTATTCATTTGCCAAGAGCAGTGCTTAAAAAGCAAACAAAAAAAAGTATCCAAAGGAGATTCTCCTTGATTGTCCCTACACATGCCTTTCTATGCAAAAAAGTTTGAAGGCATAGTTTTTGCCCTATGTTTTGAAAGAACAAAGAAATCTGGCATTCTTTATGTGGCATAGAAACTGGCACAGTTTTCTCAGTTATAGGTGCCCATTTTGACAAAGCTGTTGTTATTGACAATAGTACTAGAAGTACTAGTGAGAATAGTGGTAAAATTATTTGTACTTGACATCTCTTTAAGTAGGTTATAAATTCTTCTTGGTAAGATAAAAAAGAGTTACATTTTTCAGAAACACATACAGTTTTACGTGGGAAGAGTTAAGAGAAATAGGCAAATAAACTTTCTAGAAATGAGCAATCTAGAGATTTCCTTCTTTGCTATAATCTTACCTGTGCACCACATAAGTGGGCCAAGTATGATTCAATAATTAGAGAAGTTCTACCACAATCCCAGCTTTTACCATGATTCTTCATGTGAAAATCATTGACGGGAAAGGGACTGAGAACTTCATTTCCATCAAATTTTAGTCTATCTTTCTCATTTGGGGAAACAGTGAATGATCTTTTGTATTAAATATCTGAAGGGGCTCTTTCAAGAGACAGAATTACTTCCCAACATAACAAGCAAACCAAAATTTTGATACACATCTTAAAATCCCAAATTAATTATAACTCTAGGAGCCCTTTCCATCATCTGCATAATGGATGATAGTTGGGAAGCACTGCTACAGCTAATGGATAAAGTTTGCTGGAGGATTCCCCAAGCAGGATTCCATTTTCTCTGCAGTTAAACACTATCCTTCCCTCCCTCTTTCTTCCTCCCTCCTCCTTCTCTATTTCTCTCTTCTTCCATAGTCAATAGAATGTGAAAAATAAATTGTTTTCTTTGTATTTATCTATTTTAATAATAAGACATTTTGCTCTTGGTGTACTTCCAGATATCAGGAAATATTCCCTTGCACTGAGACTACATCACTTCTATCTTTTAGAATAAAATTTATTTATCAAATATATTTATGGAATTTATAAAATGCTTATAGTTTTCTTTTAAAACTTGTTAGAGTGTTTTTCTCTCTGACATCTTTCTCCCTACTAGTAACCAGAGGGAGACAGTGTGGAAACAGTGATCTGAAAAATGCCTGGGGCACACAGTGGGGAGATGATTCAATACTCTAGGGGTGCTTCCCTGAGAGGCGGAGTTCTGGGATATGCCTCTCCTGGAGCATGTCTCCTGATCAGAAAGTTCTGCAGGACTTCAGTTCTAGTGGAGTTGGTGTTAGGTCTCATTTCAAGCAGACCAGAGCACGCCTAGTTAACACTTGCCACATTCAGGCCGGAGACCAAACACCGTTCAAAGCAGGCAAGGAGAGCCTCTGCAGATGACTGTCCTGAGGATAGAGCAGCTGGAACACAACAGCAGAGCACACAGAGCACATATAAGAGACACTCTCTGAAGTGTCGGGCCCTAGACACTACATGACAGCTTCTTCATATGGTCTTTACTTTCAGGTGCAAGAGACATAACTGGCTTTTCTAACACAGAGAAGACAAGATACTTTGAAAAAAAAATGCCAAGATGAAGAAATTTATTCCAATTGAAAAAACAAGATTAGACTACAGCCAGAAATCTAAGTGAAACAGATATAAGTAATATGCCTGATGGAGAATTTAAAGCAACGATCATAAGGATAGTCACTGGGCTGGAGAAAAGAATAGATGACATCAGTAATACCCTTACCATAGCAATAAGAGTTACAAATTAATCAATGAGAGATGAAGAATACAATAAATGAGATTGGAAACAAGATTGATGCAATGAACAGCAGCCTCGAAACTGGGGAACAAATTAATGACCTACAAGACAAAATAATGGAAAATAATGAAGCTGAACAAAAGAGGGAAAGAATCATGCAACATGAGGATAGACTTAGGGAACTCAGTGACTCCATCAAATATAACATTCGTATTATAGGAGACCCAGAAGAAAAAGAGAGATAAAAGAGGGCAGAAAATTTATTTCAAAAATAATAGCAGAAAACTTGCCAAATTTGGGGAAGGAAACAGGTATTCAGATCCAGGAGGCATAGAGAATTCTCAATCAAAATCAACAAAAGCAGGCCAACATCGAGACATATTGCAATTAAATTTTCAAAATATAGTAATAAAGAAAAAAAATCTTAAAAGCATCAAGACAAAAAAACATCCTTAACTTCAAGGGAAAACCCATAAGACTACCTGGCTGTTTCTCCCTACTAGAATTTAAACTTTAGGTGAGCAAGGTACATAGAAATGTCTTATTACTGAATGGCAAAACCTAGTACATCTATATTTGTGAAATGATGGCAATTATGAAACTACTAGTTTCATAAAACAAACAAACAAAATAACCACAAAACATAAAAATTTTCATGTGAAGAATAGACAAAATACTATTGAAACAAAGTGTTAGCTCTTAGACTAGTTTACATAACTGCACAACATTTATCATTACTGGTTGATTTCCAGTGGTGCCTATGGAGGTATTATTGTTGAACTTGATGTCCCATAATTTTCTATTTGGAAACAATAACTCTAAGCTACCTATAATCTCTGTATCAGTTTTTTGCCAGCTAAGGTCAACAGATTTTCTATATTCTCAAACGAGTTAAAGTCAGGCACAAAAAAAGCCTAACTCTTTCAGGCAGTTTCTTCAACTTTATTGCTTGTTAAAATAACCATAAGAATGGACTAGACAAATATATGCCATTATCCTGATGACAAGTGAAATGATGAATAAGCAGATGCTTTCCAGAATTGGTTCCACTACACACAAAATGTGCTGTGACATTAGATCTTGCCTGTGGAGCTTCTGCATACATTTAAAAAATTCATCACAATATTAAACACCTAGTATATTTTTACTATACTCTGGATTTTTAAATAAAATTATTTGGTTTACAGCCAAATATTAATAAACATTGCAAATAAATACTTTAAAAACAGCATTTTAAAGTAGCTTATTAGCCCATAATATTTCATAACTTATTTATTGTTTCAATTTTGTGAGTACTGACATAAACCTCAGAGGCTGGTAGAAACCTATAAGCCAGGATGATTTTTAAGGGCAAAACTTTAGAAGCTTTTGCTTTTTAAATTTTCACTAAACTCATGGGTTACTCAAATCAAAGAAAAATAAAAATGGCAGCCAAATTAAGGGTGAGAAAAGTAGCTGTGCTTACGTGTGCAAGCACATACGCATAAAAAAATTAGTAGAAACCTCTGACTGGTAACAGTATGACATCTACAAAACCATTTTAAAGAGTTTATGAGTATTGCTCAAGTGTTTGTGGTACCAAAGAAACTAAAGGTCAAATCAATGCTCGCATATTAGTCATGAGTGCTCAAACCAGTAACAGAAGGATTAAGATTTGAAAAACTGAAACATTTATAAAAACAGTCATGACCAAAATTTGCATGACAAGGTTTTTTTAAAGATAAAGTCATAAAAACAGAATGAACTTAAAAACTAAAAAGATCTAGGTTTGCCTCCTGGCTCTAACATTTAAGCTACAGGAAAATGTGGGCATTAATAGCTCCTAAGTGGTTTACTAATATTCAGTGAAATAGTATGCAGAAAGGGTATAGCAGAGTTACTGCAACAGTTATACATGTTAATTCATTCTAACCCTCTAACTAAAGATTCCATTAAGACCATTTGGAAGGACAGGAAACTAGAAGGAATACTGAACTTAAGATCAGAAATAATGGCAAATAACACATTGCACCTGGAATTCTTGCTCTACACATTTAATATAAAATCTACTCACTTAATCCTAGTGACACTCTGAAGGAATACAGAGACAGGCACAGAGTGGTTAAGTAAATTACCCTGGGTTATATAATAAGAGGGAGGCAGGTCCAGGATTTGAACAAAAGCTGCTAGCTCCAGACCCATGTTATTCTACTTTCCCAATGTCTACACCTTGTTCTGATGCTAATTTGTGGGTCTTGGTTAAAACGAGTTAACGGTGTTATTTAAGTGGGATAGATATACACATTCTTTATAAAGTCTGCCTTAAACTTTGTGTATGAATTTCCAACAAACTTGGAAGCATTTGGGAGGCATAAATTGATATCTATGTGGCATAAAATACTTTTAATCCAATGTTGTGGTCCCCAGGGTCACCTCTAAGAGATTGGTTATCATCTATAGCTGCTGAAACCTAGGTAACAAGAACATGTCCATGTGGATGACACAGGAGCAGCCCCTTGAATTTCATGAGCACTGCTTCTCATGGATAATGCTAAAGATCCATTAGGGAAACAATCAAAATTTGTTTATTTATTTAAAACTTTTCAGAGCAATGCTAGATTTACTAATATTAATGATACTAATCATCATATTCACTTTGCTAAATATTTTACATATGTGATTGCATTTGCATCTTAAAATAATCATATGAAGGAATCTATTTTTATACCAGTTTTAAACACAAAACAACTAGGGAAGAAAATATGGATTTTTAACTCACCCAGCAAATAAACAGTAGAACCTGAATTTGAATCCAAATCTTTGTCTGGAATGTCTATTTGAGACTGTTCCCATGGTGATGAGGATGAAAACATTTTAGATAATTAAAATGAAAGATTAAAAAAATCAGACCTAATTTTTGTATTGTTCTCATCTGCTGTTGTCATTTTTTCCTTCTGACTAGTGTGTACAATTGTGCAATAGAAGTGGATTTATCAGAAGTAGAAATGCTAATGTCAAGGGCTTGGAGTAAAACAGACTATAATTGCCCTGCTAGTGACATTTCAGAGAAAGTCACAATTGAAACTTAGTGTACTTATTCTTTATATCCTGTAGTGATTTACTTAAAGTTGAGTTTTCTAACTATAAGAACTTTCATTAAAGATTTAGTTTACTGCTATTGCAGGGAAATATTTTCTTTCAAAATGGGATTCTTAAAAACTTTTGAATACTCTACATTTAAGGAATACTGACTAATAAAAATAGCATGTGAAGATCACATTTAAGGTTTTCAATATTAGTGATTAAGTAATCCATGAATATATAGCAGAAAATTCCAGTAACCAGCTTTTAATATGATGGTTGTTCATAGCACATGGGCAGAGAATATTCCATAAGCGGATTAGGACACTCATCTCATCCAGAAGATTTGCTTATCAGTTCAGGAACAATAGTCTCTAGAGGCACACTAATTCTTTGCTGGAGGCATGAGGTATTAATGAACTAATTCTATACAAGCATGTATCATATTGAGAGAACAATCATTTAAAATCTAGCGCAATAAAATCTAGGAACTATCATAACCCTGGTGAAATGAAAGTCATCTTGTTTAGTCACAAGACAACAATATTCATCTAGTAGTGTCACACTCTCATTGCCCAAGAAATTTGACTTTCAATATTTTACTATCTGTGGTAGCACTCATGAATGATCTTGACATCATTAAAAAAAAATTGATACTGCAGGTGCAATTGTTTTTCCAACACTACACTAATCATGCCCCTTAATCTTGTCAGGAGCTAAATTGTGACTTTTTAGCATAAGAAAGTGAAAATAACATGGGCTCTGTAGTCCAACTTATCTGGGTCTTAACTTCAACTTGATTTCTTGCTAGTAGGTGATCTTAGTCATATCACTTAACTATTTTAATGACCAGTTTCCTTATCTATAAAAATAGTGATAATTATTATCTTGAAAGCTCCAGTAAGTACTGAAATTATATACATAAATAATTTAATAAAGACTCTCACAGAATATAAGCCATCATTCAATATTAGTTGATATTGGTATTGGTTGCTATTATGAATAATATTCTTTTCATTAATATAACTCCTTCATTGAAAGGTTAAAACTAGTGATTGCAAAAATGTGACACCAGTTTTTCTTGGATCGGATCCTTTCATTCTACCAGTTAATACCCAAGGTATTAATTTCAAACACTGAAAATTTAGACATTCACAAAGTTCTTGGGCTCCAAGATAATTTCATCTAGATACAAAGTTTCTTTAAAATTCACTTTAAGTTAGAACTATACCTTTTTATAAGAAGAAAAATAAGTGTTAAGTAAGGTTTGGAGTAAGCACTGTATCTCAGACTTTCAGTTTCTGAGATCATCACTCAGTGATGATCACTAAGTGATCAACCACATCACTTAGTGTGGTTGAGAGTTGAGGGTACAGTGTGCAGAGGCAGGAGCGACCAGCTACTGCCCTGTAATGATTCACCAATAATAAATATTAAAAGAAGCATTGATTCTTCTCTGGTTACATAACGGAAGAAATGTCACATTAGTGGAGTAAACCAAAAAAGAATTTAAAACAAAGTCTTTCTTGGTTGGCAAAAATATTTTAGTAATAACAAACATGATTCCCTAGGGGAAAAAAAGCTTAGAAGAAATTTTAAAACTATCAATAGACTTTGTGGTTTGTGTACAAGTGTATCATTTTTCCAATTTCACTGTTTTTCCAAGTTGTATAAGAATATAATAATGCTCAAATGGTAGAAAACCTTAAGTACTCTGACACTGCTTCAATTAATTCTTAATACTTCAATCATTTTTTAGTTTCCATTGTTTGCCATAATTTTCAGGGTAAGAAAAGCATAAGAGGCTATAGCTGAAAGTCTGCTCACACATTTTCTTCTAAAAATTCTCTCTGCAAAGGTTTCCATATTCTTTCAATAAAAGTGTCATACAGAGAAACCATTGCCTTCAGTGAAATTTCCATACAATAATCTTGATGATTTTTCTTGCTTTAATCCTAAATTACAACCTAAGAATTTTTTTTTATTTTACAAGTGGAATTTAACATTCATAACAGTCTTAAAGATGATTCTCAGATCCATGGTTAGTATTCAACTGCTTTGGGCTTTAGAAATCTTCATTAAAACTTTTTCCTTACATTTATTTATTGGACATAATAAAGAAAAATTGTATAAGTCTTTAATAGTTAATACTGTTTTTTCCATCAAGAGTAAATACAATTTATTACTTATCTTTTTATTCTCATGTAGAAGTCTATGAATATAGCAATCCAGCAAACATATGACACTGATTTTTTTGTGGATATTATTCCACTAAAGATTAATACAACCTAATTGTGCCAACAGATTCATGCTGAACATATGTTTATTCAACCGAAAATTTCCTAAGTCCATGAGACTCTACCAAAAATTTACTTTTAAAATACTCTATTATTAAGGAAAAATAAATGTACCTTTTAGAGCTTTCAGTAATATTTAATAATTTTGTCTGCTACATATAGAGTCAGAAAAATGTTATAAAAAATTTAGTGGTATTTAGTATACAACTAGAAAAAACAGAGGTGTAAAAATGAATTGTAGATCTTGATCAAATGAATATTTATTATATTTTAAAATTATTTGAAAATAATTCATTTTGCTTCTGGACTAAAAATAATCTAATTTGAATTTTTCTAGCTCTGAAAGGATTGAACAACCAGCATATTGTTTAGACCGAGAAGTTTTTCTGAAAGGCAAATTATACTATTATGGAGTATTGCTTTTATATTTCATATCCACAGTTTCACTGTAATTCAACAGATACATTATCCATAGATGAAAAGTGACATGGAAAGGGAATTTCTTAGTCAAGAAGACACAGACAAATAAGCCCCAAACTGAGGAATAATTTGTAACATTAAGATTTTTGAAGTTTTACAAGATTTGATAACACAGGAATATAAGCAGTACCTTTAGGTTTTTTGTATTTTGAGAATCAGTGAGCATTCTTAAATTTTTTTCAGTCTGTCTATGACAATAGTAATATATTTTACCACATTCCTAAAATCAATGGGGAAAAAAAATCACTGGTGATCAAGGTACAGAATAGTTATGAATATTTATTGTGCTTCCGTCCAATATTGGAAAAAGAGAATTCCCAAGAGAAAGGACAATATCTGGAAATAAAGAGAAATTAAGGAATATTCCTGGAGCTTTAATGAAGAAAGGCAAAGAGGACTATGATACAATGCTATAGTTGGATAGAATCAGAGACCCATTTTGAGTTCGCAGCTCATCATGACAGTTTGGGGGTGGGGTGGGGGCTATTCCAGCGTGACTGTGGATATAGATGGGTTTGTGGTGGGTAATAAGACCACTGTCTGTTCCAGTCCTGAGAAGTATAGTTATCAGATTGGTTACTGCATAGTCAGTGAGGTCTTTCCTGTGAACAGCTCATTTCTCCATGAATTGATTGAATCAGAAGGAAAGTGTGAGCTGCTTCCCTCCTAATAGCTTTGTAGCTAACATTCCAGTTAGAGTTGGTGTTTCTCTCTTCCCTTTGAGGTGGATAAAGGAAAGAACTGTAAAGTAGAATCACGTGTGTGTGTGGACTGGGAGCAGGGGGTGGTCTTTTCAGGACAGAGGATGACTTAAATCTTTTATGTGTTGAAAAGTGCCACATGTCTTCAAAAGGGGCTTTTCCTGTTCTGAATATAACCATTCTGGGCAATTGCACATAATTGTAATGAATAGAAATAGAAAACCCACAGATGGAAGAGATTCTAGTGCTGGCTGGCTGGCTAGCATGGGCGCAAGAGCCTCCCTCTGAGTGTGAAATGATGCTAAGTATATTAGTTTCCTCGGGCTGCCATAACAAAGTGCCACACTTCCGGTGGCTTAATATAACAGAAATTTATTCTCTCACAGTCCTGAAAGCTAAAAGTCCAGGAATCACAGCATCAGCAAGGCCATGCTTCCTCTGAGAGTCTAGGTAGAATTCTTCTTAGTTGGAGTGCCTGGGTGGCTCAGTCCACTAAGCATCTGAGTTTGTGCAGGTCATGATCTCAAGGTTCTTGAGTTCAAGCCCCACATTGGGTTGTCAAGGCAGAGCCTGCTTCAGATCCTCTGTCTCCTCTCTCTGACCCTCCCCAACTTGTTCTCACTCTCTCTCTCCCTCTCTCTCTCTTTCTCTCAAAATTAAACATTTAAAAAATCTTTTTCATTCTTAAAAAAAAAAAAAATAAGAAGTCTTCCTTGTCTCTTCCTAGCTTCTGGTGGTGTCCATCAGTGCTCAGTACTCCCTGGCTTTTAGCTGCAACATTACTCTAGTCTCTGCCTCTGTTGGCAGACTGTGTTCTCCCTGCCTGTCTCTATGTCCTCACAATGGCTGTCAGTCCTCTGACTTTCTCTTTCCTTTCCTTATAACAACATAGTCATATTGGATTAAGGATCCATCCTACTCCAGTATGATTTTATGTTAACTATTACTCCAGCAATGACTGTATTTCTAAATAAGGCCACATTTGAGTCATGTGGGGTTAAACTTCAATACATCATTTTGGAAAACACAGTTCAACCCAAAACACTGTGTAAACCAAAATTTTGACAAAACCAACAGTCTCTTTGCTTGGCTAGAAGAATAATCTTAGTCAGGACTGCTAAAGCAAACAAAACAAAACAAAACAAACCCCTCAAACTGGATGGCTTAAACAACAAAACTTATTTTTCACACATTTTGAAGGGCTAGGAAGTTCAAGATCAAGACGCTGGCTGATTCAGTTCCTAATGAGGGGCCTCTTCCTGGGAGAGAAAGGAGGCCTGCCCTCTCCCTCCTCTTCTTACAAGAGCTCTAGTAAGTGCCTTACCTAATCAATTTCCAAAGACCCCACACTAAATATTATCTCATTTGGCATTAGGGTTTCAACATTTGAATGTGGGGGGAACACAAACATTCAGTTTATAGCAGACTAGATTAAAAGTAATACTTTTCTCCAAGTAAGTTTGAGAAGTCATAGAACATGATGTTTTAATGTTTGTCAAAGTGAGCAAGGTTTAAACATAGCCTTTTATGACGAACACTGAGAAAAATGATCACTTCTTACAATCAGTGATTTTTATTTCACTATTTACTCCATTTTCTTAAGCATGCCACATTTTGTTGATCTCATAACTCTCTTTTCCCTGTTTTCAAAGTTTTTTGTTTATCCAAATCCACACTGTAGAGAGATTCAAAAATGACCCCAGTCTTTCAAGTTTCCATTGTTCTTAAATAAGTATCTAGCAAACTTTATTTTTCTATTTGATTTTTAATTGTAAGACCTCAATATAATTTTTATTTCTATTTTACATTTATAAAATCAATTTCCATGCACAATTATGAGATTGTCCAAGTTTCATTTCAAATCAAAAGGTATGTGCTAAGCATCAATCCAGCCTTATGTGGTAGTTAAGAACATGGACTCTGCAGCTGAAATGTATGGGTTCAAATCTCTGCTCTTTTATATCCTTGCTTTGTAATATTGGTCAGACTATTTTTCTATGCCCCACTTTCTTATCAGTAAAAAGGAGATGATGATGATGATGATGATGATGATGATGATGATAACTACCCTGTAGGGTTATTTTTAAGGTTAAAGAGGTGAATACACTTAAAACATTAAGAAGAATACTTAGTAAGATGAGAAGTGTTGTGTAATATAAACTGTTATTATTATTATTATTATTATTAATGTATAAACTGACACTGATCAATGGCAATGCTTTTGCCTTTAGAAAGATTTCTTGTGTATCCAGTTTAGGACAGATGGAATGGGAACCTGGAAATGGATCCTGTTTCTTACACTTACTAGCTATGTGCACTGAGACTAGCTATGGAAATTTCACAGTAATCAAATTTATTACCTGAAGATTAGGACTAGTGTATCTCATGAGGGTTGAGGAAACCTAAAGTTCTCAGAGAAGTATTTGGTAAATGACAAGCTTTCAATACTAACTCCTTCCACCTTCCTTTCTTCGACTTCAGCTTTGGACAGTGGGGAACAGGAACTGGAAAATGGAAATAGGGAGGATCAGAGACCAATTAAAAAGTTATAGTACTTTCAATAGTGCATGAGAAAGGAACCAGATAAAGAGCCATTAAGAAGAAATGGAGAGAAAAGTAAGAGGCACAGTCAATGCACTCTTGGTAAATGATGCATGTGGGGTTAATGCGAGATGGAGAAATAAGTGATGAGTCAAAGGCTTCTGCAAAATAAGTTCTTTAGGGTGATACTACTTTGTAATGCATGTTTTGTCAATCAAACACCTATGATAGTAGTAGTAGTACCTGAAATACTGCTTTCTCTACCCTTCTAAATCTGCAAACCCATAGTGCCATAATTTTAATTTTTTCATTATTTTTATTTCATTACTTCCCCCAGTCTTCTTTCTACTTAGCAGTTCTGGTTTCTCTGCAACCTTAGAGAAACACTTTAATCTAGCTTTTTTTTTAAAAAAAAAAAAACATTTTCATCTGATGATATTATTGTAAAACTCATTTATGGAGTACTTGTCTGCTTCATTGTTTATTTTACTGTGGGCTCTATTGTACTTATGATGACTTTGACTATAATTAGTATCAGTAAACCCTCTGGCAATAATCTCAATATTGCTAGCTATTTAAAAATCAGTGCCAGCATTATTAATGATTTTGGAGAACGTTTTCATATGTTAGTTACTACTTATGAAAGAAGGCTAAAAAAAAGTACATGAAAGTGCTTTGAAATATATAACACATACAAGTAGTAACAGTTTATACTATATTATCGAATATAACGGAAATCAGTGAATAAATTAACACCTATATAACTTAATCAGACTTCTAATCCTAATTTAAAAACAAAATAATATTTACGAAATATAATTAAAAACAAAATTCCAACCTTAAAATTAGTTAAGTTCTATCAGAATTTGTTGGAAACAGTAATTTGTATCTTATGAATAATTTATGTTTTAATATACAAAAACTAAAAGTTTACTTACAATTGTATTTATTTCTGCAAAAAGTAATATTATATATTGTTGTCATTACCTGATTAGCTATGAAGAATTTTTGGAAATTTGGGCTAGCTTAAGACTTTACCTTCCAGTTTATTTTTCTTATTTTTTAATTAAATTCTTAATGTTTATTTATTTTTGAGAGACAGGATGAGTAGGAAGGGGCAGAGAGAGAGGGAGACACAGAATCCAAAGCAGGCTCCAGGCTCTGAATTGTCAGTTCAAAGTCTAATGTGGGGCATGAGCCCACAAACCATGAAACAACTGAAGTTGTACGCTCAACTGAGCCACCCTGACACCCTTACCTTCCAGTTTAAATAGGGGAAGAAAGTGTGATATATATATAATTCAAAATATAGAAGGGTGAGAAAATTTTAACAAAACCCTGTAGAATGAAATCTAAGGTTTAAGTAAAATAAATTTAAAAAATTGATATGAACCTCAAAATCATAGTGATGATATTAAAGTTAATTTATTGGTTATATTTGCATTCCAAACGTCCTATGAGGTGAAATGGCAAACTATACTAAATAAGAAAACTAAACCAGTTTTACATTAATAATTTCATAATCTATAATAGGAAGAAAGAGGTTAAAAGTCACTGACATTTTGATATAAAGCTCTCAGATTTGAAACTCATAAACTTAAGAGTTCTAATTTGGTGATTAGCAGGACAGTTCTGAACAAAACCCAGTAGATGGCAGTATGCTGTTACAAAGACACTAGGAAGACAAATAAATTATATATTGCCAATATTACATATGTACAGAGAATTTAATTAATAAATTAGTTTATTCTTTTTAATATAATACAGATATCATATCCCCAAATACATTACACTATATCCTGGTTCTGTGGCAGTAATTGACACATTTCTGAACACTACAAACATGTAATATTTTTCTAAGATGGCAACAATTATTCTAAACCCAATATCAGTAAAACACAATCATAACTGACAAATTTAGAAATCGCCCCATATGATGAAAAGCAATGGTAACTTTAAGAGTATCCAATTCATCCAGTTGGGAAAAAAAATTAAGGAGGCAACATGGAAACTGTCCAGGACCAGTCCAGGTAGGAGTTTTAGATGTGGTTTCTCTACTTAGTACTGTATAATTGTGAACCAGTCACTGACCGTCTCTGTGCCTTCATTTCCCCATCCATCACAAGACTTTCCCAACTTTCCCAACATAGTCCAAACTTTGTATACACAAAATACAATGACATATATAAAAGTAATTGTAAAACACCATGCAAATATCAGATTATTTTCCCCAGTGCAGAAGCCAAAGAAAGTTTTAGAAAGAGAATGAATTCAAAGGCATCAAGTGCTTCAGTTGAATTAAACAAAATGAAGCCTGAGGAGAAAAGCTACTAGATTTGGTAGTTTTAGAGTTGTTTGAGAGTATATCTTGAACAAAATGGTAAATATATTTTGACCTACATAAAGTGTTTCTTCCCATTGTAGTGTAGTGGTTATGCACATTGGCCTCCAAAGTCAGACTAGCTAGGTTTATAACTCACGTTGCAGCTATATGACTTCAGATAAATCACTTAAGTCTCTGTGTCTCAACATATTCATCTCTATGATGGGAGCAATAACAATAACTACCTCAGCTTGAATAAATCCCTGTCAGCTTCCTCCGCAGTAAAATGAAGATAACATCTATGCATTTCATTGTGTTTCAATTGAAAGATGGTCTATGAAGGCTATGCAGATATAATATGATAGCTTTTCCTTTGACTGATATTTGAATTTGATTTTTTATTAATTCCATTACCTATTTTGTTTTATAATGATAAATACGTATCCAGGCATTTTTGTATCCACATTGAGGAGACATCCAACTGAATGATTCTCAGATAGCATTTTTTAAGAGTAGAATTCACTAGTATCAAAATTTCCCCTTATCACAGACAGCAAGCAAGAGATGAACCACACATGAAATATACCTAGTCCCTTGGTATATTCCCCATTCCTCAAAGAACAAGAAATTCTCCTATTATCCGTCTACCATAAGTCAGTCAAAAACCATTAAAAATTTAAAAATTCTGTTACCATCCTAATAAACCTTTTCCAATGAATGCTGTTAGTTTTCCTCAGTGCTTGTGATTTGTTTGGACCATCTTGTATTTTCTCATTCAACTTATGTTTTGAAATGGATTTGCAAGTTAAAGGTATTATTTAAGAACATAGAAGAGGGGCACTTGAGTGGTTTGGTCAGTTAAGTGTCCAACTCTCGATTTCAACTCAGGTCATGATCTCATAGTTCAAGATCTCACGGTTTGTACATTTGAGCTCCTCATCAGCTTCTGTGCTGACAGTGTGGAGACTATTTGGGATTCTTTTACTCTCAAAACAAATAAATAAATGACTTGAAAAACAGAATATTGTTTTTTTTTTTTTAAAGAAAATGACATAGAAGAAAGTTTGTCTAATTGAAGTAAAAAAAGCCATGACTCAAAACTCTTTAGCACAATGTGATTGTGGCATGGTAACTGTGGGAAAGAAATGAGTTTTTATTTGTCTACATACTCAAAAGTTATATATGTAGTGGTAAATTTGAGACATATATTTAAAATATGTATGCTTTATTTTGAATTAATGTACAATCTATATAAATACATATATTCTCACTGTAATTACTGTATAAATATGTACTTTGAAACAGATTATTTTGGGTTTTTTTTTTTGCAGAATTGCTTTTGTGGCAAGGAATAAATATGATGGACTCTCAGTCACCCAATGGGAATATGTAGTAAAGTGAGGTAGCAGAATTTTGTAATCAGTATTACACATGTGCCTTATCCAACTTCTTATTAAAGAATCTTGTCCCTAGCAGCCAAATACAGTCCACTTAGTTTGCTAATCTAGTAAAAGAGGCGATCTCAGGAAATCTTTGCATTTAGGATTTTCTAAAGATGGGAAAGAATAATGATAAAGCTTATAACTTGAGTTAAAAATCTGTCTACCAGAAATTTAAGTTGTAACATAAATTTATACAGTAACTAAAATTATTATATGGTGGAGCTGTTAAATAAACCTTCCCTTCCTCCTTATGAAAGTAGTTGGCGATAACCGTCATTAATTATAGCAAAGTAATTCCCTAGTGTTTCTGTGTTCTTCCTCGGCTTTTACATGTACTCTGCTCCACACTTCTTCCTTATTGGGGTTTAGCTAAACTCACAGAAATACATTCTGTTCTCCTCCTAAAGGTAGTATGATTTACCTCCATATAGAAAGGTCTGCAATTGTTCCGTCCTTCTTAATAAGTAGGTAACATTAATTATGGAGTACAGATCTCAAGAGTTCATTGTTGATGTACAGCTAAGCTTCTCTCTTTGCCAGCTATCAAGTGATTTCCATCTAACTAACTTCTCAATATATTTCTTAATTGGTTCTGAACTCAGGCAGAGAAAAAAGTTTCCACTTATTAAGCTCTTTAAAATTCCAACAATGAAAATGTGCATGTATATTGTTTAGAGATACATAAAATAATTGTTTAGAGATATGTAGTACAAATATAAAGATATACCTGAAAATAATGTACTCTGACCTTAGGTAACACTGAGATCTCAATAGTGTTCATGATGTTGCATTTCTTAAGCTGGATATCAGGCTTAAGTTTTGTTAATTCGCTCTTTGAAGTATTTCTACAATTTTCTTTATCTAAGCCAAGCACTCACACTTTATTCTCTTTCCTCTGCTTT
The DNA here is from genome assembly GCF_008692635.1 of Crocuta crocuta. Taxonomy (NCBI): domain Eukaryota; kingdom Metazoa; phylum Chordata; class Mammalia; order Carnivora; family Hyaenidae; genus Crocuta; species Crocuta crocuta. The sequence continues at coordinate 4,964,005 of NW_027530330.1, read as the reverse complement.
TGGCAGTTCTCTGTCAGTCTGGGATGAAAGGAAGGTTTATACACAAGTTTTGGCAAGGAAGAGAATAGCTTCTTTTCTGATGTATACATTAAAAACAGGATTTTCCATTTTTTGATGCCATGAAATTTCCCCCATTAAAGGAGGCATAAGGCTGTTAACTGTGTAACCTTCTAATAAATGACATTGAAAGTTTGGGGTCTGCCCAAAAGCTAGATCCTCTTGCTTTCCCCTTAACCTAAGAGTGTCAATATATCAAATAGAATCAGGGTCATCATTGTGTCAGCAAGTTTGGAAGGTGTTCTAGGGTAATGTATCAACACTTACTTGGTCCTTGAAAAAGATTAATCTCTTTAAATCATTCCCATAGCACAGATTCAAACAGCAGCCAAATGTAATAAGCTAATTATGGGTAAGATTCAAGTGTCATTCCTTATTAAATCAACGCTCTAAAAACCCTTCCTAAGTTTCCTAATCAGTAGACATGAACAATTAACATCTAATTAGTCATCCATCACCCTTGCTAAAAATGTTTTAAAAGAAAAATTAAAGAGATTTCTCTCATAAAGATTTCACTGAAAATGTGTAATAGTGTCCTTTTCCACTTATATATTCATCATTTGCTATCTAGCAGCCTACTTGCTAAGATGATTACTTTAAACATGAAATCTATTAATTGGAATACTCCAAGAATATTCAACAATCCCATCATTATATGGCTCTAAATGACTTTATTGACAATTAGTCCAACCAACTGACTTTACAAAGAAGGACACTGAGACTATGTAACTTGTTGATAAAGCCACAGTTGCATATAAGGCCAGGTCTCAAGGCAATGTCTCATCTACCCATGTTTCTTTCCTTTATAGTTTAAAAAAAAAAAAAACAAATTAATGACTACAACTAATATCTTAAAATCACCAAGTTCCTGTTATTATTTGAGTATTACTACTAAGAGCTCATTTCCATCTAGCTTTAGCCAATCTGAATAACTTAGTAGATACAAGCTAAGAACCTAAAGTCAGAGTGGCTGGGTTCAAATCTCTGTGTCAGCACTCAGTAACTGTGTGGCTTTAGATCAGTTACTTAAAGTCTCTGTGTCCTTCCTGTCTCACGAAATGAAGATGATAACAAAAGATGGTTTCAGAATTAAATGAATTAATACTTTAAAATGCTTTAGCAATTATGGAAAATTTAAGTACTTATTAAATATTGCTTACTCAAAATATAGCATGTCTTAAACTTTCTCATATTTCCTCCAAATTCAGTTTCTAGAAAATAATATGGACTATAAGAGATTGAGACCACTGTTCAGACAACCCAGCTCCTGAATTTTATATGTTCCCACCATGTCTATCTAAAAACGATAGAGAAGATCTGTTACCAGGAAAAGTGTAACATGCTAAATAAGTGAAGCAGAAAATGAGAAAAATCCAACAGCTAAGTCATTCCCAAACATTAGATTGTTCTCATATTCATTCAGGCTTGTAGGTACCCTAGTCCTGGCGAACAACCTCAGCATATACATGGTTTCAACAGTAGCAGCTTGAGTAAGAGACATTATTAAAGTAGAAAATTACAAAATATCTTAACTTGGAGCCTAAAATAAAGTTCAAGAAACTCTGTGATACCAATTGCCTAGACTTGAAGGCATGCAGGGGAAGGTGGCTTGGGTGTTTTTTCATTTATTTTTCACTGGCCCTGTGGCAGGTCCCACCTGGTCATAATATATTTCTACTAAGCTTCCCAGCTTCCTATATTTCTAGCCATCCAGAGAGTCTATAGTATGGAACGTAAATATGAAAACATAATCAGTTTATAATGGCCTTCTCTTCTTTAATCCTATCGTGTGTTATTAACGTCAAGAATTTTGGGGCACCTGAGGGGCTCAGTTGGTTAAGTCGTTGACTCAATTTCAACTCAGGTTATGATCTCACAGTTTGTGGTATCGATCCCTGTGTTGACCCATGCATTGGACTCTGTGTTGACCCTGTGGAGTTTGCTTGGGTCCTCTCTCTCTCTCTCTCCCTCTCTCTCTGAACCTCCCCTGCTCATGCTAACTCTCAAAACAAAGAAATAAACATTTAAAAAAAGAATTCTTTTTTCCTCAACAATGTCATATTTTAGAAACATTCTTTGTGATTATGATCTATACAACAAACTTTCATATATTCAACATTCATTCTTTCCTCACATAGTAAACATATCTTGAAAATATATTAGGTATAGAACACTGCATAGTAGGTGTTGAGAATTAGATAAAGGGAGAAGAAATGTTTCCCATCTTCTTGGAGCTATAGTATAGTCTAATAATACATAAATAAACACATAGTTATCTAACATATGGTGCTCTGGGAGAAGGTCTCTCTTACTCTACTTAACAGAATCTGTCTACCTATTATCCAATGTTTTCGATTTCTCCTGCATCTGAAACATTTCCTTCTTTCCTGGATAATTCTTTTTTTTAATATTTTTATTTATTTCTAGGAGAGAAAGAGAGAGAGAGACAGCGTGAGCAGGGGAGGGTCAGAGAGAGAGGGAGACACAGACTCTGAAACAGGCTCCAGGCTCTGAGCTGGCAGTCAGCACAGAGCCCGACGCGGGGCTCGAACCCACGGACCGCGAGATCATGACCTAAGCGAAAGCCGGACGCCTAACCGGCTTAGCCTGGGCCTAAGCCACCCAGGCGTCCCTAATTCTCTTGGTTTTTAAATATGGTTTAAAAAAATATGGTTTTTAAATATTAAATGTTTGGGTCTCTTTGTATTAAAACATATCACTTTATCCCATTTTCCCTTTCTAATCAAATTTCATAAATTTGTCTATCCTCCCAATTTCCAATTCTTTACCTTCAGTTTGTCCATCAACATTCAGAAATCTGGCCTCAACTCATCCCACTGCACCAAAATAAATGTCACTGCCTTCATAAAAATCCCTAGTCATAAATTCAATGCACACTTTTCAAGCTGTATCTTTTTTGACCTCTGAGCAATATTTCATAAAGCACACCTAGCACACTTTTATTCAAAACATATCTTTTCTTTGCTTTTAAATATTATTTTTCTCTTAGTAATCTGATAATTTGTTCACATCTTTTTCAGCTATGCATTCTCTACCAAAACATTAAATATTTAATTTTCTTAAAGCTCAAATATAGGCAGTTTTGGTCACTCTACAACCATTATCCAATAGAAATATAATGTGAGTGGTAAATGGCATATATATAATCTTAAATGTTCTAGAACCTACATCAAAACTATAAAAGGAGGGCTCCTGAGTGGATCAGATGGTTAAGTGTCCAACTCTTGGTTTGTTTCAGGTCATGATTTCATGATTCATGAGTTTGAGTCCTGCTTTGGGCTCTGCACTGACCGTGTGTATCCTGCTTGGGATTCTCTCTCCTTTTCTCTCTGCCCCTCCTGTACTCTCTCTCTTTCTCCCAGAATAAATACACTTAAAATTTGTTTAAAAAATATAAAAAGAAACAGATAAGACTAATTTTAATACATGAATATATCCAAAACATTATCATCTCAATATGCAATTAATATAAACAGTTATCAATGAGATATTTTTACATATTTTGTTTCCTAAGAAATTTTCAAAATCTGGTATAATTTCAGCTTCAAACTAGCCATATTTCAAGTGCTAAGAAGCCCCATGCCATTAGTTCTTGTATTGAATAATACAGTTCTAGTCTTTAAAGAGCTGCATCATATTATATTTCCGTATGGTTTTAATTACAACATCAAAACTCAAACTCCAAAGTATCTATGGCCAGCCCAGACCTCTTCAGAGTTCTGTATAATTTACTGTATATTTGACATCTTCCTTAGGGTGTCTCAAATTCTTCTCAAATTCCATGAGCCTATGTTGAAAAGTGTGATCTTCCCCTCCCATCTTAAACTTCCTCCATTTCCCCATAACTTAATGATTGGAACTATTATCTATATAGTTTTTTGCAAGGTAGAAACTTACTTATCTTGATAATGCTTTTTGATTTAATAGTAAGTCTTGATAATTTTACTTCCTTTGACAAGCAGTCTCAGCACACCCTTCCTCTACTCTAGCTCAAGTTACCATTGCCTCTAACTTGGTTACTGACTCTCTAGACAAGATCTGGTTCCTTGTTATATGCTTCCTTAACTCTCTGTTCCTTTTTTACACAGCACTAATCACAATTTATAATTAAAATGTTTGATTATCTTGTTAATTACAGACAAATTTTGAAATTATAAATTCATCAAGCAAGAACCATGCCTGTTTTGCTCACAGTTTTATTACATGATACTTAGCAGGTATCTGGTACATCATAGGTCCTCAGTAAACACTTTGCTAAACAAGGAGCACCTAATCCAGTATTACAGAGTCAGGAAAAAGATGTCTTTTTTACAGGGATGGATTAACCATGAAGCACTGTGGTCTTACCTTTCTAGGTTAAAAGTACATTTGTCTTCAATCTAAATCTTACTTCTAGGAAATTATACTATAGAAACACTCATGTTAATATAGCACAGAAATGATTTACATTACTTCATTGAATATTTTCTGCCAAGATAACCATTTTAACTCTATTATGTTACTTAATCTCTCTAAAGACTCTGTGAAATAAATGCTATTACCCGTTTTTAGAAAATAAACAAAAAATACAGTCTGAAGAGATTAAATAATTATTTCAGCTCATATACTGACTAAAATAGTGGGGCCATTAATTGACTTCAAGTCCTTAGAGGTCAGAAACCTAATTTTTTCAACCACTAATCTATATTGCTTTTTATCATATATAATGTTAAACATCTTCCAACTGAAATTTCCAGAAATAGGAAAATGGCTAAATATGGTATACTATATCCATTCCATGGAAGAAGTATAGCGACAGCATATTAAAGAAAATCAAATGAGAAGAACACAGAAACATTAGATCCACAGAAAGCTTTCAAAAACATCTTGCTAAATGAAAAAGAAAACAGTGCTCCATGGTATAGATAAACCACATCTTCTTGATCCATTCATCTGTTGATGGACGTATAGGAGGATTAGGAGGAACTTGACGGAGGAACAAGGGGGAGAAGAAGGGCGGAAATGGTGGGGGAAAGGGAGAGAGGCAAACCATGAGAGACTCTTGAATGCTGACAAAAACTGAGGACTGATGGATGTGGGGGGGAGGGAGGGATGGGCATAGAGGAGGACACTTATGGGGATGAGCACTGAGTGTTATGTGGAAACTAATTTGACAATAAACTATTTGTAAAAAAAAAAAAGAAAAGAAAAGAAAAAGAAAACAGTGCACACAAACTGAATTTGGGCCTCCATGTTCACCTCTGCTGGGTGTTACTCCCAAAAATATGTTTCCTTACAGAGGGGGCTTAGGAGATGTAATGAGTGCTACTAATCAGTTTACCTTAAATAAAGTGATTATTCTGAATTATCCACGTGGGTCCAATGTAAAACACTCTTAAAAATGGAGTTTTCCCAGCTGAAGGTAGAATGGAAGTCAGAGATGTTTAAAGCACAAAAAGAACTTGATATACCACTGCTGCTCTGAAATTAGAGGAGCCATATGAGAGACATGGCAGCCTCCAGTAGCTGAGGACAGGTCTTGGCCAATGGCCAACAAGGAAACAGGGATTACGTACCTAACAGCTGCAAAGAACTGGATTCTGCCAACAATCTAAGTAGTCATAGAAGCTGATTCTTCCTCCAAGTCTCATGTAAGAGCTAAGCCTGGCCAACATCTTCATTCCAAAGTTGTGAAATTAAAGTTAGAACCTGGTAGAGCCATGCCAGATCTCAGATCTATGTAAGTGTGAGCTAATAAATTTGTGCTGTTCTAAGCCATTATATTTGTGGTAATTTGTTATGCAGCAATAGAAAATTAATATAACATGCAATACAATCACTTTTCTTCAGTAAACAACAGTATCTGTGTGGCCATTTAAAGGTTTGTAAATGCACAGGAATAGGACTGGAAAGGTAAACGCTATATTGAAAAAAATATTTAACTCTAGACAGTCTTGGGGTTGCAGGAAGCAGATAAACAGTGGTCTTCACATTTAATTCCGTATTTGTTGACTTGGCATTTATTAGTTGACTCCTTTATTAGCATGATGCATTTGTGCATGTATTATTTAAAAATAACAAAAGATAATGCTTTAAAATATAGTGATTCCATTGAATTGGAAATCAATCATGATGTTTCTCTTCCAAACTGGTATTCTAAAATCAATGGAAATGCACATTATCATCAGTCAGTACCTAGACACTAAAACAAATCAAGCTGAAAGAACTGCCCAGGGATTCATGGTTCCAGGTAACTGAATGATGAACAGTTGCAAAAATCTGCTCCAGTTGATCTTCTCAATACTCTTTCTGGTTGTTAAAAGACAGTCATGACCCCCTGAGCCCAGTGCTTTCTGCAAACCTACACAATCTGGACATTTATGAAACAAAATAAGAACCATCATCTTTAATCCTTTCCCTCACCTACAAATGAAAACTACCCTAACATGATTGCTGAAAATTTGGCCAATATATCAGTGTGAGAATCCATGGCAACATGACCAAAAGGCTATAGAAGCAAAGTAATTTCTGCCCATAGAATCAGCCAGCCCTAAGGAGTCTCTTTTTCTATCCTTCCCTCCTTCCCAGTCTTTTTCCCTACTTCCCTTCTTTTCTGTTTTTGATAATTCATTTTCCTAACCATTTGAATAAATGCAAAACATTTATTCATAGAAAGACAATAAAGTTATATTAACCTTAAGGGATTAAAATATACATTTTTGGTTTTACTATGAAATTCACAGGATCCTCTAGAGTTCATAAAAGTTAGTTCTTTATTGTTAGTCATTTTCTCCAAGCATTCTAACATTTCAACTTCAACATCAAATATCCACTGCTTTTCAGTCAAAATCAGCTAACTGCAATTTGAGACATTTTCTATAATTTAGCTTATTCATATTTTAGAAAATCTCATGAGTAGAAAATATATGACTTAGAAAAAAATGGACCTGCAGCAATTTGGTAATTACATTTTTTCAGCACAAAATGCAGATCTATGCTCTGCACATAAAACATAATGGATGTTTAGAAGTCAAGGAGTCCACAGAGACATGACAAGGACTAAATATATTATCCTTAAAAACTAATTCTGTCATTTATGATTCATAGCCAACTCCTTAAGTAAAGTTACAGATTTTCAAATTATCCCATGGAGAGAGATAGAAGAGGAGAAAAGAAAAGGCCAGACTCACATCTGTCTCTGCAGCCAAGGAGTTGCAGTAATAACCAACTTTCTCAGTGGCTTGCTAAAAATTTTATTTTCATCTGTGTTTCCTAAAAGCACCTCTTTTGAAGAAAATCCACATATCATTTTACTTTACTGGATGCTGGAATGAAAAATAGATGCCCACTGTCAGCCAGCTATATTGATTACGAGTGAAAATTTGATCATATTGCATGGACTTGCCCCAAAGCATTGTGCTCCATCAAAGCAGAAGGAAATTAATGCTTTCATATCATGCCTAAGAAAAATATAAGATGTTGTTCACTTTGCCTTCTAGACAAAGAACTATACACAATAGCTGAAAGGTAATAGCTTTCAGAACATGAACTCGAGACTTTTATTAAAATCATTATTTAATGCACAAAACATAATGAACCTACTGCTATGGCATTTAAAACAGCCATTTGCAGTCATTACCTTAGATCATAAAGTTTACTTTGTTAAAAGCCAGTATTTCTCAAATTAAACCTATGCTCTTGTTTCATTTAGATTATGTCTTTTTTTNCCTTTTTTTTTTTATTTTTTTTTTTTTTTTTTTTTTTTTTTTTTTTTTAAAGAGAAAGAGCACAAGCGGAGAAGGGGCAGAGAGAGAGAGAGTCCCACACAGGCTCCACTCTCAGCACAGAGCCCAAAGCAGGGCTTGATCTCACAACAGTGAGATTACCACCTAAGCCAAAATCAGGAGTCAGACGCTCAACTGAGTCACCCATGCACCCCTAGATTACATGTCTTAAATAACTTCTTATATATACATACCAATCAAACAGTGTGAGAACTATGAATTGGTCATGACAGGAATTCTTTGTTTCTATTTTATTTCACTTCTATTTTGGCAGCACAACTAATAACCTTACCAGTCTTTGCAGGACACCTATGTCTCACCCAGCAGAACTCTTTAAATATATATGGATCTATGTAAGTTGGCTCGCTATAATATAGACTAAAATAATCCAAAGGAATTTCCTTTAAAAACTTGCAGGTTCTAAATACCAAAAATCATATTCAAAACATATAAAAATTGGAAAAAAGAGGAGATATTTTACATTCTGGTGAATATATATTTTTGAAAATTTGCCTGGCTTCTCATAGTATTCTCTATAGAAGTATACATTCTATTTCTTAAAACATATTCTGAAATTCTTTACAAATTCCTAGCAGTAAATTTCAATTTCAAACTGGCAAAATATTTGATATAAAAATTAGAGACTGTTTCTTTTTAATCCTGAATATTTGCAATGAACCAAATGTATTATGTTAATCATACACATGTATACAATGATGCTGGACAAGATTCATGCAAATTAAGATAGTGAATAATACCCTTTTTTAATGTTTTTTTTTTTTTTTTCTGGAGAGAGACAAAGACAGAGACAGAGTGCGAGTGAGGGAGGGGCAGAGAGAGAGGGGGAGTCACAGGATCCGAAGCAGGTTCCAGGCCCTGAGCTGTCAGCACAGAGCCGGACGTGGGGCTCATACCCACACACTATGAAATCATGACCTGAGCCGAAGTCGGACACTTAACCAACTGAGCCACCCACGTAGCCCATAGTGAACAATACTCTTGAATACAGAGAGATGTTGAACTGAACAATGACCTCACCCAGGCAAACTAACAGGTAATTTTCAGCATGTCAGATAGTGCTATGTTCTTCTGTGTATCAATAGATGAGCTGCAGTGAATTTTTCATTGTTATTGTCCAGATTTCCAAGATGTCCTTGTGGAGATAAAAACAAACTTAATTCACATATCCCAGATTCCCAAACCCAGCTCAGCCTTTTATTAGCTACATGACTTTGGAAATTTTTGTTATTTTTAAGCTAATATATCAAGTATTTTTAAAAGGTTACTTTCTTTGTGACATCCTCCTTGACACACTTTTATTTATTTTGCTTTAATTTCTGTTAAACCTCCACTCTGATATATCCCATCTTTCTTTCCTAATCAGAATCCTTATCACTGCCTGCCACATGCGTACTTTGGCTATTCTAGTGCTCACTAGAGTCTCCCTAGGTTTAAATAATATTCAGACTACCCCACAACATATAAGAAACCCAGCTATGCAGTAAGATCTTGAAGAACTACCACTGGCCAGCAGGGCAGCATCACAAACTTTCCTCCACAAGAGTCCTTGAACCATTTCTTAGAACAGTTCCACTGTCCAGAAACCATTTAGGTTACAAGGAGATGCAAGGCTTTCCTAACTAATAGCCGCATATCTGAACGAACTCAGTATTTATTTTAATAACTCTATGGCTACAGCACATAGGGATCCCACAAAGTACTGGAGTCATCACACTTAGGAAAGCCTAAAATATAGCATTTCCATAATGTACTTGTAGTTCCTCTCTATTTCCTACCAGTCCAGATCCAATTGCCCAACTTGGAGTCATTTTTTATTATAAGTAATGCTGTTGAATTATATAGTTGACCATCTATGCTTATCAGGTTTCTAGAGAAACACTAATAGAGTGTGAACCAAAGGTCAGGTTGTCATGGAGCAGAGAAAGAGTTTTATTAAATGTCTGCTCACAACTATTTTTTTTTCTAATGTGTCTCTCACTGAAGGGTAAGTATGACAAAGGCATGGATGTTCATATGTTTATTCACACTGAACGCTGATTAACTAGTTTCTGTAACGATACTTGAGACATAAGTTGAATGTCAAATAAATAAATGTCAGTTTCTTTTCTATAGAATGAGGATAATGCCTAGCACGGTTACTGTGAGGATAAAATGAGACACTACTTGTGAGTTATTTAGCACAGGGCCTAACATTCTGTGAATGTTCAAAAGTGCTAAATGTTATTGTTTTTACTATTATTGTCAGTGATCTACAGAAATTCAAATAGACAAAAATCTAAAACAAACCAACCAAACCAAAAATAAAGGAATATGCCCAAATATATTCATTTCTATTGTTAAACAATGCTGAAAATTATCATATGTATTACTTACATTTTTTGGGGGGGGTAATTTAAACAAGATAGTACTGACACCTTCTGGAATAATTACATAATTTCTCCATAGAATATGTCTGTTTGGGGTAGTTTTTTTTTTTTAAGTTTATTCTAATGCTTTTTATTTTTCAAGTACTTTCCTGTTGGATAGTCTACTCACCCATGTGATGTTGGCTAATATATGATCCCAAAGTTACTCATGAGTCACTCAGGTTGAAAATGTGAGGCAGAAGGATCGTCTAAAAACATAATTAAATATGAAGGTGGCCCAGTTAAACCTGAGCTCTATAATGGAACATTGCTCAGCATCTCAGGATTCTCATAACCTGCTGACTGCCTATGAATATTCCAGCCATGTGCATTACACATATGGGGAAACAATTATGTGTGGAGACCAGTCAATAAAGGTTCACGTTAGCTCCCTGAAGGCAAAGACAAATTTGTTATATTGAATAAAGACATTTTTTTTAACAGCTAGTAAAACTTCAGTTATATATTACGATTTGATACATGTTCAATTAAACGTTTAGTAAATTATTTTTCTAGAAAAATATTAATGCCATCAATATCTTCAACTTTATATTCTACATTTTAATGTCTTTAGTTTCTATTCCTAACTTTGTGTTTCTGTATTTTTTCTCATTAAATTTATCAGATTATTATCTTGTCTTTGTTTACATGTGAGCAAGTCTGCGTGTGTGTGACATGTAGCATACTATATGTCTTGTAGATCACTAATAGCATATGTGGGGTACACATATATGACTATGGTATAGATACTATACACTGTACACTGGGTGTTTTATTTTAATCCCATAAATTTTGATATGCAATGAACCCATTATCAGAAATCTTATATGGCTAAAATTAGATTATTGCTGATGAATGGATAAAGAAGATGTGGTATGTATGTATACATATACACATATAAACACACAAGAGAATAATACTTGACCAACAAAAAAGGTGAACTCTTGCTATTTGCAATGACGTGGATAAAGCTGGAGAGTATTACACTAAGCAAAATAAGTCAATCAGAGAAAGACAAATACCATATGATTTTACTCACATGTGAAATTTAATAAACAAACAAATGAGCAAAGGGAAAAAAAAAGAGGAAAACCAAGAAACAGACTCTTAACTACAGAGAACAAACTCATGGTTTTCAGGAGGGAGGGAGGATGGGAATGGGTTAAATAGGTGATGGGGATTAAGGAGTATGCATGTTGTGATGAGCATCAAGTGTTGTATGGAAGTGTTGAATCACTATGTGGCACACCTAAAACTAATATTACACTGTATGTTAACTAACTGGAATTTAAATAAAAACTCTTTAAAAACAACAGATTATTGCTTCCTTCACAAATAAATAACCCCTATTTATTTTTTTATTATTTGGGTTACAACTTGGGTCAAAATGTTAGTGGTCAGATCAACATACACTTACTTCTCTTACTTAGTGTTGCAGGAATGTTCCCCAAAATGTTGATTCTTTTTCTCTCTTGTAATTATTCTTTCCTTTTTCTTCAGTAATGACAAATTTTTATTACTGAAAATAAAAAGTGTTGGTTTCTCCCCAGTACTTCAATAATTTTTCATGCTGTACAGTGAATCTTTTTTTGTTCACAAACATAATTTGTCTCAGCTCATTAAGTTTTATTCTATTGTGTCTTTAATTATTGTTTATATCCCATGTTTTCTGATGTCAGTTTAAGAAACAAAGTTATATGTTTGGATCATTCTTCTTTCTCCACCATCTTAGCCTCTCCTTGTGCATATTTTGTATTTTAGTCTCGTATCCACTCCCCTAACATTATAAGGGAGTTTAATTGTTAGGGAAGCCTGCTACATCACTTTGACCTAAACTTTAATTCCATTTCTTACTACTTCTTGTGTTGACATCAGGCCTACAATCATTGTTTACATTGTGTTATCTTTACTGCTACCTAACTCATAGACAGCTCACTTTATATCCGTCTGTTGTCTATCTCATCTATTTTGCTTCATGGACTCTAACTTAGCTGAATTTTATTGATATTACAAAGCATCTATGATTTATTTTCAGAAGAAGGATTTCCTTCCATATTTTTAAGGCTATAATCTATTTTTTAAGCATGTTGCTTGATTTTATAGTTTCCCTTCCTCACCTATTTATTTACTCTGAGGTGAGCAATGTTTATACAATCCCCTTGTTTGAAAACAGAGGTTAAATGGATTCTCCTTTGTGGAACTGTGCAGGCTTCATTGAACTATGGATATGATATGATAGTCTGGAGAAGACTTAATTCTCTTGCTGGACAGAAATTTGGGGCAACCCACAAACCTTTTTAGTCTAGTTCCAGTTGTTTTTCACTATCGACTCTACATCTTTGGAAATAAAAGTAAATCCCCAATGTATTCTTATTTAGTGCCACTGTGTTGTTGCAGAGTTGTTCCAGAAAAGTATTAACGAGTGTTGCTTGCTATTGAGGATTATGAGTACTTTGCTCCATTCATCTGGCCACTGAAAGTTTCATATGTGTAAGGTAGGTACCCAGAATTGACAACTTGGAGGGACTCTTCTTCAAATTTTTTTTGAGGGGTCCATTTGTTTCTTCCTTTAGATTTGTGTATGTATGTATATATACATTTCTCAGTGCATTTCTGCCACTCTTTCTTAGTGTTATCACATGTCTGTGATTATTAAAAATTCTTTTTGGTATCTAGCATATATTTGACCAATAACTTTTAACTTTTTCACAAATTTGAGAAGTGAAATCAGAGACCTTAGATTGCTGGTGTCTTAACCAGAAAGCCCCACTATGATATTTCCAACTATGTTGAAATTCTTATACTCATGAAGCTGACCAAGACAGTCTATGAAAGAGACATTCATCTTAAAAGTTAAAACAAAATAGTGAAAAATGTCATATTTTCCCCAAAAATATCACTATCACTACTATATATTTTTTGTCCTATATGGCCACTTACATCCCTAATGTAAATATTCATTCAAATGAAAATGTGTATTATGGCCTTTCCTTTTTAACTAAAACAGGAAAATACGCTATAACATCAAAGCCCTAACTGGGAATTTTAGAACACTAACTGTTGAAAAATTCCCATTCGAATTNTATATATATTGAATGCTTACAGACAGTTTGATCATTAAAATAATTATTCAATTAAAATAATATTTATAACATCTTATGCACAATATATTATAATATATAATAATTATAGATGTATATGATATTTAATATTATACATAATATATTTGGATATGTATCATTATATAGTTATATATATGATCAAATGATCAAACCTGTCTGTAAGCATTCAATAAATATTTGCCATATGCACATGTGACAGAAATGATATCTTATGAATAACCAATGCCAAAATCTCTTCTTGTGGGGCAAAGATAATTTATTTTAAAATGCTATTTTAGTGTCCACTTGTTATAGAGAAGAAAGGGCACCTAGAACACAAGGCACATAAATACAAGATTGATCACATATAAAAACAAATGAGGATATAAGCTGATGACATCAGGGACTTTACATATACTAAATTTTATGATGGACAGAATTTATAACATTTCCATAAAGGCAATAGAAACACAATGATAATTACACAAGGAGACAAATATAAAGACTAGAAAACTCAAATCAACTGTCTTTGTTCAAATCAAATTTACATTTCAAAAGTGTCCCAAAACAGGCTTAATCAACCATGTTTTACTCAACAGAAAAGGGGGAATAAGTTTTCTACATTTGGGCTGCAATGCAAAATACCTTCATAAGTAGCATGATAAATAAAAAGTGATTTGAGGAAGATGTTTTTAAGAATGCAAAAATGAAAATCTTCAGTGATTTCTATGTAGAGAATACTTTAAATTGCTCTTTTGGCAAGGTCTGAGTCACTGAATATGTCTGCATTTTCTACTAATTCAAAATGGGTAAAGAGCTCTTAATATCAGTTTTTTTGGAAAGTAGTCTTACAGATTAAATATGATCTGATAAGTATTCTTAAACAAAGGATGTGTCACTAAAATGTAAATTTATAAAGTAGATAGCTAATCTACCATGAGAAAGAGAATGGTCCCAACAGAAATTGAATACAAAGGGTATGTATATGGGTACCTGGTAACTTGCCTGGATGTATGCAGATAAACCCTAACAAAGAGGTAATGGGTGCCTGAAGAAAGTACATGTTAGATTTCCTAATTCTTTAATTTAGGGCACAGAAGCTATAGCACTAACTATTGCTTTTGAGCTGAAACATCTAATCACACAGCATCAAGCAAGCAGTGAAATGAATTGAAAGTATGGATAACTCAAAGTAAATGTACACACATAGGGCGCCTGGGTGGCTCAGTAGGTTATGCGTCCGACTTCGGCTCAGCTCATGATCTCACGGTTCATGAGTTTGAGCCCCATGATGGGTTGTGTGCTGACAGCTAGCTGAGAGCCTGAAGCCTATTTCAGATTCAGTGTCTTCCCTCTCTCTGACCCTCCCGTGCTCACGCTGTCTCTCTCTCTCTCTCTCAGAAGTAAATAAAACATTTAAAAAAATAAAAAAAAGTAAATGTACACATAGACACACATATACTCATGCATACACATTTTAATTAATAAACTTTTAAAAGTATTAGGTTCATAGTAAAACGGAGTGGAAAGAGTTCTCATATACTTTCTGTCCGCACACTTACATAAGCTCCACCAATATCAACATCTCCCACATGAGCGGTATATTTGTTGGAGTCCATGAACCTACATTGACACATTATTAATACACAAAATCAATAAATAGAATTCACTCTAAGTATTGTATACTCTATGGGCTTTGACAAATGTATAATGAGATTTATCCACCATTGTATATATAGAATAGTTTCACTGTTCTAAAAATCCTGTGTTCACCTATTCATTTTTCCCCTCCCCCACCTCTGACAGTCACTGATCTTTTTATCGTCTCTGTAGTTTTGTCTTTTCCAGAATTCATAAAGTTGGAATCATACAGAATACAGCCTTTTCAGGTTGGCTTATTTCACTTAGTAATATGCATTTAACTTTCCTCCATGTCTTTTCATGGCTTCATAGCTCATTTCTTTTTAGTGCTGAATAATATTTTATTGTCTGGAAATAGCAGGTTGTTTTTTTTTTTTTTAAGCATTCACCTACAGAAGGACATCTTGTTTGCTTCCAAGGTTCTGCAACTATGAATAAAAGTATCATAAACATCTGTATGAAAGTTTTTGCATAGATGTAAGTTTTCAACTCCTCTGGGTAAATAGCAAGGAGCATCATGGCCAGATTGGATAATAAGAAAATGTTTAGTTTTGTAAGAAACTGCCAAACTGTCTTCCAAAGTGGCCATATCATTTGGCATTGTCACGAGCAATGAATGAGAATGTCCCCATTCTCATCAGCACTTGGCATTGTAAGTATTTCAGATTTGGGCCATTAAGGATCCGAAGCAAACTCCACACTGATAGCAGAGAGGCCCATGTAGGGCTCAAACTCATAACCAGGAGATCATGACCTGAGCAGAAGTCAGATACTTAACCAACTGGGCCACTCTTTTGCCTGTTTTTAAATTAGGTGGTTCATTTTCTTACTGTTGAGATTTTTAAGAGTTCTTTGACTATTTCGGCCAACACTCCTTTGTCATTATGTGTCTTTCGCAAATATTTTCTCCCAGTCTGTAGCTTATCTTCTCATTCACTTGGGATTATCTTTTGCAACAGTTTTTAATCTTAATGAAGTCAATCAATTACTTCTTTCATGTATCTTGCCTTTGGTGTTGTAGCTAAAATGTCGTCACCATACCCAAGGTCATCCAGGTTTTATTCTAACTTTCTAGGAATTTTACATTTCACATTTACGTTTATAATCCATTTGAGTTGATCTGGCAGAAGGATATTAGGTCTGTGTTTGGAAGAACAAAGCTATGTTTATTTTTGTTCTGTTTGTTTTTGGGTTTTTTTGCATGTAGATGTCCAGTTCTTCCAACATCATTTGTTATAAAGATTACTTGTGCTCCACTGTATTGCCTTGACTCCTTTCACAAATATCTATAATGTCTATATTCACAGGGATTTATTTCTGGCTTCTCTATCCTGTTCCATTGATTTATCTGTC
Organism: Crocuta crocuta; assembly: GCF_008692635.1. Lineage (NCBI taxonomy): Eukaryota > Metazoa > Chordata > Mammalia > Carnivora > Hyaenidae > Crocuta > Crocuta crocuta. The sequence goes on along the minus strand of NW_027530330.1, from coordinate 4,947,643 downwards.
TATTCTTTCATTAATAGCACACTTTTTTGGCACACTTTTTAAAGCACACTTACTATAGCTTTGTGTTAAGTCTTGAGGACAGGTAGTGTCAGTCCTAACTGTAAGGTATTTGTGGTTTTGGAGGAGAGCTAATGTAATGTAAATGATAATGTGCTTTTAATTTCAAATCCCATTTGTGCATTGCTGGTATATAGGAAAATAATTGCATTTTGTATGTTAACCTTGTATCATGCAATTTTGCTATAATCACTCATTAGCTTCAGGAAGAGATTTTGGTTGTTGATATTTTCAGATTTTCTACATAAATACTCATGTCATCTGGAAACAAATAAATGTTTATTTTCTTCCCTCTCCCAAATATGTCTACCTCTTTTTTCTTTTCTTGTCTAATTGCATTAGCTAAGAATTCTAGTACATTGTTTTCTTTTGTTTTTAAATGCTTTTTTAAATTTATTTCTGAGAGAGTGAGTGAGAGAGAAAGAGAGAGGCAGCATGAGCAGGGGAGGGTCAGAGAGAGAGGGAGATACAGAATCTGAAGCAGGCTCCAGGCTCTGAGCTGTCAACACAGAGCCTGACACGGGGCTCGAACCCACGAACTGTGAGATCATGACCTGAGCTGAAATCTGCCGCTCAACCGACTGAGCCACCCAGGTGCCCCTCTAGTACACTGTTAAAAAGTTATAGTGATGGGCACCCTTGCCTTATTCTTGATCTTAGTGGAAGAACTTTGAGTTTTTCACTGTTTTAAGTATGCTGTCAGCAATAAGTTCTTTGTAGATACTCTTTATCAACTTAAGGCAGTTTCCCTGTATTCCTAGTTTACTAAGAGTTTTTATCATGAGTGTGTGTTGAATTTTGCCAAATGCTTTTCCTGCATATATTGATACAATGATTTTTCTTTTTTAAAAAATATCTGTATCTGCTGATATGATAGATCATACTAATTGATTTTTGAATGTTTAACCAACCTTGCAGACTTCAGATAAATCTCACTTGCTCATGTTGTATGAGGCTTTTTAAAACCTACCATATTTGCTACTATTCTGTACTTATTGCCTTTGTTTCCATTTTTGTCTTCCACACTTTCTCTGTCTTTGGTAGTTTTAGTCAAATATTTATATGATTCCATTTTCTCTTCTTTCCCAGCATGTCAATCATACTTTTTGTAATATTTTTGTTTGTTTGTTTTGTTTGCTTTTGGTGGTTGTCCTAATGTTTGCCTTATATATTTGCAACTAATCTAAGTTCACTTTCAAATAACACTATATCACTTCATGGGCAGTAAGAGTACCTTATAACAAAAAATATTGCCAATTCCTTCCTCTCATCCCTATATCATTGCCATTATTCATTTCATTTCATTCATACACAATCATACTTACACATGATAACACGTAATTTAATTCTTCATTACTCTTATTGTTTTAAATAATGTTATCTAATAGATGAAGAATAAGAAAAGTAAATGTTTTTATTTTACCTTCACTTATTCTTTTTCAGATGCACTTCCTTTTTGTAGTTCCAAGATTCTGACCTATATCATATTTCTTCTCTCCAAAAAACTTATTTTAACATTTCTCACAAGATAGATTTTTTTTTTGAAAATTTTTATTTCTCCTTTACTTTGAAGCATAGTTTCACATGGTACGGAATTTTAGGTTGGTGGGCTTTATCTCTCATCACTTTATATATTTCAGTTCACTGTCTTCTTGCTTGCATGGTTTCCGAATGGAAGTCAGATGTGTAATCCTTTTTGTCTCTATAGTTTTTCCCCCCCCCCCGGGCATCTTTCATTTTTTCCCTAATCTTTTATTTTCTGAAGTTCGAATGATTTGCTTAGGTATAGGGTGTATGAGGTCTTTTTGTTTTGTTTTGTTGTTTTTTTATTGCTTTCTTCATTATGATGCTTAGTGTTTTATGAGCATCCTGGATCTATGCTTCATTATCTGACATTAATTTGGAGAAATTATCAATCATTATTGCTTCGAATATGTCTTCTATTATTTTCTTTCTTCTCCTGGTATTCCAATTATGTGTATGTTTTACTTGTGGTTGTCCCACAGTTCACCAAAGGCATTTTTCATTTGTGGTACAGTGTTTTGTTATCTCTAGCATTTCTTTTTGAATCTTTCTCAGGTTATATTTTCCATGTGTTCTTGCATGTTGTGTGCTTTTTCTATGAAATCTCCAAGCATCTTAATTGTAGTTTAAAAAAAAAACAGTCCCCATTCTGATGATTTCAACATTTCTGCCACGTCTCACTCTGGTTCTGATGTTTGTTCAGTGTCTTCAAAGTGTGAAGTGTGTTTCTTCCTTTTTGCATGCTCTCTAATTTTTTGTTGGATGGCAACCATGATGTACTGCACTAAATAGGCCTTTAGTAATATAGCAGTAAGATACAGAGGAAGAAATAGAATCCTATAGTCTCAGATTTGGGGAGCTCATAGCCCTAGTCTGTAAACTTTACTAGTGTTTCTCAATTTCCCCCCACCCTTAATAGATGGGATAGGATGGCTACAGGGGGCTAGAGTTGTGTGTTTCCCTTCTCCCACATGAGGGGCTAGACGTTGCTGGAGGTGGGTGTTTGTCCTCCACTACTTAGGTTAGGCTCTGGTAAAATAGTGTATCTTGAGAGCAGGCCTTGTCATGAAGTTCAGGTTGCTCCGGCATATGTCAGTTTGTTCCTTTTCTCCTCCCTCTGCCAGAAACATGAGGAGATTTTTCTTCATATAGACTATGAACACCTTCAAGAGATCCTGGTTGTAAAACTCAGAAAGGTATGAGGTCCCTGGTGTTTTTAACTCTCACAGTTGTCCACACTGAACCTCCAGTAATTCACCAATTACAGTTTGGGTTTTGCCGCCCTGCACTGGTTCCCGGAGAGGTGTCTGCCTGTGAGTTTCCACTCCAGTAAGTTGTGATCCTTTATCTGTCTCTCTAATCTTGGGGAAATAATTTTTTCCTGTGACCTCACTTCTCTGGTGGCTCTAAGAACTGTTAATTTTCAATTTGTTCTGCTTTTTACTTACCACTAGGATAAAGTGGAGACTGGTGATTTAAGCTCTTTACAAGTTGAACTGGAAACCAGAAGTCCAAAGTATGCTTTTTATTAAAAATACTCATTCTTAATTTGCTTCTATTAAAAAATTGTAATATGCAATATTTGTGATTTTTTTATTCGCTCTTTAAACTGATAACAATTGGGATTCTTGTTGGACAATTTTAGTTTTTATAAATCAGATTTAGGAAAGAACACAAAGCTGTGTGGCATTTCTACTTAGCTAAAAAAGTGAGATTTTTTTTCTGGGGTGTCTTGAGAATGAAATATACACATAGGTTCATGCATAGAATACATATATGTTTTATATTATATTATATTATATTAATCAGTTAACATTATTGCATGTTTATTCTCACATCTTTTGTACCTCTTAGAGTGCAACCTCACTAGATTATTAGTGAAATCATACATCAGAGCCAATTTAAAATTATTCTCCATATGGCTCAATATAGTTCTATTTGTATAGCTGATGATTCCCGAGTTTTTGAAATACTCTTAAATATGATATATATATATATAAATACATATGATTTATATACGTATGTTACATATATATCATTGTAGAAATTGCCGTGTGTGTTTGTGTGTATGCGTGTGTGTGTGTTTGAAGTCTTTGTGTTATACAAACATTGAAGCAAATTACAGGTAAGGTTTAAGTGCACACTATGTCCAAGAACACATGACATTTTCATGTCATTTAATCCAATGTATCTTAACTATTTCATCGCAGGGCACCAACCACTTTCCAAAGTCTCAGTAGTCACTTGCAGCTAGCAGCTACTGCAGGGGCCGGTAAAGGCTGATGGGTGCGTGCAAACATGCTTTAGGCTGGGAAATCGAGACACTTCCTGTCAGAGGTAGTATTAGCATTGGTATTGGCTATCCAAGGGAGAGCTTGATTTGCATAAGTGGGGATGGGTAGGGTCATCCATGTCCTTCCTGTTCTGCAGATGGGGAAACCAAGGCTCAAAGAAGTTGTGACCCATTGGCCTTGCCATGAGTTACAAGGAGGAGGTGCGGTCCTCACTGTGGGACATCAAGCAAAATGAAGCATCCTGCCCTTGTCTGATCCGCCCAGACTCTCTTTCTTTTTTTTTTTTTTTTAAATATTTTTCCTTATTTCTGAGAGAGAGACAGTGTGAGCAGGGGAGGATCAGAGAGAGAGGGAGATACAAAATCTGAAGCAGGCTCCAGGCTCTGAGCTAGCTGTCAGCACAGAGCCCAATGTGTGGCTCGAACCCACGAACCATGAGATCATGAACTGAGGTTGGACGCTTCACTGACTGAGCTACCCAGGAGCCCCTTTTTTTTTCTTTTTTTTTAAAATATTTTTGAAAGGAATCTGTTCTTTTTTAAAAAATTTTTTAAATTTATTTCTGAGAGGGAGAGACACAGAGACTCAGTGTGAGTAGGGGAGGGTCAGAGCAAGAGGGAGATATGAGGTTTCCTAACAGAAAAATGTCTAAAGATCACCTAAGTGATACAACTAGCATTAACTTAGACACATTCTGAATTCTTAAGTACATCATTTTATTACATTAATTTAATTAAGCTAGATTTCCATATGTTTCACAGAATAAGATGTGGACTGGGGATTGGATGAGTCCATGGAGAATATACTAATTGCCTCTTGAGCAGCAAGGACTATTATTAATGAGATTCCTTTCTGTGAGGTGGAAATTCTTCAGTCTCTTTACATAGATATAGATAGAAATATAGACACTATACTGCTATATTGCTAATTGTTCTGTTCTGGAGACATAACAATGAGATGTAGGTGGGACACCAGTAAGAGACAGACCTTGCAGGGAATCTCAAACCAGATATTATAGTGGAAATTCTAATGTTTAGGCAAATTCTGGTCAAGACAAATGGGATAATATTGTGTGTAATTAACTGTAGGATTTAGAATAGGTTTGGGGTTCAAATCCTGCATCTATCCCTCAATTAATAATGCAGGTTGGGATAAATCTCTTAATCTTTCTGTTCTTCATCTTCTGCAACTATAAGAAGGGTGATAATAACTGCCTTACAATATTGTAGTGAGGATTATCTAATATAATGTTTGTAAAATCTGTATCACAACTAATGGCATGTGACCCATGCATTAATTAAGATGCTGAGAAAAGAAAGACCAAACAAAATGGCCTAAGTAACAGAGCAATTTTTTTTTTTTGAGTCATGACTGTTTATTTCAGCCTACTAAATGTATGGTATTATTTAGCCTACTACCTCCACATGCCATTAAAAAGTAAGTAGCTTTAAAAAAGTTTCCCAGAATTAGGATAGATGCACTGTGATCCACACTCTGAACAGGCTGTTTTACTGGAATAATCAAAGAAGAGAGACATATTCAGGACAGAGAACCAGTTAGAGAGAGAGAGAGAACAATGCTTCTTTTTCTTTAAGTCTAAGAAAATCCAGTTCTGAAGTTGTGTCTACATCAAAGTTAGTCTAATGGACCCTCTTCATTTTTAATTCTTCTCAGGATTAACTGCCCTACCAGATTCTAATTGGGCCCTCAAAGCTGATGGTTTTATCCTGGGATTTTCAGTGCACAGGCTTGGGCACCTTCCTCATTTAAATGCCAATACCCTCCCAACAGAGGTTATTCCTTAGGAGCAAGTATTGTTCTTCCCAGAAGCTCTTTTCAAAGACTGGTTTACTCTAAATGCCTTTATCAGAGATGTTTTAGAGTCAGAGGAATTTAAATCCATCTGGTTTCTGCCATAACCAGGTAACATAGCAATTTTTAATTCGTATAACTGAGAAGTCTACAGGTAGTTTTATGAAGAATTTACTAGCAACTGGTTTCATTTTTGTTCTTCAGTTTCATAGTCTTCTAATTAACTTCATACTAAGGTTCTTAACTTTTTCATATGAGATGGCAGTAGCTGTTTTTTACATTCTCTCAGCATTGAATAAAAAAGAAAAGTGTCTTCCTTTTTCTCAGGACCCAACAAAAGTCTAGCATATCGCTAGCTGTATGTAGATTTTTTTCCCATGAAGATAACAATCATTCTTGGTCTCCCTACAAACAATAGGCTGGGAGTGGGGAAGGGACAGTTTCCCAGATATAAATTGGATTAGGCTTTCCAATGTATGGTGGCACCCAAATACTCCTTTACTAAGCATTTAGAAGGAGTAACCATCATATATGGCTACCATTATAGATTTCTGTTATTGGAATTTTTGTGGTCTAGTTGGAGAAGAAAGAAAGAATATGCACCAGAGAAAGACTACATGCTAACATGAGTTAAAGAGATATTAAAGATTCAATTACAAAAAAAATTAAATTACTGCTGCTTTGTAACATATAGAACCACAGGAAGTCTTTCAACAGGAAATAAGTGCAGAGAGAGCAAACCATGGGAAGTGTAGTCTTTGAAACAGGAGGGTTTCCCTTCAGATGCTGGGCTTGTCAGTCAACTGGCGAGAGACAGACTGTCACTGTATCACCATTGCCTTATAGTCACCAGACACTGAGTTCAGTTGTCAGCCTACATATTTAGTATTCTAAAAGCTTAATAATTTTCCCCACTTTAAAATATGAAAACATCCACAAAATATGCTGGAAAAAATATCATTTTTTTTTCCTCTCCATGGTTTATTTAAAAAAATATGCTTGAACCCCATGTTGAATGGTGGTCAATCTCAAAGACTCCCAATGCTTCCTTCAATTCCAAATCTATAAAAGCTTTAGACTGAAACAATGGAATTTTTGTTATCCTTAATACTAATTTTTAAATTATCAGTTTCTTTCCTGGTCTTAAAGTTTTCCCCAATGCTTTAAACTTTATATTATTTCTACTATCTTCCTGTGCTCTCTATATGACTTTTGTATTTAATGTCTTCCACTGCCATCATTTTTTGATCATTTATAAATCTCTGCTTTAATCTCAGTTCTTTTTTTCAAGTTCTAGGTCTGTAATTCTATTGGCCCACAGACAATTGCTATTCAATATGTCTGATACTGACTTCATTTTTTCCACCTCAAACCTCTTCCTCCTATTACATTATATCATAATGATAATGATTCATCATCATAATTCATACTCTCATACTTGAAATAAAGGAGGCTCTTCTTTTATTTTTTCCTTATCTTCCATATCACCAATATGTTTTATTGATTTTAATTTAGAAAAGCTTCTTGAGTCTATTATTATGTCTACTACTTCTGGGGCAGGGTGATTGTTAATTTAGGTCCTTGGATACTTGCATTTGGAAAATTCACTCATTTAAAAAAAAAAAAGTATTTACTGAAGAGCAGCTATGTCCCAGGCAATATTCTAGCCACTGAAGCTGTGGTAATGAACACAACAAATATAAAGCCTACATTCTAGTGTGAATGTTGTAATTCAGCTGTTCATGTAATGATATTTTACAAAGAAAAATAAAATAGAAAATGGGAATAATGGTAGCAGGGACTGTTATGTAAATAAGGTAATCAGGTCTGTCTGTGTAAAGTGACAATATTTGCATCGATACCTGAAAGAAGTGAGGACTGAAGCCTTGACACTCCCTCCCAGTTGACTTGGTCTCTACTAATTTGTCACTCTTGCCTCAACAATCTCACAGTAGAAGAGGGGTTATATTTTACAAGGGTAAGATTCAACCAGGTAGTTCTTTTATTTAAAAACCTCTGTGGAGGCATCTGGGTGGCTCAGTCAGTTAAGCATCATGATCATCATGATCCCATGGTTCATGAATTCAAGCCCCAAGTTGGACTCTCCATCAACAGTGCACAGCCTGCTTGGGATTCTGTCTCCCTCTCTCTCTGCCCCTCCTCTGCTTGTGCTCTCTCTCTCTCTCTCTCAAAATAAATAAACAAAAAAATTAAAAAGCTCAGTTACCAGTAGCCTAGAACTCAGCCTCCTGTACCATGCCTATTTACCCTTCAGTGCTCCCTCCCCATTGGCCTTCCTACACTCATTATGTAAACTTCACATTGGTCTCTGAACACATGATGTCCTTTAATGCCTTTGCACAAGCTGCTTTGTTTTTGTTGTTCTTTTTATCTAAAAAGGTGCTTTCTAGTTCTCTGCCTCTTAATTTCTGCTTAACATATAAGGAATTCATTGCCTGTGGTCAACCTTTCCTCACTTCTGGTAGTAACAATAGTCACACTGTCTCCACTGTCACGTATACCTACTTTATCATGGCATGCAATACAATGGGTTGTAATTTTTAATCTTTACATCAGTCTACTTTTGGAATAGAGTTGACTTTTCCTTATGTGAGCATATAGCAGAGTGTTTGATAGATTAAGATAGTTGTTCTGTTTGTTGACTGAATTAATTAGCTCTGGGTAAAGGAAGAAAACTAAACAGTCATAAAAATCTGTGGCTTGAGGGGTGCCTGGGTGGATCAGTTAGTTAAGTGTCCGACGTTAGGGCAGGTCATGATCTTCTGGTTTGTGAGTTTGAACCCTGTGTAGGGCTCTGTTCTGATAGCTCAGAGCCTGGACCCTGCTTCAGATTCTGTATCTTTCTTTCTCTCTCTCTCTGCTCCTCCTCCGTTCACACTTTGTCTCTCTTTCTCTCTCAAAAATAAATAAACATATTTTTTAAATCTGTAGTTTGATTCTAATTATGAAAAGAGAGTATGTTCTATATGGCTGTGCATTCCTCTGCATTGGAGATTTTTGTTTTTCAAGTTTTCTTTTGTCTTTACTTTTAGAGTTTCTGGTGTATGTGCTGTGTGTGCATGCACACCATTTTCTATTCTGTGATAGCCAAGTTGAGAGAGATAAGGAAAAAAAACTATGTAAAAGGGAACTTAAAGCTCTAGTAGCCTCAGATTTGGGGTGGTTCCTGATGGCAAATTTCTCTATAGGAGCTGAGTAGAATGAGGCATACTTGAAGTTTATTTCTGCTTCTGTAATGTAGATGAATTTCTCATTTTCATCCAATTTTGTGCTAGATATTCAAGCATAAGGAATTACAAAACAATGAGTTTTCTATTATTATCAATTATTATTATTACCACAATTTACTGATCAGTTTGTGAGGGTGAACTAAGCTCATGGTATAAAATATTACTCTTTCTAATATTTATTTATTGAGGTATAAGTTTCCCCATTTACAGAGAAAACAGATTCAGATAGATTCAGTTTCATGATCATTCATACATGTATTAAGAAGCAGAGTCAGGATAAAATTTAGTATCTATGGTATGCTTTGGAAACATAGATTGTTAATTTCAATCAAGTATCTGAGTAATGTTATCATAAGAAAGGAGGCAGTTTGCATATATCATAGAGTATATACATACATGTAGAGTTCAATTAACAAAAAATGTGAAAGAAATTTTTAATAGTTCTCATGAATTTGCACTTAAAGTAGTTTGAAAGGAGCTGCTAATGCATGCTGTTCCCTGGCCATAGAATCCTGAAAAGCCTTTCTTTTTAAAGGACAAGCGATAAATTTCAAAGAATTGCTACTTATTCCATAAACAAACCAGTCTCTCCAGCACTAGAACATATTTTTAAAGGCAGATTAATAAGAAAAACTATCGTATANCCCGACGCGGGGCTCGAACCCACGAACCGCGAGATCATGACCTAAGCGAAAGTTGGACGCTTAACCGACTAAGCCACCCAGGAGCCCCTCTCTATGGATACTTTAAATATGGCAATTCCATTACTCCAAAGGATAAAAAAAATGACCTATTTTCTGTTTTGTTTGCATAGAGTTATATATCTTACCTACATATTCTTGGCATACTTAGATCTATTCTAGATGGTTAAACCAAAATTTAACAGATAACTTGCCCCTCAAATAGGTGGAAATGATGAACATAAAGACTGACATCCCATCTTAAAACACTTTGACTTATAAATAGGATATCTGAAAAGATGGCTAATAGATATGTATGATCAAAACCTCTTAAGCAACTGCACAGAAGAGTTTTAGGAGAATTTGATTAGCAAACAGGCTACAGTGGAACCCAAACTGGCCCAAATTAGTGTATATGGCCAAAATAAAAAGAAAGAATGTGATATATTAAAAAAAATTTTTTGTTGTTATTTGTTTTTGAGACAGAGAGAGACAGAGCACGACCAGGGGAGGGGCAGAGAGAGAGGGAGACACAGAATATGAAACAGGCTCCAGGCTCTGAGCTAGCTGTCAGCACAGAGCCCGACGCGGGGCTCAAACACACGAACCATGAGCTCATGCCTGAGTCGAAGTCAGACGCTTAACCGACTGAGCCATCCAAGCGCCCCTAATGTGGTACAATTTTAAGGAAAATATGCCCTACCACAGAGGCTAAGATACTAGTTTTTGTGATATAATACAGACTCTAGCTCTTTTTTCCCCACCATAAGGCCTTGAAACAGTTGGTTTTAGAGAGCATTAGAGATAACCATGATTAAATTTTAGATCACGACTGAGTGGTAAATGCCGTGGAGATGTTAGGATATTTAAGAGCAACAGGAATAGTAAGCGTTGATACAAAAACAGATCTTGTTTTCTGATGTTAGGTATACACTGGACATGGACCTAATGGCTGGGGAAGAGTGTTTTCATCAGCTGGGAGGCCGAGACCTGCAAATCCCAATTTGAATGGCTGCTCCTCAGTAAGTCACTTGTAAACTGACAGCTGGATCACTTGCTTTCCTCTGGGTGGATATTATCTCACCCTAAACATGAGAAATCAAAATGTATCATGTTTCTAATCATAGGGAAATCATTCAAACATTGTTAATATGAAAACCAAGTCACGTTACCTCTACCTACCGCATTCCTGATGTGAAATATTTGAGGGCAACAACCAGGCGTATATTGGTTCCGTTTCCATTCTCTCATTTTCCTGATGACAATGCTTTTGGTGAAGGCAATTTTCAGGACTTTTTGTAGAAACTGTCTTTTATGTCAGTCCTTTCTTTATAATTTAAGCACTCTTAGTCAAACCTTGCTTTAAAACTGAATTTAGATCTACTAAGATTTTATCATAAACTCTTCATAGTTTCATTTCACTGAACATGATTCCCAAAACTAAAATTCTAATCACAGTGGAGCTTCACTAAATAATGATTTTAAAAGAGCATTTATTTCTAGGATATCGTTATTTTAAAAAGAGTGAAAAAGACTCCAATTTGGATATTAAATATGAAAATAATTTACTTATATCTGACATAGCACCCTAAAAGTTATTTCACAATATATTGTCTACTCTAATTACATATTCCCAGGTATATAATCTGTTCTAAACTTTTACTATTTTTACCCTTTTGCTTTTCTAATCCTTTAATATTGTATTACAACAGTTAAAATATTAAGTAAACCAATAATATTGTTATTGAATCAAACACTAGGATTCTACCAAAAAGTACCTCAAATCCTCCAAATACATCCAAGTGTATTTCCATAAAATAACTTTATGATTTACGTAATGAGACAATTTTAATATATCAACTCAGACTCATTAATAAATGAAAATGACCCAGTTCACAACCTTTATTTATATGAAAATAAAGATTATTGTGATACTGTATCATATTAACATTGCATTGCTTTTCTACTCTTTTCTCATCACTGGTAAGGAAAAATATATTCCAGTATTATTCTATTTTGAAAAATGAAGTGATTCTTTCATAAAGGGGAGTAGAGATAGAGGGTAGGGTTGTTAGCAGTAAATCTGTACTAGTCACTCATTCTAAGAATTAGAGACATTATAATCTTTTGTTTTATTTTGGTGGAGAGAGGATATGATTATCAATGGAAATTGGTAACTAGTGTTTGTCTTTGATTTCAAATAGAATCTCTCTTTAAATCTCTCTCTCTCCTGCCAATCCACTTTCTTACTTTCTTGATTAGTTTATCCTATTCCTTTGTTTTTAATTACAACTCTAAATCTAAGGTTATTTTCTTATTTATCCATTTATGTTCTTATATTTTAAATGTCCTTATTTTTTAACTTAATTTATTTTGAGAGAGAGAGAGAGAGAGAGAGCGTGAGCAGGGGCAGAGAGATAAGGAGAAGGAGAATCCCAAGCAGGCTTCATGCTGTTAGCACAGAGCATGACAAGGGGCTCACACTCAGGAACCATGAGACTACCATCTGAGCCGAAATTAAGAGTTGAACGCTTAACCGACTGAGACAGCCAGGCATCCCTAAAATGTCTTAAACTTTTAGTGTTTCATAGCCATATGAGTTTCCTAGCCAGTCATTTGATCAATACTTCTATTTTTTGTTAACAACAACTAAGGAAAATTACCACTCAAGCCATATGAAGTAAAGCAATTTAGTCTTTCAAGAAGGATCCTAATAGTGAAAATTCATTAAGGTTTTAAAACAGATTATTAAACCTATATGAAACTTCAAAGTACCCTATTCCCTGTAGCATATTTTGCTTTTCTATACATAATGGAAAATATTTAAAATACCATTTATCCATTCATGAACGTAATTAATTATTTAAGTTGCCATCCAAACCATGTGTGTCATGTACCATAAAAATTACGTCTTTGAGTGGTCAGCAATAACTAAAAGCAAATAAAATTCACTTTGCACTGCCAGCAAATAAAACATTGTAATATCTAGGTATAGTCAGAATTAAACAAAAGTATTGGCTTGTGGAAGGATAGTCAATACTACGACTTCATGATAAATTCAACCTACATATCGGAGCTTACATAAAAGACCAAAATAACAGTTAATATTTACTGAGGCTGGTTTGACAGTATAACAGTTAAAGTCACCCAAGTTGTAAAAAGAAAATGTATGGCATCTCTTTAATTAGAGTTTAAATCTGCACATCTTGATGCAATAATAAACTGAGAAACACCAGGTCATATGGTCTTTTGGAAGACAGCAATTGTACATAATACATGTGGCCCTTTCTGATTCAAGGCCTGATTCTTGGCTCCTACTTGCGAAACACAATGTTTCATTTTAATAAAAAATACATTAATGCAGTAAGATAAGGTCATCAGCTGTTAAGTGTAATGCAATTTCTGTAATAAAATTAATTTTATAGCCCTTATAAAAGACTTTATGTGGGTTAAATACATTTAATTACTAGCTAAATCCTCTTCCTTAGAATGCATAAATGAAGTAGCCCCACCCTCCATAAAAAGAATGCATATACTGTAAAATGTCAGTACAATTCTTTATGATCTCAATTCTTTGTGATAGTCTAAAATGCCTACAAGTGTCAACTGCTGGCTAATATGAACTTTTTCGGCCACAGAGATAGACGATTTATTTGCTGATATCTCAGAACGAAAAATAGTTGTGCTAGTGAAAACCCTGTGCAATTCCCTTATAGGTCATCTATTTCTGGACAACAATTCAGACACAAAAAAATCTGATACAAGGGTATCGACGTATATACCCCAAGTTAATTATCCAGCAAATGAACACATTTAATCTCAAATGTATGCTGAGATTTAAAGTTGAATGACAGTAAAGGAGCTACAAACCACACCTATCTATAACTGATGTGGGTGAAACGATCATCACATAAAAAAGCACAAAATATTATTGGTAAAATGTACATATAAACATTAATCCAATAACCTCTTTGCTTTGTAAAAAGTTTTCAATATGAGGTGTTTCCTAACTCATAAAGGATTTAGAACTGGCCCAGAATTTAAAATTGGACAGCTTTGAAGGTGAATCCCCAACTCTTCCACCAACTAATTATGTAAGATCCAAAGCAAGTATTTAAACCCTTCCGATCTTGTTTAGCATTTGTTCTTTAAATAAGTATTAAAAAAAGTGGCCTCATAGTACTTTTAACACACTTAAACATAAGAGTGATACAAAATTCTTGGCATTAAGGATGGCCTTCATAGGTATAAAATTAATGTATTTTGCTTCTGATTTTATTCCCTTCTGATTTTACTCCCTGTTCCATCAGTTGGGGGAAGAGCCATTGAGGGTACAGAAATGATCCTGTTTTAGTCACTCTTTTGTCAACACTATTGGAGAGAATCACTGAGGCAAGGGAGTGGTGCTTGGCCAAACATGTCATCACATTATCTAAAATGTTAAATTAAATTCATTCTTACTAATAAATTTTAAATTTGTTTTCCAAGTAGCACGTTGAGGGACTTCGATACTTGTTAAAGCTAAAGCAGCAACCCAACGATAAAATAGGAAATGTCCTAAAGGGATCTGTTTTCACTGCCCCCTCACTTAACTTTGGATGAGAGTTACAACCAAAGTGACACCATTCACAAACTAATGGTCATATAAATGATGCTCAGATATTCTCTATCCTCAATCTCATCACATCCAGTCTGCAGATATAACTAAGCTCCACCAGTCCTCTGGTAATAAGCCCACATTCTACTTTCTGCCCTGGTCATTCTCAGCCCCTGAAGCTACTCACTTTTTATACTGGATGAGCCACAATGAAATGGCAGCAGCACAGAAAGATGCATGATGGAGTTCCACACCAACAGACCATGATTCCAGCAGATTGGGGCAAGATCGTGCAGAGGGAAAATGTGTCCTTTCAGTGAGGAATTCAGTAAGATAAACATAACCCAGCTCATCAATCAGCCCTCATGTCTACCTCTTCTACTTTTGTTCATATTCACTGCCTCTGGCTACATCCCTCTTTTCAAATATATATTTTTAATGAATATGAAAAACTCTATTGTCACATATTATGTTTACTTATATAAAATTAGCATCATTTCATTAACATTTGCTTAAAGGAGCAACATATTTTCAGAATCTTAGAGGTACAATTTTACCATTTTGTTGATCTTTAACTTATTTTTGTATCTTTTCTCTATATGCCTTAAAGGGCCATGCCTGAAATAGAGCATTTTTTTTCCATTTAAATAAAGTAGCAAATTTGGGCTATTTTCTTTTGTGTATTATTTATGTTGACTATTTTATTTGAAATAGTCTCATTTTTTACTTTATATAAATTCTTCCAGTTTTATAACAATATTTAATCTAACACATTAGTACACCTCAATTAGTTTGCTTTATTCTCTCATTTTTACTCATAATCATCTATTTTTTCTAATAATAAATTAAGGAAGAAGATATGCTCCAGTGCCTTTATTCATCTCTTTTCCAGTTTGTTCAGTCACTTTTCTTAAGGGGCAAAATACTAATCTGGTTAATGTAGTACCAATACATGGGCTCTATTAATTAGTGGCAGGCTCACTGCATATTAAAAAACCATGAGAGTCTCCTTTTATTCTGTCACCTGACATTGTCAATTAAGGAGATTTCCATTTGATTCATGTTATTTCTCAATGCAGCAGAGTTAAAATGTTAAGCCAGGGCTTGACTTCAACAAACCCTAACATATTTTCTGATGACTTAGAAGGATACTAATGCTCTATTCTTGGGCCTTAAACCCCAACTTTGCATATTTACCTGGCTTCAACAGAGAGCCCATATTAGATAACAAGTTCAAGGCAATATACCAAATAGAAGTGTGTTTATTTTTTCTTATTTTTAAAATGTTTATTCATTTATTTATTTAGAATCAGAGAGAAGATGGGGCAGAGAGAGAGAGAGAGAGAGAGAGAGAGAGAGAGAATCCCAAGCAGGTTCTGCACTGTCAGCCCAGGGCCTGATATGGGGCACAAACTCTCAAACCTTGAGATCATTACCTGAGCTGAAATCAAGAGTCTGAGACTCAACCAACTGCCCCAGTCACCCCAACAAAAATGTTTTTAAAAGAGAAAGTTTATTTATATTTGTCAAGACATTGCTTACCTCCCTAGTTGCACCTATGTGAATAATTTTTATAAATAATAACATATAAGGACTCTTAATTTTCTAAGTACCTGGATTGTTATTAATTCAAGGCTCACCTATAACAATTAATAGCCCAGATGGCTTTGACAATGCTCCAAATTAATTGAATATTATTTAGTATGTATATAATTGTCCTCTTTTTAATGCACTTAAATTCTCAGTTAATTTAACATTCTAATGAATAAAAGTGCTCATACCAAAATTTTGCAAATAAATGATCGGCTTAGTTTTTGAAACTTCTCCAATGTTTTGAAAATATTAAAGGCATGCATTTGAGATAAAGATGCTAGACTTAATTAGGGAGAACAACCTCCTTCACTTTGAGCAAAGTTATTGGAACAATAAGCAGATAAGTCCTATCACCCAGGTCCCAACAGTAAGTTCAAGCAGCTGGGGAAACAAAAAGGAAAATAAAACAAGATACAAAAATAATAATCTGCAGGGGAATATTGAAAAATTGCTATATCAAAATATAAGAATGTTTAATATGTATCACATCATCAGTCCTGGGATATAGATTCTATTACTGATTTCACATAGCAAATGGGGACACTGAAGTCTGAATAGGTAAAGGGACAAAGGTCAGTTCTTTACCTCTTAGTTCTAGTTGCCCCTGAGGCCTGCCTACGTTCCTTCACCAAAGTTCCTTTAAGCACTATTTGAGACCATTGGCTGTATATCATATTTTTTAATATTTCCTTAGCTCTTTACCAGTGCTGTCTTAATAAACATTCAGTAGAATTATGTTGCTTTTATTTTAGGAATAATATAGGACATGAAAAAGCATTATTTCTGAATAGCAGGGTAAGCCATAATATGAAGTGTTCTGATCCCAGGGGAGCTGGTATGGAAAGGGTTAAATAAAACCAAACTTTCATCTGGTCTAGAATTATATGTACAGATTTTATAGGAATTGTATGGAATTTCTAGATTATGATCCAAGTTTCTAAGTTGTCTATCTTTATTAATAAAAATTATCTAGGAGTATAAATAAAAGAAACATCTTATTGAATTAACTGGTTATTATATCTCTGTTTTGTTTAATATTTATCCTAGCAAAAAGAAAAATCAATATAGATGCAGATTTAGCTACCCTTTGTAACACTGCTCTACAAAATAGAAGGAAAGGATGAAACAGTTTCTATACAATGTTTTGAATCTCTTTTCCTATATATCCTAAAGGAGCTAAAATTTGATGTGCCTCAAGGAAAAAAAAATTAAGAGAGATATTTTTTGAAAGAAAGGCTATTATCCATCCTCAGAGATTAGATTTAAAAGCCAAGAAAAACTTTCTTATAGTGTTAGAACAAACCAATCTTTAAATCCACCAAAACACTGTTAGAATGCTAAAACACAATGTGAGTGAACAAATCACAAGTGATTTGAGAAACATAGATTTTGTTTTTTGGGTTTTTTATAATGTTCTAAGCCACTGGCTTATAAAGTACAAAAGGACATGGTGTAACATAGATTTGAGAATGTATACTATTGATACGTCTATTAACAGGTTCCTTTTGACATTGAATTATTTTCTCCAAAATAGTTTTGTTTTGTTTCGTGGGTTTTTTGATGCACAAAGAAGAAAATGGGCAAAGTTGGACTCAACTATCAGAAAAGAGGTATCAGTTTGAAATTTAAAAATTTACAAATCTACATTTGTTTCTGTTTTTAAAAATAAGCTTTTCATTAATAAAAAGTTATACTCATTAAGAATACATTTTGTTTCATTTTTAGGAAACATTTTGTTTTCTTTCCTAAAATTGTAAATCATTACTGGTATCCGTATCAGTGTCTTCCAACCCGTTAAGTGAATTTAAATGGTAACTTCATGTCTTAATTTATCTATGATCTCAAAAAATCCCATTAGAAAATGAGCAAATTGCTCACAAGCTATATGAATCAAAGCAAGAACTCACTTTTGGAGATTATCAAATCTTGACTAAAATAAGAAATACTTTAAAAATATTAATATATCCTAAGTGTTACAAAGCACATAAAACCAGTTGAGGTATAAATTTAAAAGGTAATTACATAACATGAAACAGATAACCTACCTAGTTCATAATATTTTATATCTAATATAATATGTTATAAATGATATAGTTACTAATAAGATAATGGCTTTTATAGGAATCTTGGTAGTAATTCAGTGAGATGCCAAAGTAGGTCAAATTAATCTCTAGGTTCCTTCCATTTACCTGTGAAATTACTAGGGATTCCAATTAAAAAAGTATTTCATGATAACCTAAAGAGTAATTTCTGACAAACATGAGATTTTAAGGAAGTTTTCATGATAAAAAATTTGAGATAAACAAAAACAGAATTATGAGAAGAAATTGATATTTATCTGAAGAGTTTGAATGGGTTAAATTATCAACTCAAGTTAACTATATGTTCAAAAAATGTAATTTTGATTGAAAACAAGTCAAACATTACGGCCAACGTAAAATTTTTAGTAATGTAGAAATTATGAACCATAAAATGCTGACTTGGACTCAGGGAATGTGACACTTAATTGGATGTATTATAAAAACTGGATGGCTGATGAAAAAACTTACAGGGTACCACTTATGGAAAATGTACTTGTTCCTGTGACATTAAGACTCCCAAATAATTTCAGATCTTAATAAAGCAACAATCTTCTCTTTGAATTTAGCTTGGGCTTTCTCTCAGCTAACACCTTCAAATTTGTTCCTTGTTCTTGAGCAGAAGTTCACATTGAAAATCAACCACAGGAAGAATTTTCTCTCAAGGTTTTAGTAAAGGATGTTTGCAAAGTTTTTAATGATCATAAAGGACACAATATAGAAACTTTTGATGAGGTAGCATAAGTCAATTACATAAGACTCACCAAATACTAATAATAATTTCAGGTAGAAAGAACTGATAATAAACCTAGCTCTTGGGGAGCCTGGGTGCCATAGTCGGTTAAGCNAAATAAATAAAACATTTTAAAAAATAAAGAAAAAAAAACCTAGCTCTTGATTAAGAAACTCAAATTACAGGAGAGTATGACAATCCTCCACTGAGGGCTGATGGTGGCATGGCAAGTGTAGTATCAGTGGAAAATACCTCAATTCTATCTATATTCAATTTAAAAGTAGACTTGCAGGACTTCCTGAAGGGTTGAGAATGGAACAAAAGAAAAATGGCAGTTAAAGACGACTCCATGGATTTTGGTTTAAATAATTAAACAATGAAATTCATTTACTGAGATTGGCAAGGTTTTAGGGGTCCCAGGTTTTGGGGTAGAAGGTCAGAGTGTCAATTTTGCAAATCATAATGCTGAGTTACTTATTATATTTTTAATTAACATATCAACCAAGCAGTGGTGTATATTATCCTGGAGTTCAGCAGAGCAATGAAAGTTGGAGATAAAAATTTAGAAATTAGCAGTATACATACGGGAGTTCAAGCATGAGATCAACAAGGGCCTGAGTTTGGATAGAAGAAATAAGTGCCAGAATTTAGCTCTGTCATGTGGCAACTTAGAAACCAGGAAGACGGCCATCAGCCAAGGAGCCTAAGAAGCAGTGGTTTATTCAGTACTTAGAACCAACAGTATAATGCCCTGGAAACCAAGTGAAGAAAATGCTTGAAGAAGTCAATGATTACTCATGTCAACTACTAAGAAAGGGATGGAGAGTTGAAGAAGGAGGAGGTCAATGTTGCCCTTAGCAAACACTCTTTTTGTAAAGTAGCACAGGAGAAAAGGTATTAGGATGGAATCTCCAAAAATTATGAAGAAAGGATTTGGTTACAATGGGTACAGACTACCACACAGGTTAGCTCTGGGGATCAGAGAAAGGATGAGGCAGTACCCTGAGAGGGTGTGTGATCTGGAAAGGTGTATCTGAAGAAAACTATTAATTACAAATGGAGAGTTCATGATACAGAATAAAGGGGCAAGTTAGTGGAATAATGTCCCTGAGTTAGGTGAGAGATGATAGGGTCTAGCTCACAAGTGGAAGGGGTGGTGTTCCCTGTGAATACAACTGGCCTCTCAAAGTCTCTATCCACAGCAGCCAGAGTGAGTTTTTGTAGTCTAAGCCAGATCATGACACATATCTAGTTAAACACTCTCCAGTGGCTTTCCATCCCATTCAAAGTAAAAGCCTGAGACACTACAAATGCCTACAAGAAACTAAATAATCTGGCTTCATTATCTATCTACCTCCTGTACTCTCCCTGTCCTTCTGGCTCACTACAGCCCTGTCACTCAAAACTTCTTGATCTTCCTTGAATACATCAGGCACTGCAGATCTTCTGCCTGCAAAGGCTGTGCTCTTAAATACTGTGCTATGATGCATGGCTTCTCCTCTTTTCCTTTGGAGTTTTGTTTGAACGTCACCTGCTGAGTGAGACCTTCTTTGATCATGCCATTCAAAACTGAAATTTCTATGCCATACTCTCCATTCCTCTCTCCCTCTCTCACTCTTTTCCCCTTAGCACTTATCAGATAATATGACATATCATCTGTTTTATTTTCTGTGTAACTTTCTTAGTACACTAGAAGGTAGGTTCTAAGAAGACCAGGAATTTTGTGAATTGTTCACTGTTCTCTCGTAAATCAGCTAAATCAATACTACAGCACTTAAGTAGGTCCAAATGTATTACATTATCCTTAAATGTGTTCAATAAATCAAAGAAATGAAAGTTTAGGATTTAACCCCAAACACTGACTTTTCAGTCCTTTGAAAATTCTGTACTTAATTAAGTGTAAAAATCCTAAAACACTATGTGCTTACTATTAGTGCTTAAATTGAGGCAACAGGATGTACCTAGAGGGTATTATGCTAAGAGAAACAGGTTAGACTGAGAAAGACAAATACCACATGATTTCATGTGGAATCTAAAAATCGAAATAATTGAAAAAACACACAAAAAGCAGAATCAGACCTAAAACAGAGACCGAACTGATGGTTACCAGAGGGTGTATGGTGGAAGATAGACAAAAAGGGTAAAGAGGAGTAAAGAAAGAGACTCCCAGTTATGGAATAAGTAAATCACAGGAATAAAAGGCACAGCACAGAGAATACAGTCAAGGGTACTGTAATCCTGTTGTATGGTAACAGATGGTAGGTACACTTGTGGTGACCACAGCATAATGTATAGAGTTGTTGAATCACTGTGGATGGTGTACACCTGGCAATACTATAACATTTTGTGTCAGTTATACTAAAAAAAAAAATTAAAAAATATATTTAATAGTGCTTAATAATATACAATGTACACATTTTAGAGAAGTCCCGTTTTTTCCATTAGATCCCACATATGACAAGAATAAAAAGCCACAACAAATCTTGGTAACTGGAACATTTATAAAGCTCTATGAAATAAAGATACATTTTGGGGCGCCTGGGTGGCTCATTTGGTTAAGTGCCCACTCTTATTCTCGGTTCAGGTCACAATCTCAAGGTTCAGGAGATAGAGCACTGACAGTGTGGAGCCTGCTTGAGATTCTCTCTCTCTCTGTCTCTCCGCCCCTCCGTTGCTCAATCTCTCTATCTCTCTCAAAATCAATAACCTTTAAAAAATAAAGAGAGCTACATTTCATACTTTGTAATTGAAAGAAACCTTGCTCTCTAGAAGATGCTTTTGCTATAGTACCAAGTACAATTAAACATTACAAGATAAGGAATAATACAAACAAAAATAGATAATTTTTTTAATGTTTTATTTATTTCTAGGAGAGAGAGAGAGACAGCGCGAGCAGGGGAGGGTCAGAGAGAGAGGGAGTCACAGACTGAAACAGGCTCCAGGCTCTGAGCTGGCAGTCAGCACAGAGCCCGACGCTGGGCTCGAACCCACGAACCGCGAGATCATGACCTGAGCGAAAGTCGGACGCTTAACCGACTAAGCCACCCAGGTGCCCCAAAAATAGATAATTTTTTAAAAAAGATATTTTTGTAAATTGTATGCAGGTTGGAGTATTCATGGACCTTCAAGGTAAACAACAGTTTTTCCTTTTTTGTTTTTCTTTTAAAAATTCCAAGGCTCTGGTTTGCTCTACTGGTATTGCTTGGAAAAGCAAAGAAACTAAGACATTCCCTAAGCTGTATGATTAAATTCACCTGTCATGGACGGAGTGGCTTCTAAACAACAGAAGTTTATTTCAAATATATTTCCAATACAATGCAGCTGAACATCAAAAGATGCAACCACCATTTGGCTAACTTGATTGACTATATGTATCAGCTTGATTTGATATTTATACAAAATATTAAATCTCTCAAATTCAGTAATTGAATTTTAAAGAAAACAGACCAAAAAAGGATTTAATGTAAAGTAACACTGAAACAAGTGTGTGAAAATACAACTTAAGGTATCACTTTTTAGTCAATCTGATTACATTCCTTAACATATGTGAACCCATTTTCTTGTCTATACAATTGGTAAGTTAGATAATATTTCCATTTTCCTTTCTTTCCTGTGGGTTCTAATTATTAAAATAGAGTCTTTCCTCCAATGCATTCTTGTAATAGGAGAAAATGTTCAAAGAAATCTCAGTTTGCACAAAATTTTATTACTCTTACATGAGTTGTATTACTCCAAAGACAATAGTTCATTTATAAGAAATATTTTATTTTGGATGTTAATATTTTGTACAATTAAATAAGTTTATTTGGTAAAAGAGTAGAAAACAATTAAATAATTTTGAATTTCCATATGCATTAACCATTCTAAGATACGAATTTGTGCAAAACTCTACACTTGATTGAAACTATATGCTGACTTACCATTTCAGTGCAAGTTTGGAAGAATAATCTCAACACTCTGTAAAATAGAGTGATTTATTGGCATGTCATGCTATTTGTTGTATAATATGATAAATATAATTCATCATGCCATTCTATAAATATTGTAATGGATTATTAAAGTTATGAAATCTAGTGGCAGAAATATAATGAACTCATGTCACATTTGTATAAAAGCAAATGATAAACTATGCCTTCTATAGAGGCTGTGATAACCTTAGAAAGATCTAAAGTGAAGATTCTTGGAGCACAAAGAAAGAAAAACAACTCTAAGTCCAGTTGAAAACACTGATTAAGGACACTTGTTGAGAGGACAGACTAATTCAAGAATACATAATGATTACAACCTGGGTGCTCATGTGATAGGTTTTCTTTCTTTCTTTCTTTTTTTAAGGTTTTATTTATTTTCAAGAGAGACAGAGACAAAGGGTGATACAGGACCTAAAGCAGGCTCTAGGCTCTGAGCTCTCAGCACAGAACCCAGTGTGGGGTTCAAACACACAAACTGTGAGATCATGACCTGAGCTGAAATCAGTCGCTTAAGTGACTGAGCCACCCAGGCAATCCATAGACAAGTTTTCTTTATAAAGACTGTTCCTTGAATAGTCTAAAATATTTACAGACATTTGTAGTTAAATGAATCAATATATCTAAGTAAAATTTCAATGTGCATCATGCACAGAGATATGCTTGTTAGGTTTCTGATGCTTTTATATTTGGAATTAGCTAAAGATATTTTGTCTTACAGTGGAGAATATGGAAAAATTAGTGACTAGTGGCCATATTTTACAGATTTAGAAGAATGCTATTCAACAAAATGTTCATACCTTTAAAAACAATAACAACAATGATGCATTACTGCCCAGTTTTTTTAAAGAAGCCATTTCTGTATTCATCTTTCCTAGAATTGTCAATTAGCCTCAAATTGTTTACCAAATTTCAAGAATAAGCTTTAATGATTATTTACAATGAAACAAAAACAAATATATATTTATATTTCTAAGATGTGTAAACAGTGATCTGTTTAAAGCACTTTATATTTTTTTAATTTTTTTAATGTTTTATTTATTTCTGAGAGAGAGAGAGAGAGAGAGAGACAGAGCGAGCAAGCATGAGCAGGAGAGGGTCAGAGAAAGAGGGAGATACAGAATCTGAAGCAGGTTCCAGGCTCTGAGCTAGCTGTCAGCACAGAGCCCGACATGGGGCTCGAACCCATGAACTGCGAAATCATGACCTGAGCCGAAGTCGGACGCTTAACCAACTGAGCCACTCAGGCACCCCTGTTTAAAGCACTTTTAAAAATGTTGATTTATTTTGAGAGAGAAAGAGAGTACATGCTCAAGTGAAAGAGAAGCAGAGAGAGATGGAGAGAGAGAATCCCAAGCAGGCTCCGTACTGTCAGTGTGAGCCTGATACAGAGAACGACACGTGGGGCTCAGTCTCAGGAACCTGTGAAATCATGACCTGATCTGAAATCAAAAGTCTGATGCCTAACCAACTGAGCCATCTTTAAAGTACTTTTTTGAATGAAATTTAATTAACCTGGACAATGATGGAATGGCTAGCAGCATAGTATTGAAATCATTGGCCATATATTACTTAGTTTCTTATTCTAATTTCTTATATTAAATAGCTGCTTTTCCTTCATGTCTTTCCTGAAGTTTTTTCAACTTATCTGTGTAAGTTATCTATACATAAATAGCTACACACTTGTGATCAAGATAGAAGTACAATTAAAAAAAATCACATTTTTACCAAATTATGGCATAGTATATCTGATATAAAATTTGGGAAAATTGCATTAATAGGTACATGTGTCTTTTAAAATAGCTCTATTCTGGTTTTACAATGTATTACTATTTCAAATAAGAAAATTGTATTTTTTCAGAAGATTGTATTTTGCATAAAAAGATATCTGCTTAAAATTAAAAGACCCGATTCAGATGTAGTAATGATTCCTAATATAACGTAATGGTTTGACTTTTTTTATTAATTTTAATGGTTAGAAAGCTTATCATACCATAGTAGTTAAATTCTGAATCATCAATAATTCACCTTTAAATGTGGTTATCCAAAGACAGAACTACAATTCTCTAACAATAGAGGTACCACCCAAGCCTGACCTGGAGTGTGAGGGGCCTATGACATTCTCCTGGATTTGTTTATTGCCGGTTCCTCCAACTTAGAGGCAGTGATTTAATCAGAAACGACCAGAGGCTTTGCAGCCAGACTTCCTGGGTAAAATTACTTCCTCAGCCACTTGTCAGCTATGTGGCCTTCATCATGTGAATTCATTTTCTCTTGTTGTGTAATAGTTTGCCACATTACAGACTTCAAACAACCCAAATCTTTAGCTTCGTAGGTCAGGTCTATAGGCACAGTTCCATGAGGTCCTCTGTTCAAGGGCTCACAGACAGAAACCAAGGGTTCAGCCAGCCTGTGGTTTCCCTTTTGCAGTGTGGGGTCCCCTTCCAGGCTCATTCAGGTTGATGACAGAATCCAGCTCCTTGAAGGTAGGTTCAGGAATACAAGGCCCTGTTTCCTTGTGAACTGTCAATGAAAGTTGGTCTCCATTCTTACAGACCTCCCCTCAGGTCCTAGCTATGTGGTTCTCTCGAAATCTGGCAGTTTACTTCCCTGAAGCCAACCAAACTATCTCCAGTCTGCCACAGAGGAGACTTACAGAATGTAAAATCACCACAAGATGATTGTTCCATTACCAATGCCTTATAACCCGACTGATTCATATTTAAATACACCTCACCCCACTCTACCCAAGGGCAGGATATTGCAAGGACATGTACAAAATAGGCTTGTGTAAAATTATTTATGTTGTCACAAATGTCCTAAATGACCTTTGTCAGGTTAAACCTCAGTTTCCTTAACTAGATAATCAAGACACTTATCTCAATAATTTGATAGGAAGGGAAGTTAGCATACAGGTTTACTTTGTAAGGTGCTCCATGGTCATGACTGACAGTATACAGTCTTTGCACAGTTACCAATTTAGGTAATCAATTTCTTCTTTGAAGAATACAGTTAGAATTACCTTGAATAAACATAGTTAGGAATAAGATTTTCAATTGTTTAAATGAGCTCATATGTGACAAAATATAATCAAGCATCTAAGATGATTGAATCTAATGCTAATCAAAAGCTGACAGCAACTGATTTCTAACTTATGGGTAACAATCATTTAATTGAATTCTGATTATTATTTTAAAAGCCATGGA
Organism: Crocuta crocuta; assembly: GCF_008692635.1. NCBI lineage: Eukaryota > Metazoa > Chordata > Mammalia > Carnivora > Hyaenidae > Crocuta > Crocuta crocuta. Next base: position 4,921,853 of record NW_027530330.1, on the reverse strand, counting down.
TACAAACCAGTATTGACATGCACCATCAATTTCTCTCTGCCCCACTCCAACATATATAATTTTTATAATCTTCCATTTCTACTATTGTTATCATTGCTCTTTTTCCACTTAAAGTTACATCAACTTTCAGGCTAGAAGTTATCAGGGGGAAAAATGAAATCCCTGCCAAGTCAAGAAATGAGGATGATCTAACAGCTTCATAGTTCACATTGTTCATGCTTTTTGAACTGTACTTCTTAAATACTGTGCCCAGGTCTGAGAAAAGCTTCACTTTAGGAAATCTCTAAGTTTAAAGCACAGGTCCATTTTCCTTTGCACTTAGAACACAGATGACTTCACTTGATATTTCAATATAGAGGAGAGATTCTTGAAGAAGGTGGTTACATTCAGACTCCATTTGGATTGAGGAGCCTAAGTAACGTCATTTTGAGATTAAGGCCTCCATTAAGAGCAACCTCGGGCTGCACGTAGCCTCAGTTCCAGGAAAAGCCTCAGATTGCTCAAGGCTGAAGCCACCCTCAGACCACCCTCAGATCAGCCAATCAAAAGAAGTTAAAAACATTCGGTGGTCTGAGTCAGGGACTGAGGATTATAGATAGTTACTTTGTACAAATGAGCTAATCACTCACCGCTTGCCTAAAATCCCACATGGGCCCTTTGAACTCACCTCATAATTGGTCGTTTTCAAAGGATTCTCGAAGGTCATGATTGGGTCCCGCCAAAAGTAACGAACACCTCACAGATACTGAATGGTCAAAACTATTACCATGGGTGCTGTGCAATTATGATTGGTGCTTCTGTGATGATGCTATACGTACAATGCGTGCACTGTAACACCCCCCTCCCTTACCCCATAAAAACGCTGCTCGCTATTGTTCAGGGCTTCACCCTGCTGCCGCTGTGCCAATTGATGGATGAGCCCCTGCTCGAGCTTGTAATAAAGACCCTTATATACTTGCATCGGTGTCGGCTCCTTGGTGGCCTCTGGGGACTCGCGATTCGGGCACAACAGGATGAGCATACCAGAGCACAGCAGAGAGACACCCAGTTTTTAGAATCTGTGGAGGCAGACAGCCTAGCATCAGTACCCTGCTCCTAGGCCAGCAGTAGGCTGGGCTGGGCATTAGCAGGGGTAGCTCCCTCACCAGAGCAGTGTGGTGGGGAAATCTTATTGCTTGCACATACACAATCCCCACATTAGGTTCTTCTTTTTTTGTTTGTTTGTTTTCCAAAATAAAGTTTGTGGGAGCTACTAATAATCTTTTTTAATTTTATTTATTGTCTAGCCTACCTAGAGAGAACCTAGTGAAGATATGTAGGGTAACTAAGAACCCCAAATAATATAAATTACCAGTGAGACAAAATCAGTTTAAAACAAAAGATGCTTGGGGCGCCTGGGTGGCTTAGCCAGTTAAGCGTCCGACTTTTGCTCAGGTCATGATCTCGCGGTTCGTGGGTTCGAGCCCTGCGTCGGGCTCTGTGCTGACTGCCAGCCCAGAGCCTGGAGCCTGTTTCAGAGTCTGTGACTCCCTCTCTCTCTGACCCTCCCCTGCTCACGCTGTCTCTCTCTCTCTCCTAGAAATAAAATAAAAATTAAAAAAAAAAAAAGATGCTCAATGCAGTGCTATCAATTACTGTGTTCTTTGCAGTCATGTCTGTGTGCGAGCTGATAGGTGGGGAAGAGTTTAAAGGAGGTAGAAATGAACTCTAGTCCCAGTCCTAATACCCAANGCCGAAGTTGGACGCTTAACCAACTGAGCCACCCAGGCGCCCCCACCTTTGTCTGTTTTATGTTCTTCCTGTCTAGAATATAAAGCATAAACTCGAAGTTGCCTAACATCCATTCCAGTTTCACAAATCCATAGATCTAACTTCAGGCCTCAAGCATATGTTGCTGATCATAGTTTGAAAGAAAAATGCGGGGCGCCTGGGTGGCTTAGTCGGTTAAGCGTCCGACTTTCGCTCATGATCTCGCGGTTCGTGGGTTCGAGCCCCGCGTCGGGCTCTGTGCTGACTGCCAGCTTAGAGCCTGGAGCCTGTTTCAGTCTGTGACTCCCTCTCTCTCTGACCTTCCCCTGCTCGCGCTGTCTCTCTCTCTCTCCTAGAAATAAATAAAACAAAAAATTTATTTAGAAAGAAAAATGCAAGGTTGAGTTCTATGAAATAGTCATCCTTGAATCTTCCTTCATACAAACAGCACCTCCGTGGTAGAAGAAGAGAGAAATTTGGGCTTAAAGTTGCTCATTTTGTGATTGACAAAACCTGGTGCATTATGTTCTGAAACTTTATAGTTACTCTTATACCTATGATTCTTGGGGCACCTGGGTGGCTCAGTTGGTTAAGTTTTTGACCCTTGATTTCAGCTCAGGTCACAATCTCATAGTCATGAGATTGAGCCCATAAGGGGCTTCACGCTGAGTATGAACACTGCTTAAGATCTCTCTCTCTCTACTCCTCCCTACTGCAACACGGGTGTGTGTGTGTTCATTCTCCCTTACTCATAAAAAAGTAATTACATAAAATAAAGGTATACCTATTATTCTTTGAGGGTAACATTAGTGAAGTAGTATGATATAGCAGTAAATTCTGCTAGCGTTCCTAATAAAAACATTAGGTTTCAATTTACATATTTAAGTAAAATTTTATTTAACAAGTTATTTTATAGTTGGTTTGGTTACTTTAATATTTTCATCATATTATTGTATCCCCCCCAAAAAAACCAGGCTCTTCAAAATTTATTTTAAAAGCATGTTTCATTCCTGTGGTAGACAGAATAAGGTCATAATTCCCCCCATGCTCCATGATGCCCACATCTTAATCCTAATCTCTAAAGCCTGTGAGTGTATTTGATTACATCGCAAAGAATGCTGATCAGGTGACCACAAAATGGCAAGATTATCTCAGATGATCCTAGTGAATCCCATGTAACCACAAGAATCTTTAAGAATGTAAGGGAGAACCCAAATAAGAGTTAGAATCAGAGAAAGATAGGACTACAGAAGAAAGCCACAGAGAGATGTCATGCTGCTGGCTTTGAAGATGTTAGAGGGCCATGGGCCAAGAGATGTGAGTAGTGACTAGGAATTGAAAAAGGAAAGGAACTAAACTCTCCCCTACATCCTCTAAAAAGCAATGCAGAACTGCGGATTCCTTGATGTGCACCCAAAGAGACCTTACGGGCCTTCTAACCTATAGAACTGTAAGATCATAAGTCTTTGTGACTTTTTTAACCACCAAGCTACAAGTTATTATTTGTGATACAATTCTTGAATGTGATTTTATTTTGTCTAGGAAAAAAAAAGTTTATAATGCTTCAGATTATAAAGCTTCCTTAAATAGACACTTTAAAAAACAAATTTTATAGGGCACCTGGGTGGCCCAGTAGGTTGGGTGTCTGACTTCGGCTCAGGTCATGATCTCACGGTTGGTGGGTTCAGGCCCGCTTTGGCTCCGTGCTGTCAGCCGGCTCGGAGCCCAGAGCCTGTTTTGGATTCTGCGTCTCCCTCTCTCTCTGACCCTCCCCTGCTCGTGCTGTCTCTCTATCTCTCTCACAGTAATAAATAAAACATTTAAAAAATTTTTCTAATAATAAAAACAAATTTTACTAGAATATACCTCTACTAAGTTAACGGAGGACCATGGGGGAGAAGAAGGGGAAAAATAGTGGGAAAGAGGGAGGGAGGCAAACCACAAGTGACTCTTGAATGCTGAGGACANCCGAGGGCTGATGGGGGTGGGGGAGAGGGGAAGGGGGGTGATGGGCATGGAGGAGGGCACTTGTTGGGATGATCACCAGGTGTTATATGTAAACCAACTTGACAATAAAGTATTTAAGAGAAAATAAATTAAAAAAAAGAATATACCTCTACTATTAAATGATTCTGTTAAATAATACCTGTATGTTAAATATGGAAAATAGAGGCAAGCAATAACCTATTTTATTTCTGTTTCCATGATTAGTCACAGATACAAGAACATATTTAAAAGGAAAGATTCATTTAAAAGTAAGTAATACATTCTATAATAAAATTTGAATCTGAACAATGAGGATATATTGAAAGAAATATACAGAATCTAAATGGCTGAACTGAAATGTAGTATATTCCCTAATTATTAACATGGTTGATGATCTTAAGAGGCAGGATGCAGGTGTTAAAAGGAAACACACACTTTATCTGGGTTTATTCAGTAAGAGAATTCCAATTTATTTCTCCCTCCCTCTTTATTTCCTTCTTTCCGTCTTACTTTCCTATTTACTTCTTCCTTCCTTCCTTCTTCCCTTTCTTTCCTTCTTTTCTGCTTTCTTACCTACATTATTTCTTCTTTCCTTCCTTCCTTCTTTCCTCACACCCTCCCTCTCTTCCTTCCCTTCCCTTCCCTTCCCTTTCCTTCCTTCCTTTCCTTCCTTCCTTCCTTCCTTCCTCTTGTTCTATCTCTTTCTTTCTCACTCTCTCTTTCTAAAATTACAGTTTCTAAAACTGATTTTAGCAGAAAAAAAATATAACATCACAAATAACTGTGGCCTTTTCTAGGTGGCTCCAAACCATATTAGGGAAAATAAAACTCTCACATATAATAGAGTTTTGCAAAAATCCTGTCCTTGGGATGAAACTGTAGCAAGAATGTACTTCCAGAATTTCTAATATTGAAACATTAAATGATGGCCAAAATGGGAGTACATTAAA
>NW_027530330.1:4899402-4917036 GCF_008692635.1 Crocuta crocuta | reverse complement strand
GGGGGGGAGGGAGGAGGAATACTCATGAGACAGCAAAGTTCAAGATTCTCTGTTATTTCACTATCCATAATAAATCAGTTTCCCAAGCTAGGAGGTACAGATGATATCTGTTAATTTATCTTTCACATGACTAGAAAGAATAGCCTATCCCTGACTTGAAAAAATATGAAACAGTCATACCATTGGTGTGACACTTTAAGCACAAATTTGGAAGTTGTTATTTGCAGTTGTAAAGCGACCCAGATTAGCCAGCAGCAGTCAGATTTTATTTACACTTCTTGTTATTAGGGATGAAAATCCTCTGTGGAAGTTGGCAGACAGAATAGCAACCAGCCTTCAAGATGACCAGCTTCTAAGGCAGCCATTTACTTCTTCAAGACAACAACAACAACAACAACAACAACAACAAAAAATCAAGCGAAAATGTCCAGCACTCGTTAAAATAACTCACTCAAGGATCATTTTATAAAACTTATAGAGCTGGAGCAAGAAGAGTTTTATCTTGTCCTGCAAAGTAATATATTTGTTAAGAGGCTATGGCTATGCATATGCTTATTTGTCCCACCTCTGTGGGACAAACTGTCCCACATCCATATTGTTCTTGTCTATTTCTGATGTACAGAGAAAATATATTTGACTAGAAACAAACAAAAAGGTATTCCATTTATATATGAATAAGTATTTAGCAGGGATGTGATTACTAATAACCATACCACAGAGAGTTTTCAGATTGTGAGATCGTGGAGATGATTTATAGTTAATATTAAATGATAATATTCAGCTATTCAAATCACATGGTCTTACATGAGAAATTAGTTTTCTAGCTTATTCTTTTGGAAAACACACCAAAGTACCTTTTTTCTATTTAACGTTTTATTTTTTTTTTAATTTACATCCAAGTTAGCTAGCATATAGTGCAATAATGATTTCAGGAGTGGAACCCTGTGATTCATCCCCTACATATAACACCCAGTGCTCATCCCAACAAGTGTCTTCTTTAATGTCCTTTGCCCATTTAACCCATCCCCCCCCCACCCATAACCCCTGCAGCTCCCTAGTTTGCTCTCTATATTTAAGAGTTTCTCATGTCCCCCCTCCCCTTGTTTTATATTATTTTTTGCTTCCCCACACCAAAGTACTTTGATTAGGTAAAAGTAATGTTAGAATTACAGACAGTTTAATAGTAAGGAATTGCCCCTTTCTGATCTGTGATAGATGCAATGCTCTCTAACAAGTAGAAATTGTCACTCTATTTCAACAAGTCGTGATAAGTTCTGTAATTATAAATGAGTTGCTTTTGAAAAAGACACAATATTACATTTATAGAATAAAGTATTAGAAGTCTTAAGTGTATTGAGTAACAACTGTAAAATCTGTTTTCCTTTAAAAAGAAAAAAAAGTTCTATATAATGATTAAAATTGTGAACTTTCTAATACTGCTCTCCTAAAATAATCTTACTGGATTTATTTTTCTACCTCACACACGTTTCCTTTTTAATCATATCCCTTCACAAACACATGGTAAATGCAATGATTTATTGTACTGGATTTTTAACTACCTGTCTACATTTATGCTTTGCTGTTAAATCTATCATTCCTGACAAAAACAGCTAAACAAAAACATTTGTTTAACACATGAGATTAGGAACAAAAACCAAGGAAAATGATTTAGAGTAAATAACAATCTGAATCTTTAGACAAAAATAAAATCAAACTGAATTGTTACTTCAGCAGGGCAAGGTAAGACAAAGGACGTTAGGTGAATATTTGCACACACACACAAAAAGGCTGTTCTCATTGGCCGACAGTAGTGATCTACACCTCTGCATAATAGGCCTCCAGCTCTATAAATCTGTTCTGCTCTGCAGTACTTTCCTGAGAAAGTGATATATTTCTAAAAAGTTCCATCTAAATGTCACCCTGAAAGCTTACTAGGTTGAGGATCATTCTCAAAGCAGAAGAACGCAGCACAGCCTTTTCTGATGACCCTGCCCTGACTTAAATATTAACTTAGAACATGTTTATAAAATTAACATAAGAAATATTTTAGACACTTTATTTTTTTAATATTTTTAATGTTTATTTATTTTTGAGGATGAGAGAGAGAGAGAGAGAGAGAGACAGTGAGCAGGGAAGGGGTAGAGAAAGGGGTTCAGAGAATCCAAAGCAAGCTCTGTGCTGATAGCAGAGAGCCCAATGCAGGGCTCGAACTCATGAACCATGAGATCCTGACCTGAGCCGAAGTCAGAGGCAATTTTACCTGACTGAGCCACCCACGCATCCCAATATTTAAGCACGTTAAAGAGAATGTCTATCTCATTAAAAGAACTGTAAACTTCCAAAGCTCCCGAATGCTGACATTTCTAAGGACAAGCCCTTGTTCCCCCAAAGAGATCTGAAGATCACACAGACCAGATGACTGAAGCAAAGAACATGTAGTGTACACCAAAGGGTGTGGTCCCCGTGTGCCAGGCACTCCCCCTATGTTCCAGACAGCATGCAGTGTGTGTGTGAGGCGATCACACAGAATAAGCTTGCACAGCTGGAACACCAGATTGAAGTAAATATGAAGAAAAGATGATTGCAGAACCAGAGAAGTGATAACGTAAAGCCTTACATACAATGAAAGGGAACCCAGATTAACATGATAAAATATTTTAAGATCTTTTTTTGGGGGGGGGAGGCTTTAATTGGTCTTTAGAAAAATAGGGTAACCCAGATTTAAATAGGCAGAATATGTAGCTCAATAACAGTTTAAACACACCCACACACTTATGAAGTCATAACTTTTATCTTTTTTTGTTTTAAGGGGTGGAGGGGTTGAAACTGTGCACCCCTAACACACTATAAGTCCAATGCATCTGACATTATCCTTTTTTCTACTATAGGCTAGCCTTTAGGAAATCAATTTGCAAAATTTAAACTGCTACCCATTCCCATCTTTTAATTCATAATTTAGTTATGCATGTTTAGGATTTTTTACTCCCTTAAGTTATAGACATCTCCAATCCTATTATAATAGCTGCACCCCAGAACCCTACACAAAGCAAATTTAAATGTATACTAAATATTTTAAAGGCAGTTGGCTCAATGCCAGAGACACATTTAAGGATTTTTTTTTTCTTTTTCTTTCTAACCATCCCTATAAGGAAAGAACAGAGCTTCAGCATTTTAAAAGTATGTGTGCATTCTCAATTTTATTTTAGAGTCTCTTTTAGAACATAGTTAAAAATAAATACAGCCAACATGACTTTTCCTTATCACTACTTTTTAAAGAAAATGTCACATAATTTAAAGAACATGGATTCTTGCTTCAGATAGTCGAAATACATATTTTTAATTCCAAAATGTTGAATGAGCCTCCACAAACTGAATTAATATGAGGTCAGTGAAGTTTGTCTTAAAAATCTTGTGGTAACAATAAATGAGGTCTATCCTTTCAAACTGATAATCAACTTTAGAATGTTTCCCCAGGGTTTTATTTCCCCAAACTTCATCTCGACAAATTAATGATTCATGGGGCACCTGGGGGGCTCAGTCAGTTAAGCGTCTGACTCTGATTTCTGCTCAGGTCATGATCCCATGGTTTGTGGGAATGAGCCCCATGTCAGACTTTGCACTGGCAGCATGGAGCCTGCTTGGAATTTAGGATTCTCTCCCTCCCTCTATGCCCCTCCCTTGCTTGTGTGCTCTCTCTTTCTCTAAGTACATTTTTAAAAAGCTTGAAATAAAAAAGAAATTATGGACACAGGACCTGTTCGGCAGTAAGTAAGCTCATGCATAAAAAAGCATATTAAGATGGCTACTAATGAAATACAAGTTCTCCCCCCAACTTCCGTAACAGAAATGCATTTAAAGTTTTCATGTTTGAAATTACTTTCAAAACAGTTATTGTGGATCTATATTCATAGACCCCTAGGGACTTAAACTGAAAGGAAGTCATAATCTCACAGAGAAAACAACTAGAAGTATGTTGTTTTGATAGAAAAATGAAAGTTGTAATGATAACAGTGAGTGACAGAGATATAGTTGAGTATAGATGACCATTTTTGAAATTCTGACTAAATTCACTCATATCTATTACGTTCAGGAGTTTATTCATCAAAAGAAGTGACCCGACCCATTGGTAACAGAGGGAGGGGTGGGCAGAAGACATTCAGATATGAGGAGGGCCTTAGGTTCAAGTCTCATGGCCTTGAGAAAGCATTTAAGCGTGCTTTTCCTCGAATAAATCTTGTCTCTGAAAAAATTAAAAATCTAATGCTAGTAAATATGTATTCCATTCATTTCAATTCTCTCAATGGTTTACAGGCAGGAATATTGTGCTATTTTTTAATGCAACTTTAAAAATTGGGTACTCAATGGAGACAAGTTCCATGTATCAATTTTGGAAACTGTTAAGTATTATGGATATTAAACTATTTGCTGTAATATGTTTCCCACATTATTTCCATTGTAGTGATTACCACCTTGATCAACATTTCCTTTAGAGAAGAGTTCTAGAAATCTTTCAGGGAAAATAAAGGCTTCCAATAAGAGCTTTTTTTATAACCTAGCTTTGAATATGCCTTCTGCCGCGATCTGCTCCTCGGGGTCAGCAAATAAGGATTTGATTTTGAGGATATTACCGTAGTAACACCGATGTATCAAGTCACCATACCAATTCATCAACCTCAGTGGATCTCATGGTTACCACTTGGATTTTGTGGGCCACACTGCCAACCATGTGGGGATAACTTCAGATTGTAAAGGTGGGTTGTATATATCTAAGTTGAGTGTCACCTACACCTGGGACATTACCCACTAAATGTTGAGAATAACCTACAATCATTTCCATTCTTTCTCTATCTTGTCTATAGAACTAAGTCCAGATGAAGTATTTTACATGAATTTAAACTTTAATACATGTCAACTCACCTAATCAAGATTCCTTTAGTAGGAGGGTTGCTCTTTTGTTAAGTTTAATCTTTAAATATTCAAGCGAAAAATATTTATCAAGTACCAAAAGCCATGTCTTCAAGCATATTTTTAGGATATAAAGCTTAAGATTCCACCTCATGATGTTCATTAATATCTTTAGCCAATTTACTTTTAAGTAGATTGAATTGTTATACAATCGATATAGGTATGCCAAATAAAGGTTATCTGCATTATATTTAGAAAGCTTATAGTATATTTTGGTGAAGTACGCAAATGCTTGAAAACCATAGGGAGTTCTGACCACCCATTTGACAAGTTGTGCTGTGTCTGCTAGCTCATTCTCTTTGCATCAATAAGGACACATGTAAGAAGCCAATGTCAGTGAGCCAGGACTTCAATCTGCACTTACAACTGTAATACAAAGCTAGTTTCCAGAACGGAGATGGGGGTGGGGGGGGAGAGCGTTTAATGAACTCATTCCTCCAAATGTACAATAAGTCTATTATTCCTACATTATAAAAGATAAATTGTTTTCTTATAGCATCCTGTAACATCTCTTATGACCTCTATTTGTATGTAATAATAGCTTAATTATAAAAAGCTGTTTAAGATGTACTAGGGGCACCTGGGTGGCTCAGTCGGTTAACCAACTTCAGCTCAGGTCATGATCTCACAGTTCGTGGGTTCGAGCCGCACGCCTGGCTCTGTGCTGACAGCTAGCTCAGAGACTGGACACTGTCTTCAGATTCTGTGTCTCCCTCTCCCTCTAATCCTCCCCTGCTCATGCTGTCTCTACCTGTCTCTCAAAAATAAATAAAATATTTTTTTAAAAAGATGTAACTAAATGCTAAAATAGACATGCATGCCATGATACTCTCCACAGCCATCACAACATTTTGCTTGTTAATTCATACATATTTTCAAAGTATAAAAAGTTATTGAGGTACTGAANAAGAGCACCTGGGTAGCTCAGTGGGTTGAACATTGAACTTCAGCTCAGATCATGATCTCTCAGTCTGAGAGTTTGGCACCCACATTGGGCTCACCACTGTCAGTGCAGACACCCACATTGGGTCCTCTGTCCTCCTTTGCCTCTCTCCTCCTCCTCCATTCTTTCTCTTTCAAAAAAAAAAAAGTTTAGAAGTTTTATTTCAGGGGCCTCTGGGTGGCTCAGTAGGTTCAGCTTTCAGCTCAGATCATTATCCCAGGGTTGCGGGATCTAGCTCCACGTTGGGTTCTGCACTAAATGTGGAGCCTGCTTGGGATTCGTTCTCTCTTTCCCTCTGCTCCCCCCACCCCCGCTTGTGTTTTCTAATAAAATAAAAACTAAAAAATTTATTTCAACTTAACTTAGACACAACTTGCACTCAGTGTTGCTGTGTAAGTATAGTTTAACTTTGCAGTAGAGACAAAATTTAACTGAAGAATCAAGTCAGTAGATTCAGCTCCTGGTTATATTATATTAGAAATCAAAAATTAAGTGGATTGGAGGTTTCCATATAAAATGTAAAACTGAATCCATCTAAGTTGGGTGGATTATACCACTGTCAATATTCTGATTGTGATATTGAGCTATAATTTTGCAAAGCATCACCTTTGGAAGAAACTGGATAAAGGATGCCTGAGAATTTTCTGTGTTGTTCCTCACACCTGCATGTAAATTTATAATTACCTCAAAATTAAAATTGATCTTAAAAATGGAAGAGTTTTTCAAATATAGATGGAAAAATGTTCTACTTTTTGAAGCAGAATTCAGGCATTAATACCTTTAAAACTGAAAATATCCACAGTTTATTGTGAAATATGACCACAGCTGCTGTGAAGGTGATGACTTTTTGTCCACTTGTCCACAGGTACAGAATGAGATTTATAAAATACCACTTCAGAGAGATAGCTCCGTTTATCATACCAGATTTAAAGATATGAATGTCAGATTTTGCAAGGGCAAATTCCAGTTTGAAAATCACAAGCAATAATCACAATAACATTTCTATGAAAATACCACAAGATTGTGAAAGATTAAACAAGTTGTTGTTTTATAATGTAGCAAGAATATCTGCCAGACATTACACTATCACTGTGGAGATTACGTTAATCAGAAAATGAAGAGATAATCTAAAGTTTGAAAACACTGAGTACAATATGTGTATCATGCTGACAGTCTAACTAAAAAATCTCCAGGATAGCAACATGAAATAATTGTGGTATCATGTGGCATCATCAAACATTATTAATCTAGATTAATTTAGCATTTCTTCACTTGAGATTAAACCCTGAACCTCCCATTATATTATTTCTCATTTCATAACTTTTTTATGGAAAATTATACTTATTAATACAGGCATGTGTAAGCCCCAGCATGCACATTGGAGGGTAGATGGATATTAATGGTTCAATGCTGGGTAGAGTTAAGATTTAAATTACTCCCCAACTCTTAGTTAATTAAACACAACTGTCAACTCTTCCTAGAAATTTTCCTTTCCTTTCCCACCTCATTCAATTTGGGGGTGCCTGGTTGGCTCAGTCAGTTAAGTGTCAGACTGTAATATCTGCTCAGGTCATGATCTCTTGGTACTGGGATTGAGCGCTGCATTAGGATTCTCTCTCTTCCTCTCTCTACTTCTCCTTTGCTCACGATCGATCTCTCTTTCTCTCTCTCTCTCAATAAATAAACTTTAAAAAAAGTGTTCAACCATTTTTTTCTTGTAGTATTTACTATATCTGATGAGATCATTGTTTAGATAAAGGTTTTAAACATAGATTGAAAATTTAAACTGGATGCTCGCTTCCCGTCAAAATTCACATGTTGAATCCCCAACCCCCAATGTGATGGTATCTGGAGATCAGACCTTTGGGTGGCAATTGGATATAGATGAGATCATGAGGTTGGAGCCTCCATGATGTGATTAATGGTCTAACAAGGGGGAAGAGACAAGAACCCTCTTTCTCTCTCTCAGCTGTGTGAGGATATAGCAAGACAGTAGCCATCTGTAAACCAGAAAGAGGCTCCTCATGACACCAAATATGGTGGCACCTTAGTCTCGGACTTCCCAGGCTCCAGAGATGTAAGAAACAAATATCTGTTGTTTAAGCCACCCAGTCTATGGTATTGACTGTTGACTAAGATGGGAAGTGTGTGTGTGCATGCATGTGTGTGTGTCATTATTTGCATTCCCATTTCATACAAAAATTAAATAATATTTCAAATCTGAGATTCATTAGTTTCTTATATAAACATTTTAAACATCTTATTTTAATACTCTTTATCATTTCAATTTAAATGCTTTCATTATGAAAATTTCTTCATTGAAGACAGAATATTTCTGTAAAACACTAAAAGCAGAGTTTTATCAGTTTAAATTTACAGCAATATAGCCTTTCGAAACACATAATTCATTTTATAAATAATACTTCCCCTTTAAAAATTTGCCATGGTTTGTCACAGATTTAAAGTGCAAGTCACCTAATGATATGAAAGGATAATCCCATACATACAGTGTAAGTGAGTTGGGTCTGTTCTGAAATACTTATTCTTTTTAAAGTCCCAAATCTGCATAAGCATCCTTGTTGTATAAATCAAACATTTATTCTGTATTGCTAATTTGCAGTATTCTGTAAAACTTAAATATATAATCCATACTTATTACAGGCATTTTTACCTCTAAGAAACACTGATCTACATACTTTAGAGAATTCTTAAAAGCCTTTTTATAGGATAGTCTGGTGTTTAAAACATGTGAAAACAAGTTCTCCAGAGAGTAGAATTTTATTCTTTATCTGAAATTATTTCATCAGCTGAGTTCCTTGAGATGTCGGAGGAGGTGGGTCCTTTAGATGAACTGTGAATTGGAGCCTCTTATAATTGTAGTGATATGTACACAGCTATATAGCAAACTACTTCATTATGAAAAAGAAAAAAACAGATATGCAAAATACAGGTTAGAGTTTCAAAGAACTTAAAATTATTTTTCATACTAGGCACTGAAACAGTGAGTAAATTTTCTTGTGTTTATTCGGTTACATTTTTAAAAAATTGCATAAGTAGAACAAACAGTACAAGATGCATCTAGGGAGAACAAGATTATAATACTTATGATAAAATAAGAAAGAAAAAGAACTCAACCCATGATGTATGATGAAATGATCACAGGTTATCAATATATCACCAAGTTTACACATTTAAAATATGACTAGACTCTAAAGAAGAGCTCTTCACTAGAAATTGCTGATTGTTTTCTTATTCTACTATCTAATGAAAACTGTAAGAATGCTAGGAATTTTTATTTATTTTTAAGAATGGTAGGAATTTTTTTAAGAAATCATAGCTATATTATTAGAGAAGGTTTTTGTAAATTCCCTTTTACTTACTGAACTCTGTTGGAAGAAGTCAGCTGTAGGAGAAAAGGAAGAAATTACAAAGATAAAGAAGATCTGGAAATTGGAGCCATTGGGCATCTATAGGGAAGAGAGAGAACACCGCATGGATACAGCCTTTGCAGGACCTGGTGGAGAAATACACACTGCAAGAGCTTCCACAGCAACAGGAATCAGTCTGTGGGTGTTTATATATTTATAGCCTTGACTATCCCTCCTACCTAGGGAATGGCAAGCACCAGCTACCAACTGCTGTCAAAAAAACCAATCTGTGTCCACTTAATCAGTGACCTGCTATGCTTGGGTTGTATTGCAGAGTTAAGAAAAAGAGGCACATCTCTATATTGGTTTTTAATAGACTGAGACAGGAAGCAAAAGTACAGAATACTGCCAGTTGGCCTGGTTTCCAGAGATGGATTATATACTGCCAGAAGTGAAATGTTTGCAACATGCCAGCCAGAGGGTTGAGAGATACACATAGTTTCCTTGTTTGGTGAAAAAGTGAATTAGAAAACACTGGACAATAACTTCTGTGAATTAAGTTCAGAAAAGAACATATAGAAATAATAATCCAGGAATAGATGTTATATATTTAAGGTCAAAAATAACTACACATTTCTTCCCTTTTGGAGTATTGAATACATGTACACTTATGATGAACTTGTAAGATATTAAGATTAGAATTTTTAAAAGCCCCCATATAAACACCATCCGCCTCAATATAAGAAATCGCCAAAAGCAAAAAAGCTCCCTGAAGGGGAGCCCACCATGCTCACATTTCCTTCCCCCATAAAGGTCACCACAATCCTGAATCACATGTTTTTATTCCCTTCTGCTTATTAATAGTTTTCCCATGATACATGCTCCTAATAGTTGTTTGTTTAGTGTTGTATGTTTTTGAGCTTCATTCCAATAGACTCAAGAGGTATATATCTTTCTGTGATGTGCTATTTTCATTCTACATTATGTTCCTGAGATTCATCCTGCTGATATTTATAGTGTTGTTCACTCACCCACACCACTGAGTGGTCTTCCATTTTGCAAATATACTGATGTGTTTACTTCTCCTGTCAGAGCTCAGTGTTCTATTAAGTGTGGATGGCTGCTCTATAAACACTCTTGGAAGTGTGTCCTAATGCACATGTGGACGAGCTTCCTCACTACCGACCTAGGAGTGAAGTTGCTGGGTCATAGAATGTAAACATCTTCAAATTTACAATTCCAAATTGTTTTTCAAATGAGTTTTGACAATTGACAATCTCACCAGCAGAGTATAGTGTTGCAATTTTCTCACACCCAAGTTGCTGCTCATATTATAAAAAATAATTACTAACTCCTTATTGTTTATAACAGTAAGTGAAAATATTTGAAATTTATACAAAGTGAATTTTTTAGCCAAACGCTGTTTGCTGCCTATTCTGCAACATAGACCTAAGTGCCAATAGTACATTTGTCTTCCTCTTAACAATATTTTAAGATTATCTTATAGGTATTGATAAAGCCAGGAATTCTTTGTTGTAATAAGAGTACAATAAACTTCAGATATGATTATTAGGTCATAGACAAAAAGAACCTACTTTTTAGTAGAAATCAACGGAAGTCTAAGAATGTGCATACTTTCCAGATACCATATATGCAGGAATACTATCTCTGCTGTCAAGGCTGAATCCAAGGCTAGACTGTTGACCACTACAAACATCTATAACTTATTAAATTATGTTTGAATGAAGTTAAAGAATTTTAATGTAATTATCCCTGAAGCTCATCATCACTCAAAATCCCAGAATATTATGTTGGGCAATGAACCAGGCCATAGATCCAGATCCTAAATTTTAAGATTCACCTTAACCCTCACACAATGTATATGCCAACCTTCACTGATGGACAGCTCTATGTCCCAAACACGCGTTGATCCTTTTACCAGCTCTTCTCACTATTAAAGAGGTGGGAAGAATGGGTTACCAGCTTTAACTAATGATGTACTGGTACAAATGTTATCCTAAATTAATATTTTGGTATATTTAATATTTAATATTCAATTTACCTTCATATCCTCTCTCCCTGTTCTGCAATATTTTTCGTTTGGGAAACAATGCATAAATAATCCACAAATTCAACCCTTCTACACTGAGAAATAGGATTAGCATGGTTTCCAGAATCTATCTTACTTGTGGGGAGGCTATAGTCCTTGTGGAATGAGAGTATATTTTGTTTTAATTCTTACTTATTTAAGTTTAAAACTGCCCAACCAAAAACTAACTTTTATAATTAAGTATAGCATCAATAAAGATCTTATGATTATTTATATATCACTTTAGTCCCAAATGCTTTTATGTTGTTTATAGATGCATATGAATACAGGAGGATAAAATATTTAAACTCTTTAAAGAGATCCTTTGGAACACAAAAATAGGAAAGCAAAATGATGCCAGGAATGTGGCTAATGAATAAATGCACGCCTTGACAAATCATGCACTCATTCAAGGTAGCACACAAATTTGATGTTGATGTTGACCTTTGTAATCGATGCGAGGAAAGCAGAAATATAACCAGTAGCAAGAATGTACATGAAACAAGTCAGTATATATTTGGGAGAAATGCCAAAATGAAGTAAAAGAAAATGTTTTGCTCTGGGCCCTCATAGAGAGAATATTTTATCATGATAGCAAAGCACAGCTCAGAAAGAAGCCATTGTGCTTGGCCGTGTGTGGGTTGAGTGAGGCAGCTTTCTGATGGTCTCCCTTAATCCTGAAATAGATTTTAGATTATATGGCAAAATGGATGACTGCATTTCCTCCAGGCCATCTTCCATAAATATTATTTCTCTTAGCCAAGTGTCTGCAAGGTATCGAGCTGCAGTGAATTTGAGATTATGGTCCCTGACAAGTGCCAGGAAAACTGTAATTCTATGCTTCCATTTACAAACAGAACTGTACACTCTAAGAATCAACTAAATTGTGTGGAGTTCAAGCTCATCATATGGAAAAAAGGAACTCGAAAAGAATGAACCTGAACAGAAGACCACTCAATTGCTGACTAAAAATGTATACAAGGCAATGCTGGCAGAGTTCAGTGTTTCCTCCGAAAGGGGTTTTGCATCTACTCCAACATAGAGTGAGATAGGAGATGAAGTCCAGCAGCTGAACTCCATAAAGCACGGAGGGAACAATTTGTTGAAAAAATGCTTGTAGTGAGAATGGTTACTTGAAGACAAAGGAAAGAAGAAATGGAGGAAGGAAGGAATGCTCATCTATACAGTATCTAATTTTGAGGAATAAGACTTTCTTAAATATTTTCCAAAATAAACCTGTGGCAAATGTTTACCCTGGAAACAAAATTAGACAACTCGTGTAGAATAATGAATTATCAAGTAGTCAAGTGAAGGATAAGAAGCATTTGGTGTTTTGACTGTGAAATTAATCATGTACAACGTATCAAAGTAGAAATATTTTTCATACAAAGATTTAAAAATATAAGTGGACTGTACGCTTATTTATTTTGGTATTCCCCGTTTATAAGATAAATACATAAAACTGTATTTCTCAAAGACGTCATACGGGGAAAGTCTGACATGCAATGCAGCAGTATGACACATGGGGGCAGTAGATGGCAAGCTTTCTCATAGGAAAATAAATATAAAAGGAGTCTATGAAAACAAGATTTTTATGAAATTAAAATTATGTTCTCTCAAAAGTGACAAAGAATTTAATGTCTTCAATATTTTCAGGCCTCATACATAGTTTGTAATAAAATTGAAATAGCTTGTTTGAACTTGCTCTCAAGTGTTGTTTATCTCTACAGAGGACACACCCCTAATCCTACCTGACTCTTTCCGGTCCCAGTTTAAATGTAATTTCCTTAGAGACAGCTTACCTAAGACACTTTTTCTAAAGCAACTTTCTCTCACACAACATGCAGTTTTTAGGTAGCTTATTATTTTTTTTTTCCTGGGCATTTTAGTCACAGAACTTAACTGAGTTAATTTGAATTTGTCTATTTCCTTCAGTTGGCTTTGAACTCCACGAGGCTAAAACTCTATGGAGGGACATAAGAGAGACTCGAAACCTATTTAGTGAATGAATGAATCCTTGAGACTATAGCTTATTTTCTCCCACCCACAAGTTCAACTGAGTCCCAAACTCTCATGTAAATCTTTGCAATAATACGATATGTAAATGTCACCCAGTATTTTCTAATCAACACACCTGAGAACATATCTAGAAGGTACAGCTATGAAAAATAGCTCTGATATGCTCTTAATCAAACTGTTTCTCTTCAAATTAGAAACCTGTCCTTCTTTGGAGGGGACAGGAGTATAGGTTTAGGGACCACAGATTACTGAGAGAAGAATGGTTTACTTGTCTACTCCATTATATCTGTGTCATAGTTCTTAGTCCTTGATCTCAGACCCCACAGCTTTTCTGTCTTGCTCTTCTGCATTTACCCTTGTTAAGGGAGAAGTATAGTTATACAGAAATATAGAGGATTTTAATGCTGCCCATTCCCACTGATAATGACAACAACATAATGTCCCTTTCTCTCCCCCAACCAGCCCCCAACTCTACAGGCACTACGCCCACTATAAAATGGTCACTTACAATTAGCACTAATAGAGAGAGATTTAAAAATACTGTTTATGGAACATTAGAGTATAAAACACTAGCACTCAATATCATGATGCCACTTTATGAGGCAATAAATTAGAGGGATAGAAAAGACAAAACACACGGGGTAGAGGGGAACCACAGTGGGACCATGTGCTCTAAAGGCAATTTTCACATAGTCCCATGATGATATGGATTCTCAAAAGGTAGAGAGCATTTGCCCACTGATATTTACTCCATGCTTAGTATGATACCACAGCCTAAATTAAGTGATTGCTTCTTGAGACCCTGACTAGGAGTCAGCATTTATTGGAAACAGGCATTGTTTTGTTTTGCACCATTGAAGAGCTAACCAGAGTATAAGGTGTGCATTTCAGGCTTCCATCATCAAAGGCTGAGCTATCCCGGAAGGCTGCAGTAAATGTTAGCTCTTCTCCACCATGGTCTTTGGAGACTAGAGGATCAAACCTCATAGGGACTGAGAGCAATTCTACAACCTGAGGATGATGTTCAGCTCCCAGGTGTCAGTAGTTTCAAGGCTGTGCCTTCTCTTTCTAACCTGCAGTAAATGCCCAACCCAGCACTGGAGAAAGGACAAAGCATCAATGAAACAATAAAAGCTAGAAAGTCCAAGATGACACACTTTCAAGTGGAAAGGGAAGGAATATTCCAGGGAACAGTAAGAGAGAAGGGAAAATGACACCAAAAAAGCACCTCCAAGGGCTGTACATTAAAGGACAGACAAAAGTCTATGGGGCTATGGTCTGTTAGGACAAAGACACAGACTAGAATTACCTATATACATTAAACATTTTTATATGTAAGAATTTAGTAACTTCTTATAGGTCAAAGACACTATTTTAGATAGGTGGATATCCCGTCCTTTTTTTATCTCGAAGATTCAGAAACCATATGTGAAGTATAAAAGTAAGGTTGCAACAGATCTAAATTTTGTGAAAGTCAAAAAGCACTTAAGCAGATATGAAAAATTGTATACATACAACGCAGCATTAAAACACTTCCTCCTGGAACAGTCTTTAAACAAATACATTTTCTATGATGACACTGTTTTCCTGCTCCATTTCTCTTTTAATCTCTCATATTCATACATACCTCTGCATACCTGAAAATCTGTTACTGTTTTAAAAAGACAACCTTTATCAAAGTTCTTATATACACCTGTATATCACATTAAAAATCAAGTCTTTTTGCTCATTTCATTTCTTTGAAATCATGTTACTGTTTACTAATCAGGCATTCTATCCCTTCTACAATCTAATCATTTTAGAAGGTTTTACCTAACCTTCTCAAAGACATAAAATGACTGTATTTAAAATTTGGATGAAATTAACTCATCTTTAATTTGTTTCTGGCACATTTTAGTATATTCTGAGGTGGTTTTTTAGTCTGTGCATGTATGTCTGTGTTTCTTCTAGGTTAATTAACTTTGGAAGACATTCATCAATTGTTGCCTGCCAAAGATTTTCTGGTTTTCTTAGGGTTTTAAAATCTCAGAATAATAACTAGGTTTGTTCTTCTCTGTTTCCTTCTCTCACACAAACACACACCACCTCTGTGCTGACAATCCTGAGGTTTGAGATGGTGGAAAAAACCAAAAGCATTACCTGAACATCATTTAAAGTTGAAATACAATCATATATCAATGAATGGCAATGTATTTGTGTCATTATAAGCAAAATTACAGCCTTCTCCAAGTCCAAATGCCAGTAGTGTAGGGATCAATCCACAGAAAATGTCAGCAGCAATAATTAAACAAATGTCAATAGAATGAATTTAGAATTTTTAAGCCCAAGTCAGATAAAGTTATAAGATATATACAAATTTTAATTCATCTGATATTAATGTTTGTTTTTTTGTAAAATTAAGAATATGAAAGAAGGGACACCTGGGTGACTCAGGCATTTGAGTGTCTGACTCTGGATCCCCGGCTGAGGCCACAATCTCACAGTGCATGATATTGAGCCCTGCTTCTGGCACTGCACTGATCATACAGAGGCTGCTTAGAATTCTCTTTCTCTCTCTCTGTCTGTCTCTCTCTCTCTCCCCTTTCTCTCTGCCCCATCTCTGCTCACTTGCTCTTGGTCTCTCAAAAAAAATAAACAAACATTTTTAAAAAGAATATAAAGAATGTAAAATTCCATCTACTTCAAAAGTTTTGCTTTTGTTTTGTTTTCAGAGAGAGAGCATAAGCAGGGGAGATGCAGAAAGAGAGAATCTCAAGCAGGCTCCATGTTCAGTGCAGAGCTTGATGTGGGGCTCTATCCCAAGACCCTGGGATCAAGACCTCAGCCAAAATCAAGAGTCAGATGTTTAACCAACTGAGCCACCCAGGAACCCCTCAAAGTTATTTAAAGTTAGATGGAAAAAGACATTTCTTGAGATTCCAACTAAGTTTTAAAATTTAGTCAGAAAAAATATGAACATTTGTTAAAAGCTAAAGTAATGCATTCAGGGGCGCCTGGGTGGCTTAGTTGGTTAAGCGTCCGACTTTCACTTAGGTCATGACCTCTCAGTTCGTGGGTTTGAGCCCCGCATCGGGCTCTGTGCTGACTGCCAGCTCAGAGCCTGGAGCCTGTTTCAGTCTGTGACACCCTCTCTCTCTGGCCCTCCCCTGCTCACGCTCTCTCTCTCTCTCCCCCCTAGAAATAAATAAAACATTAAAAAAAAATTTAAAAAAATAAAGTAATGCATTCAATATACAAGCAAGGGAACCATATGGGTGTGAGGGGAGAGTTCTGTGAAATAGGAGAATCAGAAAATCTATGCCCATTGTGTCCAAGAGACTAGGAGAGCTATGTGACTTCCTCCCTGAGGCTTGGAGTCTCTGACATCAACTCTAAATAGGTATCTATTAGTAGCTCAAACCCCTCCCTCCACACACAACAGGAAATAGTCAATATCGTGGTCAAAGTTGCTAATCATAACTCACAGTCCTATAGCATGACATTATCTTCCTCAGCAGGAGGATTTAGAATTACATACAGAGTATTTTGAGTGGCTTCAGTTACCAGCATGCTGATTACATTCTTAGTGGGTACATGTTCCCTCTTGTTCGAGTATTTATAACTAAATACAAAAATGTTTAAAATATTTAAAATCATGGAAGATAGTCTTACATTGGGAAGGAATAAATGTGTATTTGGAAATTTATGTATTTGTAACATTTAAAGGAACTTAGCCATAAGTGTAATAGTTTAAGAGTAGAATATCAAATGTGCAATTGAGTACTTGCTGTAGACATTTGATTTTGAATTTGTAACTATTATCATAAATAGAATTAAAATATTTGAAAAATTTGGGGGTGTATCTTATTTATTGAAGAATAAAGTTATCAGAGAAATTTTGTTGATAGGGAAAATTGAAGAACTTAAAATAAAATAGAATATATTACATTGAGAAGTGGCAGTGAATTAAAATAATATTAACATAATTTCAAATTTAAAATATTCAATTAATTGATAATTTTTATATCAAGTATTATTAATTTTATCAATTATTATTAATTGATTCAATTGATATCTTACTGTTTACATTTTGTTTTTAGAATAACTAGGAGTAATTTTGTTCTAACTCTGTATGTTAGATTTACAAAGGTTATTTAGGTAATCAGAAAGAATTTAATGTCAAAAACTAAAGTATTTAAAAACAAGTTATATAAATATCAATAAAATTTAAAATATTTAAATGTGCTTACATTCATTAAAAGATTAAATGT
>NW_027530330.1:4897024-4899388 GCF_008692635.1 Crocuta crocuta | reverse complement strand
ATCAATAAAATTTAAAATATTAAAATGTGTTTACATTCATTAAAAGATTAAATATTATTCAAAACCCTTGAAATAGCATAATGATAACATCTATAACATCGTAGATTTATAAATAAGATCAATAATGAAAAGCCTAAGGGTAGTTTTCTAACTCTATACATTTAGAAAGTTGAATACTAAATATTAGAAAAGAGCTCCAGGGGTGTCTTGGACACTCAGTAGGTTAAGCATCCAACTCTTGAATTTGGCTGAAGTTATGATTCATGGTTCATTAGATCAAGCCCCACATTGGGCTCTATATTGACAGCAAGGAGCCTACACAAGATTCTCTCTCTTTCTCTCTCTCTCTCTCTCTCTCAATAAATAAACAAATATTTTAAAAAAATAAAAATAAGGGCACCTGAGTGGCTCATTCAAGCATCTAACTTTAGCTCAGGTTATAAACTCACATTTCATGGGTTTGGGTCCCTTATCAGGCTCTGTGCTGATGGCTCAGAGCCTGGAGTCTGCTTGGATTCTGTCTTTCCCTCTCTCTTTCCCTCCCCCACCCCTGGCGTTTATGCTTTGTCTCTCTCTCTCCCTCTCTCTCTCTCTCAAAAATAAGTAAAACATTAAAAAAATAAAAATAATCTCCAGAAGTTTGTTCTACACACAAAAAGACAATAAAATCATAAGACTGTATTCATTTTAATTAAAAATATTATTTAACAGAGGGCTAATATATCACCTTTCTTGCAATTTATAGCATTCAAAGGAATTTCAAGATAGTGTGTAGCTTATTTCCAGAGGCATATTTTAATCAGTTCTGCATGTGATACTGATTAAAATGAGCCATCTATCTACCCACATTCTCTATGGAAATAAATTTCTTAAAGCCATTCATTGTATTATATACATATATTCCTTCTCTTTCAGTCACATTCCAACTACAGAAGCGCAACAAAGTAAATTTAGACTGATAAGTACATATATATTTATCATTATGAATTCATAGGAACCTTTTTTTCACTTATTAGTCAAATATGTTCCTCCCTTTTGCTCTATAGACAGGTGTGGTAAGTGTGAGACTCATTAGGAAGTATTCTCCAACAGAGAAAATGTGTATGTAACCTTATTAGTACTCTCTTTTCTAATGAAAGGTAATTGAAAGTTTCTTTGAATGGCTTTTTCTTAAGGGAATAGAAAAAATAAAACAGATGTTTTCATCACAAGCACCATTTAGCAAGCAACCCCAAATGCATGGCAGTTATATTAGACAAGAAAGCAAGTAGAATATGTGATTACCTAAATTTGTACCAGTATGTATTCATTACCACTGCTCTCAACTGGACTCCCAAAGTTGCATAAGAAAATTATAGTAGTTCTCTTTCAACTCAATCTAGCACTCTTCGAAATGACTATTTCAATCTTTCCTCATGTGCACAACCCTCTGAATTGCCCTCTATTTCCCTTACTCTTTGACTCATTTTCCTTGAGACAAATAGAATCCATTGACAGGAAACTTGCATCTTTCTCCAAACCAACCTCAAACTTACCTGTACTCTGACCAGTTCTTCAATGTGTTCTGGAATAGTAAAGAATCAATTATCCAGTTCCTTCCATCTTAAGTTATCCGTGTACCCCACATGCCCCTGCTCCTGTGTTTTACCGGTAAATTTTTCCATAGGATTGTTAGTGCTCCTGATCTTAAATCTTCATGCCTTATTCCTCTACAGTCCAATATCATTCCTGCTTTGATGACTCAAATAGCTGCACTGACTACTGAACCAAAGAGTGAGTCATCATTTTTCTCTATCCCAGACAGTACTTCTAACTGTGTAAAATTACTAGATGCAATATAGCACAGCCTCTTTCTTAAAATACATATTGTTTTCCATGTGCTATGTGCTGGGTTCCCTGAGAGATATCAGACTAGATTCTAAGATTCCCTGAGAGGCTTCAGATTGATATTGGCAAGAAGGATTGGCCCTACAGAATTCCCTTGGGGTCAATATTCAGGAAAGAAGGAGAAGAAAGATGTGCAGCAAGGAAAAAAATTGGACTGTACCCAGTTTCATCTCATAGGAATATCTAGAACCGGGATAATACTTTAGAGTGGTATGAAGATCCAGTCAGTGATAGGGAAAGGGAATGGGCACTAATACACTCACAATAACCAATTACTGGTTGCAGGCCACCTATAGAGAAAGGACAACATATCCCTCTCCCTCTGCCCCTCTCTCTTTCTCTCAAGAGAAAAAAAATTAATTTTTTAAAGAAAAAATATAACTTATAAAACTTTTTGCTTTCTTTTCCTTACTGACTATAAGTCCCAAAAGGGCAGGGGAAAATCCTGTATTATTTTTCAATCTATCCCAAGTACTA
>NW_027530330.1:4881783-4896988 GCF_008692635.1 Crocuta crocuta | reverse complement strand
CAGCACGGGGCTTGATGCACAGAAAAGGTTACATGTATACAGGCTGAATAAAACAACATGGTCCAAAGAATTAGTTACTCTGTAAGCAGGATTTACAATTAGGATTAGTTCAAAAGGCTTGCTGGGATCCAGTGGAAAGGGGTGAGTGCCTATTACCTGAGGACAGAAGAAGCTCTCAAAAATAAAATAAAATAAAATAAAATAAATAAAATAAAATAAAAACAGAAGATAACATAAAGGATGGAAAAATGACTTGCTTTTCTAAAATGGTCTGAATGACAAAACCAGAAAGCAAGCATGGCTATGGCTGAGTACATTATGGTAAAATGTCTAACACCATAAAGTAAATGGAAGCGAAGTTTATCTTGACTTCCTAGGTAAATGATAATATTTATAGATAAAGAATGCACAGTAGATAAGAAATCAGATACTAAAAAGGAAAGGGACTTTCCCAAAAACAGTTGCCTAGGGGCCCCTAGGTGGCTCAGTCAGTTACGTGACCTACTGAGGCTCCCCTCATGATCTCATGGTTTGTGGGTTCGAGCCCCATGTCAGGTTCTGTGCTGACAGCTCAGAGCCTGGAGCCTGCTTTGGATTCTGTGTCTCCCTCTTTCTCTCTACCCCTGCTCACGGTCTCTCTCTCTCTCTCTCTCTCTCTCTCAAAAATAAACATTTAAAAATATTTATAGAAAAACCAGTTGCCTAGAAGGTAGCATAGTTAAAATTTGAATTAATTTATTTTTGATCCCCAAATGTATCATTTTCTACTATACCATCTCTATCCCAAAGAAATGTGAAGTAGTTCATAATAAAAGATATCAACTGATGTTTTATTTTTAGCTCCAGGATTAACTATCCTCACTCCAGCTTTAGAAATTTAAGTGGAAGGGAAAGGAAGAGGAAAATAGCTTTGAAGAAAGTAATCTTTTGAAAGATATTACAATAACACAATGTTTTGGGGGTTTTATATTTTTCTGTGAAAAGGGGGAGCTGAATCTGTGGTAGAGGGTGGGGGAGATGCATGTATTAAAAAATGTGTCAGTGCTCTGAGCCTCAGATATAATTTGTAAGATCAAATGAAAATTTCAATCAGAACTGTCACTTGTGGATGAGATCAGTTCCAATCGATAATGAGCACAGACTTCCAAATGCATATGGGAATTGTGTGACATATCAAGGTACAGTTCTGTGAAACATACTCTGTGCAATATGGCTTGTGGAGTCAACATTCCTTTATTTAATTGCACTCAACTAATGTATGCCTTGGAAAGCAACTACATCAAATACTCTGTCTTAACAGACTTCTGAAAGAAGAAAAGGATTTTCTTGTTGCTCTTAAACAGTCGGCTGATTCGTTTATGGCATAGAAAAGAAAATCCAGCCTAGCACATCTTCAGGCCGAACACATTCAGCTCCTAACAATGCTTCAAGTCTCAGTTATAAAACAGAGCATCATACAAGAATAATCTGAATCATATTGGGATAACCCATGCTGAGTAATACTTAAGTTTCTGCCTTGGGATTTGTCTAGGAGAAGGTTAATATTGAAAAGGAATTTAGTATAGTTTCATTAATTTGAAAAACACCATTTTAAAAATACCAAATACATGCCAGGCATTGGTTTAGGAAGAAAAGATTCAGAAAAAATAAAAGGGTATGCTGCATGTTGTCTGGTAGAAGAAGACAAATAAGTAATTAAATGCAGTAAAATGCTTTACTGCAAATATAGAAATGTATGGGAGTCTGGAAACTGGCAAACATGAGATAAAACAGCCATTGCAACAGAAGAGGCAATTCTAAGGAAGATTGACTTAAGTCCATACTTGAGCTAAGTCTAGAAAGAGTAGCAGTGTTCCTGAGACACACTATTCAGAAGGAGGGGGAATAAAAGAAATCTGACCAAAGAAAAGGGTTTCAACAGGGAGGATTGAAATAACAAAGTCTTATAAGTCTGTCCAAGTAGGTAATTTGGGAGACTTGCAGGCAGTGTGATTGGCTGGGGCATAGGTCGAGAGATTGGGCATGATGAATTACATCTGCAAACAGGTCAGGGCTTTCAATGTCACACAAAGGAGTTTTTACTTTTTCTACATGCCATGGGAAGATAGTGCAAAACATTCAGCAAAACAATGTCACGACGTCATACAAACACAGATTGAAATCGGGGCAACAACAAAAAATTATTAGATAAATTAGGAAGTAGATTTGCATAATTTATCTGCAATATAAGTATTTCTCTATGCACCTCCCCCCAATCCAGCAAATAGAATCCAAGCCAGTTATTAATACTAAACAGTGTTCTCTACTGTAACAAGGGAATTCCAAATTTACTCTTAAAGATCTAAAGGTTTTCCAAGGGAATATAACCCAAAGCTCCACTTCTCATCATACACAATCAGTATAAGTGACTTGTTTATCAAAAGGAAAGGAATACAATAAAAACAGTATTTAGTTCTCCTGAATTAACCAGCTGAGCTACTTGAAGAGAAAGATTAGATGGCAATTTCAAACTCCTTTTTACTTAATATTATCATCACAAGCAAGCAGGTAGTAATTTTCTTTTTCAAGAAATCACATAGAGAAAAAACATGAAGTTCATGCTTCTGCCTTACTCAAAGGAAAATGCGGTCAGGCAGACCTGTCCTTTTTCAAAGACCACTGTAAGTCATTTGCAAAAGCAGTGTGGCAGAGTGTTAAAAGCAGCCTGCTAATGAATATACCTATGCTTGTTTATAACATATGTCGCTCCTTCCATCAAGAAGTGAAGTCTGGGGGCACCTGGGTGGCTCATTCAGTTGAGCATCTGACTTCAGCTCAGGTCATGATCTCACTGTTCGTGGGTTCGAGCCCCATGTTGGACTCTGCTGACAGCTAGCTCAGAGCCTGGAGCCTGTCTTTGGATTCTGTGTCTCCCTCTCTCTCTGACCCTCCACTGCTCATGCTGTCTCTCCCTCTCTCTCTCTCAGAAATAAATAAAACACTTTAAGAAATAAATAAATTGAATTTAAAAAAAGCGCTAAGTCTGTTTTCTCAACTCTTAAATCTAGATTGCCCATGTGGCTTGCTTCAGCCTATGGAATGCTACGGAAATGGTTTGGGGAATTTTGAACTTGAGTCCCTTACCTTCTACTTTCCATCCAGGAACTGAACTCCCACATAAAGAAACTCAGGTTCTCCTGCCAGAGACAGTGGATACATGGGGAGACACCCCCTGGAGGATGAGAGACCACAGGTAGAGAAAGAGTCCACACAGAGGAGAACCATGGCATTCCAGTGGCCAGCAAGCCCCCAGAGTCCCAGGCATGTAAATGAGGCCACATTGGCTCTACCAGCTTTAGTTCAGCTGTCCAGCTAAAACCATGTCCATGATAAACATGCTATCTTTGCTTAGTCTTGCCCAAATTGCTGTTCTGTGTAATCATGAGCAAAATAGTGGTGGATCAAGCCATTAAATTCGGGGGTGGTGTACTACACAGAAACAGATATACAATACAAGCGGTAACATGCTTACTGCTACCTTTTCAGAGAACAATCCCAGTGGCAGACCATGCTGCCATCTAGGAGGTATGCGAGGGTTCAATTAGTACAAAACTGTCATAGACGTGGGACACAGAGACAGAACCACAGTAGCAGGCCCTGTACACAGCAGGGTGCACAGAAACTTCTCATACAAAGAGCAGCAGGTGACCTGAGGTCCTTTTCAACATTTGCAAGACACAGAGCCAATAGCACAGTGTACTCTCGACAGTGATGTATCTATGTCACACATGAATCAGGTTAGACCAAGTACAAATCTAGGACAATTCTGAAGGGGGGGGGGGAAGAAAAGCTATATTTTTCATTCCCTAAAGTCAGAAAAACCAAAAACAAAATGTTATTTATTTATGTATTTATTCCATTTCATGATATTTTGGAAGTTGTGTTTATTCTTACCTTGAAAACCAGTCAGCGTTTGAGGTCTCTTGTTCCTATCTTTCACAAAGGCTTTACAATATATCACACATTGTAATATTAAAAGAAAACGTGATCTCCTCGAGGTAAGCAGTGTCAAGAGTGTCACACTGAAACTCACTTCAATGTGTGTGATAAGAATGTCACTCTTTGAAAAACATTATGGTCTATTTGGAGCTCCCCAATATATAAGTATTTAAGATAGCATGGCATAGTCTTTTAAAAACGTGTACATTGCAGGGGCCACTGGGTGATTCAGTCGTTTAAGCCTTATGATTTCATGATTTGTGAGTTCAAGCCCTGTGTCAGGTTCTGTGCTGACAGCCCAGAGCCTGGAACCTGCTTTGGATTCTGTATGTGTGTGTCTCTCTCTCTGCCCTTCCCTGACACATGCTCTGTCTCTGTCTCTTTCTCAAAAATAAATAAACATTTTTTAAAAAGTGTACATTAGAAAGTTTTAAAAGTGGTATGGATTTTCAAATATTTATGACACACTAATCATTACCATGATTCTTCTGAACACTTACCAAACCCAGCTGGCCCAAACAAATAGAAATTATAAAGTTTTATTAATTTTTCCATGATCACTTCTATTTTAATTTTTATTTATTCTTTATCTGTTTTTGGGCTTCAAGGTAATGAAAACTTGTTTTTAACATCAAAAAGTAAACATTAGTTCCTTGCCATATTCTTTTCCTCTAAAGAAAATCCTCTTCTCTCATTTTCAGTTGAGCTACCATCAGAATAATAAGTTCTATTTGTGTGTTTTTGCTTTGAATTGCAGGACTATCTATACCAACTAGATGATTAATTTCATTTCCTGATATTAGAATATTAAGAAAGATGGTCTTTAGATAGTTTGGCAAATAAATATCACAATGTCATTGCCAGGAAGTAGCTCCAAATATATGACCACAGCAGAGTTGGGTTGCTATAGATTGGACTTTAATTGTAAGCACACTACAGGAATTCCAGACCAAATTCAAATAGCTCAGGCCTTTTTTTCATGTAAAATAGATTTTGTAATCATTGCACGTTTCTCATGCAAATTCTAATCTCCTCAGCTGCTTATGTTATAAAGGGAGTCTAAGGTTTTGACATAGTAGTGACCTTTGGTAGAAAGGTCTTTTTCTTTTTTGTCTCTCTAAAAAATATGCAAAATCTTGAACACATTTAAAATTTTAGTCCCTACCACAGTTAAACTTTTCTTGTCTGAATTTTATTATATTGCACTTACCTAAAGATTTCCTTAATGCGTGTCCTTGTTCTTTGGAGATTTGTAAAGCCTGTTTAACAGCTTTTCTTAGTCATTAGCAACTTCCTTTAGAATCTCCTAACGAGTCTCTGATGACACTGGAGTTCTGTCAGTCACGGTGCTTTTTAATGTCTTTATAACATATTTGGGAATAATTCTGTTACTTTTCACCTCACTTAAAAACTTAATGATTTTTCTTGCATGTATGACCGCTAAAAAGGTTGTGTAACTGATTTGCATCTACATGCTCTCATTGTGAGTATCTCAGGCCCTCCACAAATCAAGAGCCTATCATTTTTCACAGAAGAGGACCTCCTTTTTAGCTTTCTATGGTATTATCCACTCCTATTTGCTTTATCAGAGTATATTTCAATACAGTTTAATTCTAGAGCACGCACGTTCTCTCTCACACATGGCCTATTGTACCTATGCTTGGCATTCTTCTCATCTAACATAGGATTAACTTTTCTAAGTATATTTTTAATAAAATCACAGCTAAGAGCAGAAAATTTCATCTAAAAGCTACCTTCCTTTTTTTTTCTTGAAAAAATACTCTACCCCAAATCCTTTATCCAACTGCCTGAAACATTTGGCCCTACTAATGTGTCTTCTTAGCTCCTTGGCTTTGATTGATGGACTAACGAAAGTAGGTCACCAACGGTTTCTGGAAAGTGCATCTTACTCCCATATGTCCACAGTAATCCCAACACAGAATGATCAGATTTAGCAAATAAAAGTACAGGATGTCCACTTAAAGTTTATTTTAAAACTTTATTTTTTAAGTAAAGTTATATAAAATAAACTTATAATTAAAAAAGTTATTTAAAGTTAAAATTGATTTAAATTGAAACAGTATTTTTTGAGTCAGTATGCCCCAAATTACTTATGGTTTCTCTTAAGTTCAAATTTAAATAAATGTCCTGCAATGTATCAGGTGACCCTATGCTAATCGGGTAACGTTTTTCTCTTTAGCTTTTATCCCAAACTTTAGAAATCTTCTGAGATCATTAGTTTCATCTCCAGAAGTAAAGAAAAAAAAATGCTATCAGATTTTATTTTATTTTCATGTACTTGATTTTTTATATTAGAACTGGGATCACAGGAACAGCCTTATGCAGGGATCAATCGTGACTCACCTCTTGCTGTCCATTCATTCAGATTATAAGCATAGCCCACATATCACAAGTATTGGAATATCGACGATCCCCAGAAGAATCAGCTATATCCTGTGCACTAGAAATTT
This sequence comes from Crocuta crocuta, assembly GCF_008692635.1. Classification (NCBI taxonomy): domain Eukaryota; kingdom Metazoa; phylum Chordata; class Mammalia; order Carnivora; family Hyaenidae; genus Crocuta; species Crocuta crocuta. The sequence goes on along the minus strand of NW_027530330.1, from coordinate 4,890,539 downwards.
TAAGTCTAGTAAATGGAGGAAACTGAGACACATGAATGTGCCCTTTTTACTTATTTTAGTACCGGCACTGTGCCCTTTGAGCTCTGCTTAACTTATAAATTAAGCTTTTGTTATTAAAAACAGCATAGGCCATAACAGAATTAAATATGTGTATGGATTTCTTTAAAGTCAACAAAAATTAGGTTTGACCTAGGAAGAAAAAATGTGTGGCCCAAATGGAAAACTGGGATTACAAAAGATACTTGCATAGATCTATCAAAATGCTTTAAAGACAACATTTTATGGAACTTTCTTTGCTTCAGTACTGTAAATGTTGGACTGTCTTAGCTCAGTTCTCAGATGTCTCCTCTATAATCAATCTCTTAGGGATCCTTAAGTGTCCCTGAGAATCCCCCAGTGGTCCCGGAGACCATTTGAAAAGATCCTAAAGGTCAAAACATTTTTATGATAATATTAAGTTTTGTTTTAACTATTTCATTCTCTCACAGTTACACACTTGGGTTTTCCAAAGGTAACATGGCAAATGATATCCCAACAGATTGAAAGTAGAAATGGATATAAGAATCTAGCTATCTTTTATTAAGGAACCCATTCATAAAGATATGCAGAGACAATCCCTTTTTTCCTCAGTACTTTGTGTTGGAGAACATACTTATTGACTATAAAAGTCTTATTCATGTAAGGAGCTCATTATTCTTATTTTTAAATAAATTAATACAAGCTTTGATACTTTGTTTTGTTGTGCCCGAATCGTGAGTCCCCTTGAAACCCCTAAGAAGCCCTCACCAATGCAATAAGGGTCTTTATTACAATCTAGAGCAGGGACTCACCCATCTACCGGTGCAGCGGCAGCAAGGAGAAGCCTTGAACAATGGCAATCAGGGTTTTTATGGGGTAAGGGACAGAGGTGTTACAGTGCACACGTTGTATGTTTTGCATCATCACATAAGCACCAATCATAATTGTACAATACCCATGGTTATAGTTTTGACTCTTCAGTATCCGTGAGGCGTCCGTTACTTTTGGCAGGACCCAATCATGACCTTTGAGAATCCTTTGAAAATGACCAATTATGAGGTGAGCTCAAAGGGCCTACTTGGGGTTTAGGCAAGCGGTGAGTGATTGGCTAGTTTGTACAGAGTAACTATCTGAAGTTCCCAGCCCTGACTCAGACCACAGGAATGTTACACATTTCTTTGGATTGGCTGATCCGAGGGTTTTCCGAGGGTGGCTTCAGCTGAAGCTTTTCCTGGAAATGGGGCTACGTGCAGCCTGAGGTTGTTCTTAATGGAGGACTTAATTTCAGGCTCTTCAGTTATAATTTTTAATCAATATATATTAATAGATAAGATCTACAATAAGCAAAAGTTCTTCAGATTCTTATGTAGTGTTTTTAGTGTAAAGAGGTCCTGACAAGAAATTTGAAATCCAGTCATTTTTAAGCAGACAGGTTTAAATACCGTCCCTCTTTATACTTGTAACACCAAAATTTATATATTTAAGTATAGACACTCTCTGTATTTAAGCAATCTAATGAGTTTCCTACATGTATACAACAAAACCCAAACTCCTTTTTGTGACCAAGTCATAAGAGATCTGGCCTCTGCTTCATTCTCTAACTTCATTATCTATTGCCTCCTGCTCCCTCTGCTTTGAAGTCACACTGACCACCTTTACTCTTCTCCAGATATATCAAGAATTATCTCATCTCAAAGTTCTGTGAATTCTGTTGCCTGATATTCTTCCCTAAATGATCTGCATCTTTACTTTACTCGAGTGTCTATCTGAAGTTTCCCTTTAGAAAGATCTTCTCTGACAGTCCCTTAGGAAAAGCAGCCTTTATTATTCTATCATCTTGCCCTTCTTAATATTTTTATAGTCTTATCATAACCTGCAATAAAATAAAACATGAGTTATATCTTTGGTTATATTGGGCCTCCCTTACATGCTACTCAAGACTAAAGAAATGCCCATTTTTGTTCATCACTTTGACCCCAATAACTTAAAATGTACAAGACACATTCCAGACCTACAAAAACCATTTGTGATTTTTGGTACAGTGAATGTATTTGATCTTATAGCCTTACATTGAGGTAAGAATACTACAGGATTTATTTTTACAGCTTTTCCTGAAGGAAATTTCCCTTAAGTGAATTCCTTCTCTCCAATAATTCAAGAAGAGAACATGTGTATATTGGAAAAGCATTAATAATATTTGATAGCTTATCTCTAAAAGAGAATTCCTTGAATTTTTGTTATTAGTGTAGCAATGGAACTTCTTCCATGCTGTCTGAAACTAAAAGCATATTCAGGGTCTTATACTTTCAATGCCTTGGTAGGTCAGAAATATATATAGTTGTCAAAGGAAAGTGATGTCATACAAACCAATATCTGAGTAACAATAAATCAATTTAATTTCTGACATTATCAACATTGGTTGTCTTGAGTTTCAAATTAGTTTAGTTATTCAGTGGTTAATTGGTTGCTTACTACTGTGTGCTAGGTACCAAAAAGAAAAAGAATAATTAATTATGGTCACCAATTTGGAAAACAAAATGCTTATTAGCCAAGTGGATACAACCGTTTTGCAGGGTAAACACAATAAGTTCAATTTGGAATACCATAAAATTGAAGTAACTAGAACAGTAAGGAAAAAATATTCAACTGGATGGTAGAGTTGAGTGGAAATTCAGGAATAGAGAAATGAATTTTGGCAAATATTAGCATAAGAGTAGACACCACTCAAGTGGCAGAGGTTAATTAAAAGAACTGGTAAACTGAGAAAAAGTCCTCACTTATTATGAGTCTTGCAACCAGGAGCCAGAACATTTTAGAAGGAAGACTTTTAAGTGTAGACTTCATCACTGAAGATGGCTTTCCCTTTGAGATATGCTTGGCATGCTTACTGTGAACTCTCTTTACACCAAGGTAATAATAAAGCATCACTTATATGATGATTTTAGAATTCACAAGTATATAATTATAGTGAATTTTACTGTATTTGGACCTCTCAAGAAACTTATTATTTCCCTTTTATATAAAACTTCAGAAAGCTTAAGTGATAAGGTCACAGATAAATCATTGATGCCTAATCCACAGCCATTTTGATAATGTATAGTATCAAAACTTTCAACGGAAATAATGTCATTTTCTCTCTGCATTTGATTTCTAGTTATTCATAACTATTCCATATTGCTTTCTTGGAAACTTTGCTTCATCACAAATATTTCCCTTTTCCAAACTATCTTTCCCACCTGAGATAGTTGCTAGAAATTACCAATAGCTACCTAATATCCTTTAACCCCGCAGACCTTGGGACTGTTTCTAGCAAAATTTCCTCATGATATTTGTATAGACTATTAATTTTGAAGACATCCCAGCAAAAGAGTTTTAGTTTTGATTATAAAGCACAATATTTTATTTTAGATTATATTAAAATATTTAAGGTAATTTAAAACTCATTTTCTATAAAAATTTCTCAAAAGAGCAAGGGGACAAGATTCACTTGAGACAAAGTAGAATTTTATTCTTTTTTTTTTTTTCTTTTTACATTTTGATGTAACATTCCATAGAGAACCATAATTCTATGGCATGCTAGATAACACGATTCTTTAAGCTTTTTTAAAAAGAGCTATATATCTTCATGGTTTACCAGAAATTGAATGTTGTCATTGCTTGGAGATTGCTGAAAGCAAAATGAAAGAGTTCCATCAAGTGGCCATATAAAGACATGGCAGTTCACATATTATCAATAGAGTAAAAAAATTCTCTGAAATCTAATTCAGGTATACATCTTCAGCCAAACTCACAAAACCGTATGCCATGCAACATTAAAGAACACTGTAGATACATTTTAAACATCGGCATTAATGAATTTTCCATATTATTAATGGCAACAGAAATATGGTCTAAGTACATCTTGTTTTGTGTTTTATCTTTTAATACTCTGTGTCCTTACACTTCAGGTTTGAAGATAGGGGATTATAATTTTTTTTTAATTTACATTCAAGTTAGTTATTATATACTGCAATGATTTCAGAAATAAAATTTAGTAATTCATCACTTAGTTATAATGCCCAGTGCTCACCCTAACAAGTGTCCACCTTAATGACCCTTGCCAATTTAACCCATCCTCTGACTCAACACCCCTTCAGCAACTCTCAGTTTGTTCTCTGTATTTAAGAATCTCTTATGGTTTATCTCCCTCTCTGTTTTTATACTATTTTGCTTCCCTTCCCTTATGTTCATCTGCTTTATATCTTAAATTCCACATATGAGTGAAGTCATATGATATTTGTCTTGCTCTGCCTAACTTATTTTGTTTAACATGATACACTCTATTTCCAACGATGTTGTTACAAATGGCAAGATTTCATTCTTTTTTATCTCTGAGGAATATTTCGTGGTGTGTCACACACCACATCTTTATCCATTAATCAGTTGTTGAACATTTGGCCTCTTTCCATTGACTACTGTCGATAGTTTTGCTATAAACATTGGGGTGCATGTACCCTTCGAAACAGCATTCTGTATTCTTTGGATAAATATCTAGTAGTGAAATTACTACATCGTAGGGTAGTTCTATTTTAACTCTTTTGAGGAAACTTCATACTGTTATTCAGAGCAGCTGCACCAGTTTGCATTCCCACCAGAAGTGTAAAATGGTTCCTCTTTCTCTGCATCCCCACCAACATCTATTGTTGCCTGAGTTGTTAATTTTAGCCACAATGACCATGTGAAGTGATATCTCAGTGTGGTTTTGATTTGTATTTCCCTGATGATGAGTGATGTTGAGCATTTTTTCATGGGTCTGTTAGCCCTCTGGATGTCTTCTTTGACAATTCATGTCTTTTGCCCATTTCTTCACTGAATTGCTTGTTTTCTGGGTGTTGAATTTGATAATTTTGGATACTAACCCTCTATCTGATACATCATTTGCAAATATCTTCTCCCATTCCACCAGTTACCCTTTAATTTTGCTGATTTTTTTCCTTTGCTATGCAGAAGATATTTATCTTGATGAAGTCCCAATAGTTCATTTTTTTTCCAGTAGTTCATTTTGGTTTTGTTTCCTTTGCCTACAGAAACATGTCAGGTAAGAATCTGCTGTGGGAGAAGTCAAAGAGGTTGTTGACTCTTTTCTCCCCTAGGATTTTGATGGCTACCTGTCTTACATTTAGGTCTTTCATCTATTTTGAATTTATTTTTGTGTATGGTGTAAGAAAGTAGACAGGTTCATTCTTCTGCATGTCACTGTCCAGTTTTCTCAATATGATTTGCTTAAGAGACTGTCTTTTTTCCATTGGATATTCTTTCCTGCTTTGTCAAAGATTAGTTGGCCATACATTTGTAGGACCATTTCTGGGTTCTCTATTCTGTTCCATTGATCTATGTGTCAAGGTTTTTTTTGTTTGTTTGTTTTGTTTTGTTTTGTTTTACCATTACCATATTGTCTTGATGATTACAACTTTGTAATACAGCTTTAAGTCCGGGACTATGATGGCTCCCTTTTTCTTTTTCAGGATTGCTTTGGCTATCAGGGTCTTTTTCTAGTTCTATAAAAATTTTAGGATTATTTGTTCTAGCTCTGTGAAGAATGCTGGTGTTATTTTGATAGGGATTGCACTGAATACATAGATTGCATTCAATACTATTGACATTTTAACAATATTTGTTCTTCCAATCCATGAGCATGGAATGTTTTTACATTCTTTTGTATGTGTCTTCTTCAATTTCATTCATAAACTTTCTATAGTTTTTACTATACAGATTTTTCGCCTCTTTGGTTAAGTTTATTCCTAGGGATTTTATGGTTTTGTGTGCAATTATAAACGTAATCAATTGCTTGATTTCTCTTTCTGTTGCTTCATTAGTGGTGTATAGAATCCAACCAATTTCTGTACATTGATTTTATGTCCTGTAATTTTGATGAATTTATGGATCAGTTCTAGCAGTTTTTTGGCGGGATCTTGGGTTTTCCACATACAGTATCAAGTCATCTGCAAGGAGTGTAAGTCTGACTTCCTCCTTGCTGATTTGGATGTCTTCGATTTCTTTGTGTTGTCTGGTTGCTGAAGCTAGTACTGCAACAATATGTCAAATAACAGTGGTGAGAGTGTTCATCCTGGTTGTGTTCCTGACCTTAGGGATAAAGGTCTCAGTTTTTCCCCACTGAGGATGATATTAGGGGTAGGTCTTTTGTATATAGCTTTTATGGTCTTGAGGTATGATCCTTCTATCTCTACTTTCTTGAGGGTTTTATCAAGAAAAGGATGCTGTATTTCGTCAAATGCTTTCTCTGCATCTATTGAGAGGATCATGTGTTCTTATCCTTTCTTTTACTACTGTGATATATCACATTAATTGATTTGTGGATATTGAACTAGTCCTGCATCTCACATATAAATCCCACTTGACTGTGGTAAATAATTCTTTTAATGTACTGTTGGATCCAGTTGGTTAGTGTCTTGTTGAAAATTTTTGCATCCATGTTCATCAGAGAAATTGATCTGTAGTTTTCCTTTTTAGTAGGATCTTTGTCTTGTTTTTGGAATCAAGGTAATGCTGGCCTCATAGAATGAATGGAAGTTTTCCTTCCATTTCTATTTTTTCAAACAGGTTCAAAAGACTATGTGTTAATTCTTCTTTAAATGTGTGGTAGAATTCCCCAGGAAAGCCATTGAGCCCTGGTCTCTTATTCGTTGGGAGATTTTTTATTATTGATTTAATTTCTTTACTGGCTATGGGTCTGTTCAAATCTTCTATTTCATCCTGTTTCTTTTTTGGTAGTTTATATGTTTCTAGGAATTTTTCCATTTCTTCCAGATTGCCCAATTTGTTGGCATATAATTGCTCGTAATATTCTCTTATTATTGTTTGCATTTTTGTGGTGTTTGTTGTGATCTTCTCTCTTTCATTTGTGGTTTTTATTTGTGTACTTTCATTTTAATTTTGATCAATCTGGCTAGAGATTTATCAATTTTGTGAATTCTTTAAAAGAACTAGCTCCTAGTTTCATTGATCTGTTCTACTGTTTTTTGCTGTTGTTTTCTTTTGGTATCATTGATTTCTGCTCTAATCTTTATTATCCTTTGTTCTGCTGGTTTGAGTCTTTATTAGATGTTCTTCTTCCATCTCTTTTAGGTGTAAGGTTAGGTTGTGTATTTGAGACTGTTTTTTCCTTCTTTAGGAAGGCCTGGATTTCTATGTACTTCTCTCTTATGACTGCCTTTGCTGCATACCAGAGGTTCTGGGTTGTCATGTTTTCATTTTTATTGGCTTCCATGTACTTTCTAATTTCCTCTTTAATTTCTTGGTTAACCTATTCATTCCTTAGTAGGATGTTCTTTAATCTCCAATTATTCAAAGTTTTTCTAAACTCTTCCTTGTGGTTGATTTTGAGTTTCATAGCATTGTGGTCTGAAAATATGCACAGTATGATCTCAATCTTTTCGTACTTGTTGAGTGTTTAGTTTTATCCCAGTATGTAATCTATTCTGTGGAATGTTCCATGTGGACTTGAGAAGAATGTGTATTCTGCTGTTTTAGGATGAAATGTTCTGAATATATCTGTTATGTCCATCCAGTCCAATATGTCATTCAAAGTCATTATTTCCTTGTTGATCTTCTGCTTAGATGATCTGTCCATTACTGCAAGTGGGTTGTTGAATTCCCTACTATTGTGGTATTATCATGAATTAGGTTCTTTATGTTTATGATTAATTCACTTATATATTTGAGTGTCGCCATGTTGGGGACATATTTATAATTGTTAGATCTTCTTGGTGAATAGACCCCTTAATTATGATAAAATGCTCTTCATCTCTTGTTACAGTATTTATTTTAAAACATAGTGTGTCTGATATAAGTATGGCTACTCTGGCTTTCTTTAGGCAACTGTTAGCATGATAGATGACTCTCCATCCCCTTATTTTCAATCTGAAGGTGTCTTTAAGTCTAAAATGTGTCTCTTGTAAGCAGCATATAGAGGGGTCTTGTTATCTTATCCATTCTAATACCCTCTGTCTTTTGATGGAAGTGTTTGGTTCATTGACATTTAGAGTGAATACTGAAAGATATGAATTTATTGCCATTGACTTGCCTGTAGAGTTAATGTTTCTGGTGGTGTTCTCTGGTCTTTTCTAGTCTTTGTTACTTTTGGTCTTTTTTGTTTTGTCTTTTTTTCTACTCAAAGGGTCCCCCTTAACATTTCTTGCAGAACTGATTTAGTGGTCATGAATTCCTTTAGTTTTTGTTTGTCTGGGAAGCTATTTATCTCTCCTTATATTCTGAATTACACCCTTGCTGGATAAAGGATTCTTGGCTGCATATCTTTCTGATTCAGCACGTTGAATTGGCCACTCTTTTCTGCCATCCCTTTCTGGCCCACCAAGTTTCTGTGGGCAGATTTACTGTGAACCTGATCTGTCTTCTCTTACAGTCTAAGGACATTTTTCCCCTACAGCATTCATAATTCTTCCCTTGTCTGTGTATTTTGTGAATTTAACTATGAAATGCCTTGATGACAGTCAATTTTTGTTGAATCTAATGGGATTCCTCTGTGCTTCCTGGATTTTGATGTCTGTGTCCTTCCCCAGATTAGGAAAGTTTCTACTATAATTTGCTCACATAAACCTTCTGCTTTTTTTCTCTCTCTTCATCTTGTGGAACTCCTATGAATTGATATTATTCCATTTAAATAAGTCACTGAGTTCTCTAAGTCTTGTCTCATGCTGGTTTTCCTTTGTTTCCCTCTA
>NW_027530330.1:4791193-4881653 GCF_008692635.1 Crocuta crocuta | reverse complement strand
GGGAGGGTTCATTATTCTCCATAATTTTGTCTTCTATATTGCTGATTCAGTGTTCTGCTTCATCCTTCATCATGGCATCCTTTTGAGTTTGTATCTTGGTTATATAGCAGTTTTAATTTTGTCCTGACTAGATTGTACTTCTTTTATCTCCACAGAAAGGGATTCTGTGTTTTTTTTTCAATCCTAGCCAGTATTCTTATTACCATGGTTCTAAATTGTAGTTCATATATCTTGCTCATATCTGCATTGCTTAAGTCTCTGGCTATCATTTCATCCTGTTCTTTCTTTTGGGCTGAATTCCTTTCATTCCATCATTTTGGAGGAAGGAAAATAAAAGTAAAATAAAAATTCAAAACGAACCAAAAAATCAAATAACGGTAGCTATATCCTAGTTATGTTTTGGTCTGCTTGTTGAAAGAAGCTTGATAGAATAGAGAAAAAAAAAGTGAAAGAAAAGAAAAAAAAGGTTATGAAAGAATTTAAAAAGTTTATAGAAAACAGAAATGAAAAAAATGAAATAGAATTTAAAAATTACAAAAAATAAGACAGTAAAACACTAAAATTTTTTTAAAAATTTAAAGAAAATCAGAATAAGTTTTTCTTTTTCTATATCCAAGAAAAAGAAATGGACAAAAAAAGTTTAAAGAAAGACAGAAGCAAAAACAAAAACCAAAAGATGAATAACTGAACCAGAAAACAGAATGAAACCAAATGAAATTATATCCAATTTCCCCTAGAACTCAAATTATGAAGCATTTTATTGTCCAAACACTAAACTGGTGGAGAGACTTGTGCTGATCTTCTAGGGGAAGTGATTTGAGGGCGCAGTTAGGCGGGGCTTGGCGTAATGGCTCCATTCTCCACTAGGTGGCACTGTTTGGCTTACTTGGGTGGCTCACAAGCACATGCACAGGAAAGGTAAAAATGGCTTCACCCAGCTCCCTTTTCTCTGGCACAGGAACTTGCACTCTCACCGACCTGCAATTAAACACCCTCCTTTTTCTCTGGCCTCTGTTCACTCTCAGCCTCTATCTTATCCATGGCCAAGCCGTCAGCCTTACAGGTGACACCTCCCTCCAGCGTTTCTTCTCAGATGGGGCTGTGTTTCAAAACCCTTCACTTAAGAGACCCCTGTAGTTTCGACCCGTTTTGACTTTCTGGAGGAGGGTCTTGCTGAACAACAGCCAGGTGCCAACTTGCCTCAGAAAATGTTCGTGAGATCATGCAGTGGCAGAGGTTCAGAGATTGTGGCCATTCGCGACACACAGCAACAGATACTCTGGCGTCTTTGTTCCAATACCAGCAAATGTGGCTGCTCTTCGGGGTCCACAAGGACTTTTGCCTGTGGGGAGGCTGTCTGGCCTCTACCAAATACTCTCCAAGCAGGGAAACCACTTCTCCCCGTGTGGCATACAGACCCCTCAGACCCCACTTCCTCTTTTTGGTATTTGCCCTTTTTCCTCACCAGAGCAGTGCCAGGCACTGAACTCTGGAATTTCCAGCTCTGTGCTCCACTCTTTATAGACTCCTAATGGTACTGAAACCCTCTCCTTTCTCCCCGTCAATGGTTTTGAGGAACAGATTTCATGTTCAGTCCCTTGCGAGTGTTGTCACTCTTTTTCTTTCTCTCCAGCTACTTTCAGGGGAATGCTTTTCTTGCAGGATCCTGATCCACCCCACTCTCCCCCTTGCTACTTCTCTGTCCTTCCTCCACAAAAACAGTTCCCCGCCCTCCACAGCTTTCCTCTCCCCACCATGTAGCTGCTGAGTTCTGTGGTCCAAGTTAAACAGATTGTTGTGCTAATCTTCAGATCAATTTCTTAGGTGTACAAAAAGGTTTGGTGCTGATTTAGCTGCATTTCAGGGAAAAGACAAAACTGAGAGCCTTCATGCTGTTCTGCCATCTTGGTAACTCTCTAGATGATTACAATCTTAATTTCTATGTTATAATAATCTATTTAAGTTATTTAAGGAGTAAAGATGATGATTAATATAGACTTTAAGGTAAATACACCTGATAACTACTGAAATGTAGAAGGGAGAAATAGAATTAAAAAATAAAAACAATTTAAAGTGTGCAGAGAAGGTGATATAATTCTGAGGAGAAATATAAAAGAAGAGGATAAATATACAAAGAAGAAAACAAGAAATTAGACGGTAATGATTCAAATATAATAGCAAACTTAATAAATGTAAACAGATTAACTTTCCAGTTAAAGGTTAAACTATATAAAACATAAGATTATATAATTTATAAGTCACACATAAAAATAAGAACATAGGAAAATTGATGGGCAAAGGATAGAAAGTTAGGTATTGGCCAAAGAAAGCTGGTGCACCTATATTAATATCAGAGTATTCTTTAAGAAATAAAACACTAAGTAGAATATACACGACCCAAAATAATGATAAATAACTCATTTATAGAAATGATACTAAACTTTGATGCCTCTAAAAACTTGCTATCAAAATCTATAAAGCAAAATGATAGATATATAGGATACCAACAAATGCACTGTTTCAAGAAATACACATTATTCTCAGATACACATGAAATTTAAAACGAAACTTGAGTGTGTGGGAGGTCATAAAATAGTTTCTTTTTCTCTTTTAGTTTTTTAAATAAAAGTTTTAAGTTTATTTATTTTGAGAGAGACAGAGAGTGTAAGAGGGGCAGAGAGAGGAGACAGAGAATCCCAAGCTGGCTCTGCACTGCCAGGGCACAGTTGGAAGTGGGCTAGATCCCACCAACCAGGAGGTCATGACCTGAGCCAAAACCAAGAATGCCATACTCAACTGACTGAGCCACTCAGATGTCCATAAATTTTTTGTAAAGTTTATTCATTTTTGAGAGAGAAAGAGAGAGATAGACAGGGAGGGGCAACTGTAGAGGGAGACCTGGAACTCCAAGCAGGCTCCAGGCTCTGCACTGTCAGCACAGAATTCGACTCATGCCTCAAACCTGCAAACTGTGAGATCATGATCTGAGCTGAAATGGGGTGCTTAACTGGCTGAGCCACCCTGTCAATTAGTTAAAAATCGAAAATTAATAATTCAAAAGAGTTGCAGATTTGGAAATACAGGAGCATATTTAGAACACGCCAGAAATCAATAAGTTCTAAAAAGAGATTAAACAGTTAGAAAGAAAAACAATAGAGAGGCACCTGGGTGACTCAGTTAAGCATCCACTTCAGCTCAGGTCATGATCTCACAGTTCATGAATCTGAGCCCTGCATCGAGCTTTCTACTGTCATTGTGGAACCTACTTCAGGTTTTCTGTCTCCCTCTCACCACCCCCAGCTCATGCTCTTTCTCAAAAATATATACACATAAAAAAAATTTTAAGAAGAAAAAGAATAATTATAGGCAGACAAAAATCATTTTAAAAAGCAAAAATTAGTTATATAGCAATATGATACAGTTAACAAATCTACAGACTAATTTTCATATATTTACTATATGTATGTTTAATCTACCTTTATAATTAAAGGGTAGATCAATCATATTAATGCTTTTTTATTCAAATATACACCCATTAATGTTTATAGTTTTTCCATTTTCAAATGTACACAAAAGATCTTGTCACATCTACCTTGTTTTACTTAATCTTTCAAACTAAGTGCTATTTTTAAGACCTACTTGACTGATCTATATAGAAGCCTAGTTTTTTCCTTTTAACTATTACATAGTAGTCTGTAGACTAAAGCTTATTCATCCATCCCATTTTGCTGTCTACTAACAATATTCCAAATCAAATCCCAGGATTTTCCTGTACATCTGTGTTAGAGAAGCTCTGATTTGAAATTACAGGCTTTTTAGAGAAGGGGCATACAAATTTCACTAAGTGTTAACAAATTAATTATTTAAATAAGAAAATTTGTTAAAATATCTTTCTTCACACATGCAAATATTTCCTGGAGCGCTTTTTAGTGTCTCTACAAATATAAGAGCTGAGAAGTATTCAGGCTTTATGTTTTAATTATTTATTCAATGTCCTCCACCGTACCTTGAATCATGCTTCTTAAAAAAATAAAGCTTAAATGAGACAATATTATACCATTCTGCTCCACTTAACTTTTAGAAACTTTCATCTGAATTAGGTTGTTATGACATTGTGTGAATGTGTATATGTGACTGATATGTTTGTAAACAGTCTACTACATGAGAGTTATACAAATATGATGAGGTATACGAACCCATTGTTTTAACAAGCAACATTCTGTAAGTGCAAGGTGACAGAGATGGTGCTTAGATGTCATTTCACAGTAGCAAACATTATAAAGTTTATTCCTACATTGCCAAAAATTTTAACATTGGCATTTTTTGTGTTGGGGACAGGTGAGCGTTACCTAAGATGACCATAAATTTTTGTTTTACAAATCGCGATATTCTGGAGAGTAAAATGGACCTCAAAAGTAAACTGGGACCTATCTTCGGACATCCTGTGTCAAACAGATACTCTCCTGGTTTTAATAGTGAAAATATATCATGAGTTGTCATGCAGTTGGTAGGCTCTAATACCCAGCAGGTATTGTGCCTGGCTTGTGTAGAGCCGGAAGGATTGTTGCTCTACTTTCCATATATCATGATTGTTAAGAAAGTGACATTTGTCAAAATGAGCAAGGACCTGCTGCCATAGAAGGAGTCCTAACCAAGAACATGAAACAAATTGCTTCCGTTGGCTAAGAACCAGAGGGAAGACAACGATCGGAAGAAAGAAGTGTTCTTTTCTTAATTCCTCTTCCACATTTTACAGCACATTTCATACTGGCCAGAAGTTGCTTATGCAGAACTCAGGCTGTTTTCTTTTGTTCTAAAACCTTATGTTTTAAACCTTATGATGGCTTTTTAAGTGAGTTTTAACACAAAGTGCCTCACACACTGCCATTCTGTACCTGATTTAATCCTTTATTTGAGCTGCCTCTTAACACAACCTTCACTTTCCTTGTCAAATTATTTTTAGTAATAGAAAAAGTGAGCATGTATTGAAAATCATTGCCTTCTGGGACATATTCAAATGCCTCTAAGGATGCTCAGGTGAAACTGAGATCCTAGTAGGCACAGATGGGTCCCCATTAATATCTTGGCATTTTATTTCAATTTTTATTATCTTTCAATATGGCCCACAGCATGAAAAGTTCACATATTCCAGTTTATATTTTTCTAGAAAATTGAGATAATACCAGTACTAATAAAAATAACCCATTGTGTCTTTTCTAGAAAATTGAGATACTAATCAAAATAATCTGTTTTACTATGTTGGGTGAGCAGTCTTCCTCTTTACACCAATATAGAACCACAACTCTTTCCCCAGGTAACTTATTTGAAAGGTTTTTATCAGAAAGGCAGTCAGATTTTAAATATATGACTGATGTCGGAAAATGCCAAATATTTTTCTTGTGAAAACCCCAGCTAGGCACCGATATGTTGAAATATACTGGTATAACTTTTTGCCAAATCTCATTCTTGTATTGTTCATGAATAGATTTAGTATTTTAGTTCAAAGACTTAAATATCAAGTCCAATTGAGTTCTGATATCACACTTCTCTAGAGTTTCTAACTGCAAGCTGAAGTTGTTCATCTAAAAAGCACAGTCTGTCTTAAACAGATGCATGCCATTAAAAAAAATCACATGAAGTTTCTTCTTTTAATTCTCTCACAGTATAACACATGAATCCATGTTTACTGTAGTAATCAGCCAAACTAATAAAATGGGGGATTTTTATCATTACAGTAGTTACATTGCTAAATGCTCCTCATTTTTTACATACCTAGTAATGGCTATTCTTATGTTTGAACCTCATGGTCTATTGACAAGTTCCGTGATCTTGACAAAATTACCAATTGCAACAAGTTATTCTCATCTTTGCTGCCAATCCATATAGTTAAGAGGAAAAAATAAGATGGTGTGTGTGAAACTCCAAAAAAACTGAAAGTGTGAGAAGATAATAGAGTTTTAGGCTTGAGAAGATAACATATTTGTGATTATTAATAGGGAAATCTTGTGACTTTGATCAAGGATGGCTTGTTTTAGTTGGAAGCCACCTTCTAGATCTTTATTGTCAGGTTGCATGCAATTCGAAAATGTCTTCGATGAAAACTGCTGCCTAACTTGTCACCTGGTTTTCTTCCAATGCACAGAACTAAGAGCTTTTCAACAAATGGATTATGTGCACCATCTGTCCATTCTCTGTTGCATAGTAAATTTTATACTAAAAATGTCTTTTTCTTCCCACACCAGAACACAAGAAATTTGCTAACTTACTTGGTCTGATGTATGCTTCATTTAATATAAATTGTTGATGACTGGAGTTGGGTAAAATGCACTTACACATAAACTAACACTTAAAAATCACACTATTAGTGAGGGATAACAAATATTTCAGAGGTACAAACTCAACCTGATTTTTGGATGTAATTTTTGATTTCCAACTTCAACTGTGTGTAACACAATTGCAAACCCTACATTTCATTAGATAGCTTTTAAGCAAATATGATATGTGAACATATGCCTATTTTACATCATTTTTTGCATACAAAAGTTTCTCTAAACTTTTAAAGCTAAAATGTTCCAGAAAGGTATATTTTTATATGTAGCCAGTTATAAATTCTTCAACATGAAAAATATGAATCTGAAGATAACTGTGAAATAGTTAAGTCAAAAACTTAGATGGTGCTGTTTTTATCCTAATGTGATATAAATATGAGGGCCATATAAAGGGAGCCTAAGACTAGAGATTTGGAGGCTAAGAGTATACAGAATAATATAATGCATGAGGACACAGACTGATACAATCTCAAATTATTAAGAACCTACTATGTGTCAGTGGCCCTATATAAATTACATCATTTAAGTGGAAAGTAGGTATTCTTTCCAATGGAAAAAAGCAGAGACTGGAGAAGTATAGAATTTCTTATAATACCACTAGCTGGATTTTTAAAAGGAATTTAGGCATTTATTTACTTAATTATTTTGCTTACATAGAATAACATGCAAACATTTAACAAATCAAATTTTCAGGCACAAATATTGTGATCCATGGCCTTAGCACATAATCAAATATACTGGTATCAGCAAAGTTCATTGCATACAGTAGGTCATCAATAAATGTTTATTGAATTTATTAAAAACTAATTTGAAGGAAGTTGATTCTGTCAAATATATATATTTTTTATTTTATCAAGTTTGATTATGCATGAGCCAGAGAAGATTTGTATATTAAAAACCCATTTCTCTTATACAAATTATGTAATAAATCTCATTTTAATATACTAGAGACTACAGTTACAGTTTTCCTTTAAACATCATTTTGACCTTAGTGACATAGCTTAATATTTTATTCTGTAAGTTTAATACAATTTATATTTATAATTGTTAAAACATGCCA
The DNA here is from genome assembly GCF_008692635.1 of Crocuta crocuta. Classification (NCBI taxonomy): domain Eukaryota; kingdom Metazoa; phylum Chordata; class Mammalia; order Carnivora; family Hyaenidae; genus Crocuta; species Crocuta crocuta. Next base: position 4,874,264 of record NW_027530330.1, on the reverse strand, counting down.
CTTCCTAGAATTACGACAAATAAGTCATTACACACAAAGGCTTTACTTTAGAGTGAATGGATGTTGCCTATCATCCTAATTTATATCTCCCAAAGTGTGGTTCACTACCTCTAGGCAGATACAAAATGAAATTCAATCATGATGAATTTAGACCCCTTGTTTGGCAAAAATTATATTGCTACTAATTAATTAGAGTAGAAATTAGAGACTTGGATAAAAGCTGCTTTGTAATTGAACTGAGCTTTGAAATCAGTCTAAAACTACTTTCTGAGAAGAAATCAGGTGATATCATACTCCCGCATCACTGAGCTATAGCACTGAAAAGAAGCCCACTAGAAGCAATACTACATTCTTAACATTTCACCTGAATGCAATGTCTACATGTATGCCACCTTGAGATTCCTTTCAGAATTTTTTAATTCTTTGTTTTTAATTCTCCTAAATTCAATTCTCCTCAATTTTAAGTGCCCCCTTGCTCTACTCTTGTACTTCCCTCAAACTTTTATTTTCTATCTCTTTTCACAGAGCCCACCAAATAATTTGGAGTCCTAGGAGGAGTCTTCTCTTTTCTAAACATTCCCAAGCTCTAGGATGCATTTTGAGTAATAGTTTAGACTAAATTTATACTTTAAAAAATACATAATTTCGAAAGTTCAAGGTGTGTCATGTCTAGTTTATTAAACGTTTACACTGCAAATTTCTCAAAACTATAATTTCAACAATCTACATGTCTATACTTATAAGATGGCAATTGTAATTATGGGCATTCCAACACTTCTCCAACAGGCGATTTCATACATTGCTATGAATTGACAGTAGGAGACTACTTTAGCATTTTTTTCAGCATCCTAATAGGATGAAATTAATTACGAATATGAGATTATGCTTTTGTAATTTTTTTTCATATTCATGTACACATACACTCAAAGTGAGCATCTGGTCAATATAGTAAATCAGTTAAATAGATATGTTTAGGAATAGTAACGAGACCGTTGTACTTTATAACATATGGCTTTCAGCCTAGTAGGGCTAACTCACTGTTCAGTGGCCGTGGGGAAATCAGGCTATTTAAAAGTCATGAATGTTAACTTACAGCCTCTGGGACAGGGACAAGAAGTTGCCAGGGATGTTAAAGGAAGTCATACCTCTGGCTGAGTGGGTAAACCCCCTTCATTGGTGGAGGATGAATTGTTCATTTTGAGCCTGTGCTCTGATAGGGGGATAAGAGGGAAAGCAGAGCTACTACTCTTAAATTTACAAGGCGGATAGTAACATATGTTCAAGTCTTATCAATTTCTGTCTTAAACAGCCAACTAGTCTTCATCATAATTTTAAAACCTAAATCCCTTTCTATTGCCTTCCTGTGTGACCTGACTTGGTAACTCTCTTCTTTGTACTTACTCATCTTCAGGCATATTAGATTTCTAACTTGATATTTTATTAATTTTAAAGACATTTTTTGTAGAATTGTTTTTCAAATGTATCGGTGTTTACACGTGCCCATCAACCTTCAATGTGTTTTCCAGAGTTCTTAAACACCAATAAAAAAAGGCAACACATATAAAAGACACAAGAAAAATTAGTAATCACTGACCAGCAAAAGAAAAATGCAAAAAGTAAAATTTCTTTTCAGCAAGTAAGTGCACCAATTTTCAATAAATAACTCAAGTGAAAAACGTATTTATCACACTGAAAAACAACTACAATTCAGAGTGAAAGATTAAAATATTGGAAGTAGGGGCGCCTGGGTGGCTGAGTCAGTTAAGCGTCCCACTTAGGCTCAGGTTATCAGGTGATCTTACGGTTCCTGAGTTTGAGCCACACATGGGGCTCTGTGCTGACAGCTCAGAGCTTGGAGCCTGCCTTGGATACTGTGTTTCTCTCTCTCTCTGCTCCTCCCTTACTCAAGCTGTCTCTCTCTCTCAAAAATAAACAAACATGAAAAAAATGTTGGAAATATTTTTTTCTTCTGTGCCAACATTTAATATTCATCAACTTTTCAGAATACAAAAGTTTCAGGAACCAGTGTTCTTATATACTTTCATTTCCCTAAACAATATGTATATGAGGGAGAATTTCTTTATTATCCATAAATGGAAATCAGGAAAATACACGAAGTTAGGTACTATCTTTTACGCCCAGGATTTCCTAGGTCTGATTTTCTGAAGGAAGCAGAAACCACTATTCTCTCAATATTCCAAATTTCCTTTGCTGCTCAGAAAATTTAGAAAAACACAAAACAACTTTATGTTAGACATAAGTAAAGGGATGCTTTCAGGGCAGTAACAAATCTGTAATTAGCATCTGGGTAAGAAGCAAAATGCCTTCTGTTAAATGAAAAGAAAACAGTAAACCATAACATTCTAGGGAGCTGGGAACCAAGTATTAACTTCCTGAAATAAATTGTTCCTCTTTCCAAAACCTAACAGAAATATCATACTGTGCACTACCCCCAAAAATCAAGAATGAAAGACAAAAAGAGCATACACACACACACACACACACACACACACACACGGATGACAACGAAACATTTAAGCTTGACATGGAAGAAAACAAGTTTGGTAGCTTCCTGAACTACATGTATCTGGAAATATTTTATTTTCAATGCTAACAAGTAACAATACAGAAGGAACATTCAAATCCCTTACTATAGGAATCCAAAATCAGTTGAGGTATATCACTTAGGTATAAAGCAGAAATTTACAATCTATAAAAAAATGCATGAAACTTTTATGTTCAGGTTATTGGTGGGAGGGTTGTGGTGTTCCAAATTTTTGTTGTATTTGCCCTCATAGAAAGAATTTGAATTTGCAAGACATTTCGCTAGAGTCTGATGATTTTTTCACACTGAGCGTGACATTGCTGTTGCCATGAGTAGGTGTCACTGGCATTGTTAGTACTAAGACCTTAGAGTTTATCCCAAGCTGTACAGGAGAAATAAAATCATCTCATCCATATAACTGCACTTTCCTGTAAAAATGCAATTACTTATTAAAAAGAAAAGCATGGATCAGACCAGTATGAATAGAAATTAGCAATAACGAGAAATATAATTAGCAGCAATTTTAAAAGTTGTTGGACACATTGCATTATTTTAAAAAAATCCCTTCATTATACTACTGTGACTTTTTAAAGCATTTTTACAAATTAAAATTAATGTCAAGAAGGCCATTTGCACAGATTTTTTGACATTACATTTTTATTTTACAAGAGTACCCATATTTAACATTTTTCCTTATAAGATAAATTACTTTAAATTTTTAAAAATATGAAACACAGCTCCTAAAATAAACATTTTCATTTTTACTCACTCATAGGATATCCTCACATTTCTATGATACCATACACTTGTCTTAATTTCCTCCAGTTACCTTTAATTTCAGAGGCAATAATGTATTTAAAAGTGGCATCGTTTACTTCTGGCACTCTTTTTCAGCTATTTAATTTCCAGACCCATGAAAAGGCACTTTTAAGATTATCTCTGTGGAGCTGCTTGCTTTTCATCAATCTTAAATATATTGAAAATTCCAGCATATTGGCTGTTATGTCCACTGGTATTTATTTACCTAAAGAGTTGGAAGCTATCATGCTTAAGAGAAAACACAGTGTTAAGTGTCATGAGCAATAACAGAAATAAACCTGCTGCCTGGTTAAGTACTGCAGATATCTGACAGGGAAGGGCTGGTGTATGAAAAGAGTGGGGAAATGGTGGACCTATGTGATGGTCTACAAACCCTTTACCTAATGCTTGAAGTGCCTCCTAAAGACCCAAGACAAAATAGAGTCCTTCATGAGAGCTGGAGGTGTTACTGCTCCCTGGCTTTTATTCCTGTTGATTAAAATATTCATGACTAGATGGGTTTCCTGAGGCTGCTGTAACAAATTACCATAACTCGTGTGGCTGAAACAATAGAAATGTCTCATAGTTCTACAAGCAAGAAATCCAAAATCAATCTGTTACTTTAGGGTTGGTTTCTTCTAAGAGCTTTAAGGGAATATCTGTTCCCTTCCTCTCCCTGAACTTCTGGTAACCTCAGACATGCCTTGGCTCAGAGATGGTGTTCTTCCTGGGTCTCCAGTCATCTCCCTCCATGCATTTGTCGCTCCGTGTCTACGTATTCCCTTTTCAAATAGACACAGTCATGTTGGATTAGGACCCTCCCTATTGCCCTCATCTTAACTCCATCTTCTGCAAAGATATTTACAAAAAAGTTCATTTTTACAGGTACTAGGGGCTTAAGACTTCAACATCTTTTGGGGGAACACAACTCAATACCTAATATTGTCAATTTGTTCATTGTACATTTTAGGTGATTTTCTCTTCTTCACTGTTAAAATAAAAATAAAGTATCTTTTTTTATTGTGAAATTATTTAAGTTTATTTATTTTTCAGAGGGAGACAAAGAGAGTGAGTGGGGGAGGGGCAGAGAGAGCAAGAAAGAGAATCCCAAGCCAGATTCACACTATCAGCACAGAACATCACTCTGGGTTTGAACCCATAAACTGTAAGATCATGACCTGAGCTGAAATCACGAGTCAGAAACTTAACCAACTGAGCCAACCAGGTGCCAGGTGAAATTTTCTTTAATTGCAAAATATTTGAAACATTTTACATTCCCATCAATGGGAAACAGGTTACATAAACTTGGTTATGCCTACACAGCAAAACACAATGCAGCCACTAAAAAAAAAAAAAGAATGAGAATGTTCTTTATGAACCTATACAAGTGATATCAGGATATACCTTTCTGTGTGTGTATGTGTGTGTGTGTGTGTGTGTGTGTACACGTATTGTGTGTTTGCACCTTTATGTAAGAAAAATGTGTACCTTTATTTGCAAAGAGAAACTTAGGTAAAACATAACATAAATGGAGAAATGTGTGACAATGTACTGGAGGGGGTAGGGATGGGAGTGACATTTCTGAATGTTATGTTTTAAAATAGGATAATTCCCACTATGGATTTTCATGGGCTCACTAAACGTTCCAACTCACAGAACTACCATGGCCCACATTTGGCATCAGTCTGCTCAGAGAGATCTATCTTGCCCACAGGGCAGAACAGGACACCTTCCAGTAGCAGACAGATCACACAGCAGACCAGAGAGCAGCAGTCACCTATCCTCTGGTCCCAATAGTCTCTAGCGAGTGGTTGCTCGGGGACAAGGGAAGAAGTTTCACATCAGACAAGTATGGGACCCAGCCTGGAGCAGCAGCCTTACACCCCATAGGAGTTAATAACTAAAAAACAAAGTATCTTAGAATTATAGGAGACAATAGAATCTCTTCGAAGTGCTGAAAGAAAATATAATATTTAGATTCTATTTTTATTGAAATATAATTGACATATGACATAATGTAAGCTAAAGCGTATTGATTTAATACATGTATGTATTGCCAAATGATCTCCACCATAATATTGGCTAGAATCTCCATCAGCACGTACATATTATTCCTTTTTTGTGGTATAAACATTTAAGATCTGTTTTTTTTAATAAAGCTGCATGTTTCATTTTTATTTTCTAACATTCAATATCTTTTTTTTTTGCCTATCTTTCTTTTTTTAATGTCTTTTAATTTTTTTTTTTTTTTTTTTTTACAAATAGTTTATTGTCAAATTAGTTTCCACATAACACTCAGTGCTCATAGACCAATGGAACAGAATTGAGAACTCAGAAGTGGACCCAATAACTCTTTTTTTTAATTTTTTTTTTTTTTATTTCTAGGAGAGAAAGAGAGAGAGACAGCGTGAGCAGGGGAGGGTCAGAGAGAGAGGGAGTCACAGACTGAAACAGGCTCTAGGCTCTGAGCTGGCAGTCAGCACAGAGTCCGACGCGGGGCTCGAACCCACGAACCGCGAGATCATGACCTAAGCGAAAGTCGGACGCTCAACCGACTAAGCCACCGAGGCGCCCCAAACATTCAATAACTCTTGATTAACCTCTTGATTAACCTTACTGAGGTCCTAGCTGAGAATAATTGTTCTGTGAATCCATTTTGTAGTGTGTTCACTATAAGCTCTCTTTAACTAAAGGAAATTAACTGTTGTTTCAATGTTTATCTGAGCAATCTACTATAGAGAACAAACTGATGGTTACCAGAAGGGAGAGGATGGTTCAATAGGGGGTGATGATTAACGACTGCACTTATGATGAGCACCACGCATTATATGGAAGGGTTGAATCAGTATATTGTACACCTGAAACCAATACTTCGCTTGTTTGAACTAACAGGAATTTAAATAAAAACTTGGAAGGAAAAAAATAATGAATAAATAAATAGGTCAAAAAGAGAACACTACTTGCAGTACAGCATTCTGAATGAAAATCCCAAGCACTAGTCTTATTTCTACTAGCCTTATTTTCCAAAAACGACGGAAGGCATTTTTCACAGAAGATGAGTCCCTATGATATCTTCATCTACCACCTCCTAATTTATTACTCATGATATTTCCACGTGCAACACTGCTTCTTTCCAACTATGATGACACGGCATAATCCAAACACTTCTCTCGAAGCTTTATGTATATTCTCAGGTGATGAAAAATATTAGCCTAAAAGTTAAATATCGCTGTTGTCTTTTCTATGCAAGTTTATTAAAGGAATGCAAAGTTCTTTCATTTCGAAGAGTTGCTATAAAATAAGTGAATATAAACATTTTTCATTTGTTGCTAGTTCATTTCTCTATATTGTCCCAAAAAACAACGATTGTTTAACATGATGCTTGCTTCCTATCATTCATTTCTAAGGAGTAAAATGTCAAGTCTAAGTTTAGAGGACACATAAAAACCTAAAATACCTTAATGTCTATAAATATTCTGACCACTTCTCAATTCATCAGTTATCACAAAGGCAAATCTCAGGCACATTCTCTAGGTTTCAATCTTACTATATATATAATATATATATATAAAATAAGGCTAATTCCAAAACATGTATCCTCCTAACCAGTGAGTAACTGAGAGCTGATTTCTGAATTTGTAGCCTATTTTCTATTATTCCTTTAAGCATTGACTAAGTCTCCCTCTGCTTTCTGAAATCTGGCTTTCTAAATCATCTCCCAAAGGAAGAGAATGTCCATTTGAATCAAATCCAAATAATTTTTTGATCAAATTCCACTGTTCTTACATTCTTAAAATAACTACAATTATTCTTGGAAATTTTTGATGTGTCAGAGACATACTTTTACATACTTTTAGTTCTAGATGTCTTAGAAATTTTTAAAATTCCTTTTGTCTTCAAAACAATTCAGAGGAGGAAAATGAGGCTCAGAGAGTAATTAGCTAGTCTAGACTATATAATAAGAAAGTAGAGAATGTGTGATTTGTACCTAGGCCATTCATCTTCAGAACCTACTTGATTGACCACTATACTCTACCATCTCCAAATAATCTGGTGACTATTAATATCTGATGGTGTATTGACATTCCCCACTAAGATCTAGAGAAGATTAGAGAAATGTAGTCAGTGCTGAAAGAGAAACTGTTCTAAGCCAATTCCAGTTAAAGTCTGAGTCACAAGAAAACTTACAGAATTATCTAACAGCTTAACAAATGGAGAAGCTGGGGCTAAGAGAAAATAAATCACTTGCCTTATCGAGCATCGCAATAGATCTCAGAGTCAAACTTTGCTTTTTCTACTCCAGGGCTCTGGCCTCTATCCTATGCTAATATATCTAATATGCTAATAAGACAATCTCTTTTCTCAAAGTAGAACATATTAAAGATGAAGGCTGTGCCTTTAATCTTTTTATCCTCACCCTTTTACTTATTTTTGGACTTACTTGGTGCTGACTGTCTGAGATCTGAGCTGAAAGACATCTGTATTGTTTGTGCATTCTCCAAAGCAGTGGTGTCTTTTGACTTAGCAACTTCAGTGACTGAGGTGAACATTATTCTAATTGATATTCACTTCAGTAACTGAACTCTCCTCCCAAGTGAACAATATATGTAAGAGCATTAAGTACCACCTGTTCAAGTCATTTATTTGTTATATATTGATCCCCTGTACCCTGTGTTTCCAAGGTCTCATGCCATTTGAACTGAAATGATAATAAACAATTCTATAAATTCATAAGACCTAACCAAAGGTGAGAAAAACAATCAGCAAACAAATTTTTAGATTGAAATGATCAAGAATCAGAGAGTTAATATTCATATTTCTATATCTACATAAATTTAATAAAATTATATTTCTCTTTTAATCTTTATAAAACTATATTTTCTATAACCAATATCCTAATGAAATCATGTGTGTATATTAATCTCCCCAAAATACTAGCTATAGTTCATATTTCATGTTATATTTTATACCTCATTCCATTTGAAATCCACTGCCATGAAGCAATGTTTGTTTTATTTTTATTATAAAACAACACAAATTACAACTCCATTACTCACGTGAGTTTTCTTCCCCTTATAAAATTGTGATCTGTCTAGATTTTAAGAGGTCAAATTTTTAACAAAATCCCCTTAACTGTTTCATAACTAGTTACTGTTTTAATGTACACTTATTGTGGTAACAGAGTATACGAGGTCAAGAATGTGGCTTTTTATAACCAATATGTATTTCTAGGCAGATGATCTTCAAGGCAGAGGTTACTTTTAAGACAGAGAAAATAACCTAAGTATTTATACTTTTAATTATGTTAGATTTAAAATAACATATTTTGAAACTAAAAGTAGGTATTTTAAACAATATTAATTCCTACCAGCATGCAACACCTATACCTTCCACCACACATGTAAATTATTTTAAAAATTAAATTATATTAGTTGTTATAAAGGTGACACAAGTTTAAAGATGTGTGAGAGAAACTCAAACTGAAATAATTAGTAAAGACTTTATAGGGAGAATAAGTATTAAAGAGTACGGTATTCATTTTATATTTAAAGGTATCATTATATATTGAAGAACCTCCCATGTTATCACAAGAACCATAGGTGTCTAAAGCTGATCTTCAATAGATAAAAAATTCATAAATGAAAGGCTCCTGGGTGGCTCAGTTGGTTAAGTATCTGACTCTTGATTTAGGCTCAGGTCAGGATCTCATGGTTCATAAGTTCAAGCCCCACAGTGGGCTCTGGGTTGACAGCATAGAGCCTGCTTGGGATCCTCTCTGTCTCCTTCTCTCTCTGATCCTCTCCCACTTGTACACACACACACACACACACACACACACACACACACTCTCTCTCTCTCTCTCTCTCTCTCTCTCTCTGTCTCAAAATAAATAAATACATTTTAAAAAATAAATTTATAAATGAAACAAGCTGCCCAATATTGCTAATTTTACATTCAAACTGTACCAACACTTACTGAGGATATTACTGAAGGGAGCATGCAACAGAAAGCTCTGAGCAACTAAGACAAATGATAAGCAAGAAATGATATAAGTAGCTCAAAATTAATATAATAGTTTTACTTATATAATTTCTTAATCGTAATCTGAAGGAAGAGTGTTGTTTGAGAAATAGCGATGTAAAACAGTCAGAATTTGCTTAATAATACAAAGAAATCAAAAATTTGGCAAAGCAAGGATTATTTGGTATATGGAGTAATGACAAATCTATATGCAGAAGAATAAAACATTTTGTACTTTTAAATGGAAAGGGAAAATATTAAAAAAATTTTTACAGTGCATAATGTTAGACAATGGGTAACATTACAGTCAAATAATTATAAATGTGTAAAATATTACATGTTATGTTAACAATGTAATAGGTCCTAAATGAGATTTATGAAGCTACAACTTAGTTACAAAAATATATGTAAAAAATAGTTATAGAAGGCTTCAGAGTGCTGATGTTCTTGAAATTATAAGAATGAATAAGGGACAAAGTGGAGTTTGAATAAATGGATCTTTTTCTGAGGCCCACCTCAGAAAAAAAATTCTCTGATAACACTTTAGATTAATTTTGATATGGACCCCTCCTGTTAATTAGGTCAGCTTTATAGGCAGGCAATTTTCTTAAATGTTTATTTATTTTTTAGAGAAAGAGAGAGACAGAGAGCGAGCAGGGGAGGGGCAGAGAGAGAGGGAGACACAGATTCTGACGCAGGCTCCAGGCTCTGAGCTGTCAGCACAGAGCACAAGCAGGGGTCAAACTCACAATCCGTGAGCTTATGACCTTAGCCAAAGTTGGACGCATAACCAACTGAGCCACCCAGGCACCCCTGTATAGGCAGGCAACTTGTACAGACATAAAGGGCCTTGTGCTTAGAAAGGTCCTTGGTTTAATTTTCTGCTGTCACTAAGTTGACATTCTTAAAATTTTTAATCAAATGACTTCACGTTTCCATGTAACTTGTCTGGTACATTGAGTTCATTATAATCATAATAAAAAGCAGTATGTACATAAAGTAAATAGTATTGATAAACAAAGCAATATATACTCGAACTTCACCTTGGAAGAAGGTATGAGCTTGGGAGCAATTTGAGAAGTGAGAAAGTATAAGGAAGGGATTAGCTGGTTAACTGACAGACCACATGGGGCCTATGTCCAATGTCCATGTCCTTGGACATGATGGCTGCCTGTTATTTCTTCTCATTGCCACAATGCGAACAGTGTAAAAAGCCAGGAGTTTACGAATCTACATTTCCACACATGTCTGGCCTACCGTCATTGCCTAAGGACAAGAAACCCTATAGGAAGCAAGGTAGACAGGTAAGAGAGGAATTGACCTAGAATTTTGAAAGATAGAAGGGAACTTAGCTGAGGGTCTTGTACTATAAATTCATTACATGCCATCATGAATCTTTTCTTGCATAACTATAGTGACAAGACAAAAAACAAGAAAATGGATGTATATTTCATTTTGTGAATTGGTTTAAAGCACAAATAGTTATATTACAACCCTGTGCTGTTCCTCAAATTCAAAAAAAAATTGATTACTCCTTTCCATTTTAGCAATGGACTTCAAAAAGGCAAATCTGCTTTACAATATCTTATGAAGAAAATTTGCTTAAATAGTTATATATTTACTTAAATAGTTACATAAAATTAAACTGAGCATTAATATACCTCATCTTAATACAGCTTTCAGTAAAAAATGAGGCATCTTTTGTCAAGTCTTTTTAAAAATTTTTTCATGTTTATTTTTGAGAGAGAGAGAGGACAGAGTGTGAGCAGGTAAGGGACATAGAGAGAAGGAGACACAGAATCCAAAGCAGGCTCCAGGCTCTGAGCTGTCAGCACAGAACCCAATGCGGGGCTCAAACCCACAAGCTGTGAGATCACAACCTGAGCCGAAGTTGGATACTCAACCAACTGAGCCTCCCAGGTGCCCCATGTCAACAACTCTTTTTAAACATCTCTTACAAAAGTTTGATCATTTGCAAAGTTTCCCCATATTGAATCAGAGGCAGAGCCCAACAAATAAACAAAAGTAAAAATCATGGTGACCCAGCTCAAATCCTTTTCTTCTCAAAGTCTAACTTCAACAATTCTGTTAACCCTTAAATGGAGTTGCCAGGAACTCACATGACAGAGAGACAAAAGTGTTAGAAACACAATTTATAAGCTTGTTGAATTTTTAATAGATTTCAATGGTGATTTTTTAAAAAATCAGTTATTTTAGAAATTCTATAGTAACAATTACAGCTTTTCAAACACCAATTACTTTTTTCAAGAAGGAAAGAAAAAGACATACCAACTTAATTACCTATGATCAGCAGCAACATGGCAGAAATACTATCAACTATTCACATGCCAGATCCTCACCAATATCAGAATGTATATTAAGCACCTTATCACTAACCTCTACAACATCTCATCAGTTCATTCATTTCTTCATTCATAGCCCCTCTGATATTTCTGTAGATTTCTTAGGTTATCCTCATATTTCATTTTAGTATTGATGCTATTCATAATGTGTTAACACAGTTCAAGCAAAGCTGAAGTGGAAGCAGAGAAGTGTGAGAAACAAATCTTTCCTGTAAGTATTCAGATTTCTCTTCAACTTGATCTCTGAAAACCTACAACCCCTGAGGAGTTATTGTTTGACACCTATTTTATATTTGCTGTAGATTATATGACAGCTATTTTATAGCTATTTTATATTTGCTGTAGATTATATGACAGCTTAGTTTCCAATGGGAATTAGTGACATACTAGCCATTATAAGCTGTATTTAAGAAGAGTACTTTATCAAGTTAACCAGTTCCTAGAAATCTCCCTAACACATGGAGATCCCTTCAAGGTATTATACAATACTTGGTTCATGGTAAAATAAAATAAGCAAAAGAATCTCATTAAAGTTAATACAAATATTGAGATGTAATAATTTTTTAAAAGCCTGGTTTGTAACATAAAATTAAGAGAAAACAGTCTTACACGTTTGACTTATAAAAGTATCTAACATTAGAATTCAAAATTATATTAATAGAAATAGTTTTTATAATATTTTAAGTTAAAAATACACCTGGTATAAGAAATTAAGCCTCAATAGATTTAAAAAGATATATACCATCTCTGACCACAAGAGGATGAGGTTAGAAATCAATAGCAGAGGAAAACTAAAAATTCACAATATTGTTAAAATTTTTTAAAAGTTTATCTTCTTAAATTTTTGTAATGTGTATTTATTTTTGAGAGAGAGAGAGACAAAGTGTAAGTGGCAGAGGGGCAGAAAGAGAGGAAGACACAGAATCCCAAGCAGGCTCCAGACTCTGAGCTGTCAGCACAGAGCCTCAGAACAGGCTCTATCTAATCCACAAACTACAAGTCAGATGCTCAAGGGACTGAGCTACCCAGCTATCCCTCAAGCAATGAGTTTTAAATAGTAAATATATAGAGGTGCCTGGGTGGCTCAGTTGGTTAAGCGTTCGATTTCAGCTCAGGTCATGATCTCCCGGTTCTTGGGTTCAACCCCTGCGTCTGGCTCTGTGCTGACAGCTAGCTCAGCCTGGAGCCTGTTTCAGATTCTGTGTCTCCCTCTCTCTCTGACCCTCCCCTGCTCATGCTATCTTTCTCTCAGGGATAAATAAAACATTAAATTTTTTTTAAAAATAAATAGTACATATATAGCTATTCAATAATGTACTCTGTTCTGATTTGATTCATAAACCTTGGAAGAGCACATTGTATCTATTCAATATGAACGTTTTGCAGTAGTCTTATCAAAATGTGAGAGTGGGGATTTTTTTTTTTTTTGGTGGGGGAAAAACAATATATATGATAAAATCATTTCAGAGCAGTATGAAAAGTTTGGATTATTGAACAAATAGTTCATAATAAATTTGTTTAGCAATTATAAAAAATTAAGATAGATGCTTATGCTGTGCCTTATATCAAAGTATTTTTTCAAATTGACTAAAAACTTAAAGGTAGAAAAAAATCCATGCAAGCACTTAAAATAAGTCTAAGGGCTTTTCTCTTTTTCAGTTTTATTAAGAAATAATTAGAATACATTACTATATAAGTTTAAGGCATATAGCACAATGGTTTGATATATGTATCATATATATATGATATATATACAACATATATACAGGTTCAGCTAACATCCATTTTCTCATATAGTTACAATAAAGGAAAACTTTCCCTTGTAATGAGAACTCAAAGGATTTACTCTCAGCAACATTGTTGTATATCGTACAGCAGTGTTATATCATCATGCTGTACATTCCATTGTACTACTTATGTATCTTGTAACCGAAAATTTGTATCCTTTGACCACTTTCCTCCAATTTCCTCCTCCACTAACCTCTGCCTCTGATAACCACAAATCAGATCTCCTTTTCTATGATTTTTCATTTTGTGTGTTTTTTAGATTTCCACATGTAAAGTAAATCACATAGCATTTATTTGTCTGACTTATTTCACCTACTATAGTACCTCCAAAGTCCACCCGTGCTCTTGTGAATGGTAGGATTTCCTCATTTCTTTGTGGCTGAATACCACATACCACAACCTCTTTATCCATTCATCCACTAATGGACACTTAGGTTGTTTCCATATCTTGGCTGTAAATAATTCTTCTATGAATGTGGGGTGAAGATATTTTTTCAATATAGTGTTTTTGTATTCTTTGGATACAGTCCCAGAAGTGGCATTGCTAGATCACACAATAGTTTTATTTTTCATTTTTAAAGGGTTCTCCATACTGTTTTTCATAGTAGCTACACCAATTTACATTCCCACCAACAATGCACAAGGGTTCCCTTTTCTCTACCTCTACATCAGCATTTCTTATCTCTCATCTTTTAATGATGGTCATTATAACAGGTATGTGACACCCTATTGTGGCCTTCATTTCTATTTCCCTAGTGACTAGTAATGTCCATCATCTTTTCATACACCTTCTGGCCTTCATATATCTTCTTTAGAGAAATATCTGTTCAGGCCCTTTACCCATTTTTAATTGGATTATTTGTTATTGAGTTTTAGGAGTTCTTTATATATTTTGGATATCAACTCTTATCAAGTAAATGGTTTGCAAATATGTTTTTCCATTCCATAGGTTGTCTTTTCATTTTTTTATGGTTTCTTTGGCTGTGCAGGCTCTGCTTAGTTTAATGTAGTCTCACTTGTTTATTTTTTATTTCATTGATTATGCTTTAGTTTGCATTATCCAAAATAAAATATTATCAAGATTCATATCAAGGAGTATTACTCCTATATTTTCTTCTAAAGTTTCATGGTTGCATGTCTTACATTTAAGCCATTAGTCTATTTTAAGTCAACTTTTGTTAGTAATGTATACATCCAATCTCATTCTTTCACACATGAATATCAAATTATCACAACACCATTTATTGAAAAGACTGTTTCTCCACTGAGTATTCTTGTCTCTCTTCACAAATATTAGTTGATATTAAATACTTGCTTTATTTCTGGGTTTTCAATTTTTTTTCCATTGGTCTGTTTGTGTATTTTATGCTAGTACTATATTATTTAGATGACTATAGCTTTATAGCATAGCTTGAAATTCAGTTGGATATTTCCTGCTTTGTTGTTCTTTATAGAATTTTATTTGGGGGCTTTTGTGTTTCCATATAAATGCTAAGAGTGTTTTTCTTCTATAAACAATGCCATTGGAATTTGATAAGGATTGTAATGAATCTATAGATGACTTCTGGTAATATTGATATTTTAACAGTATTATTTCTTCTAATCCATGAACATGGAATACTTTTCCATTTATTAATGTCTTCTTCAATTTCTTTCATTAATCTCTTATACTTGACAGAGTGAAGAGCTTTCATTTCCTTAATTTATTTGTAAGTGTTTTATTGTTTTTTAATACTATTTAATACTATTAAATGGGATAAAATTATATCTTGTTCAGAAAATTCATTGTTAGTATATAGAAATGCACTGACTTCTTTTGTTAATTTTGTATCCTGCAACTTTACTGATTTCACTGACAGTTGTTGAGTCTCTAGGGTTTTCTATATATAAAATTAGGTCACCTAAAGATAGACACTGTCTCCTTCCCAATTCTGACAACCCTTATTTCTTTTTCTTGCCTGACTGCTCTAGCTAAGGCTTCTAGTAATATGTTGCATAGGAGTGGTGTGAACGTCTTGTTCTGATCTTAGAGGAAAAGCTTTCATTCTTTCACCTTTGAGTGAAATGATCATATGATTTTCATTCATCCTATTAATGTGATATATTACATGATTGATTTGAATATGTTGAACCATCTCTGCATCCTAAGTATAAATCCTACTTGATCATGATGTATGAATGATGAGGTCGGTTTGCTAGTAGTTTATTAAGACATGTGTCATCTATATTCATCAGGGATGTTGCCCTGTATTAATGTTCTTTTCTGGCTTTGGTATCAGAATAATACTGGTTTCATAAAATAAGTTTGGAAGTATTTCCTCCTCTTCAATTTTTTTGGAAGGGTCTGAAAAGAATTGGTGTTAATTCTTCTTGAAATGTTTGATAAAACTCACCAGTGAAACCATCTGGCCTGGGACTTTCTTTGTTGGGACATTTGCTTCAATCTCCATACCAGTAATTAACCTATTCTGATTTTCTATTTCTTCCTGATTCAGTCTTGGTAAGTTGCATGTTTCTAAGAATTTTTCCATTTCTTTAATTTGTCCTGTTTGTTGGTGTATAGCTGATCATAGTATTCTCTTACGATCCTTCAAATTTCTGTGGATTCATATGTAATGTCTCCTTTTTAATTTATAATTTTGTTTATTTGGGATTTTCTCTGTCCTTTCTTGTTATCCTAGCTAAGGATTTGCCAATTTTGTTTATCTTTTCAAAGAACAAACTCTTAGTTTGGTTCATCTTTTCTGTTACTTTTATATCCTCTAGTTCATTTATTTCTAATCTAATCTTTACTATTTCCTTTCTTCTGTTAACTTGAGGCTCAGTTTGTTCTTCCTTTTCCAGCTCTTGCAGAGTCAGGTTGTTTATGGGATCCTTCATACTTCTTGATGTAAAGATTTTATTGCTTTGAGTCTCCTTCTTAAAACTGCTTTTGCTGCAACCTCTAAGTTCTGATATGTTGTTTCCATTTTCATTTGTCTCAAGAAACTTTTATTTCCCCTTTAATTTCTTATTTGATGTGTTTGCTTTTCAGGAAAGTGTTTTATTTCCATGTGTTCATAAATTTTCTACTTTTCCTCTTGTGATTTTTTAGTTTCATGCCATTGTCATCAAAAAAGATATGTGGTATGTTTTCAATCTATTTGAATCTGTTACTTGTTTTGGCCTAATATATGGTCCATCCTAGAAAATGTTCCATGTGGGCTTAAGGAGAATGTGTATTCTGCAGTTGGATAAAATCTTCTGAATTTGTCTGTTAGGACCATTTGATTGTTAGTGTTTTTCAAATCTGCTGTTTGCTTGTTGATTGTCTGATCTATCTTTTGTTGAAAGTAGAGTATTAAAGACTCCAACTATAATTGTATTACCATTTATTTCTTCTTTTAGCTCTGGTTATTTTTCCTTATTTAGATGCTCCAATGTCGGGCAAATAAATCTTTACAATGTTGTATCTTCTTGATGTATTGACCTTTTTAACATTATATAATGACTTTCTTGTCTCTTACCATTCTTAAAGTCTTTCTGGTCTAATAGAAGTATAGCTACCCCTTTTCTGTTTACTATTTGCTTGAAATATCTTTTTCCATCCCTTTGCCTTCAATCTCTGTGTGTATTTAAGGGTAAAGTGAGTTTTGTGTAGGCAACATATTATATATTTTTAAAACCAATTCAGCCATTCCTAGTCTCTTGTTTGCTGAATTTAATCTGTTTATGTTTAAAATAATTATTGATAGGTAAGGACTTAGTATTATCATTTTGTTCATTGTTTTCTTGTTGTTTTGTTGATTCATTGTTCCTTGTTTCTTATCCTACTGTCTTTTTTCTGTATGTTTTGATACTTTTTGGCATAGGTATGCTTTAACTTCTTTGTGTGTGTGTGTGTGTGTGTGTGTGTGTGTGTGTAATTACTATAGGATATTCCCTTGAGGTCACCATGAGGTTTATAAAAGCTTAAACTTAGCCTATTTTAAACTGATAACAACTTCAACAGAATTCATAAACTTTATACTTTTCTTTCTCCTCACATTTTAGACTATTGCTGTTACCTTTTTTTCTGTATTTTGTAACTAATAACAGATTATTACAATTATGGTTATTTTCACTATGATTTTTTAAACTTTCAGAGACGTGACTGAAGTAGATAACACTATTACCATATTGCAGAATCTAACCATTACTATGCATTTACCAGAAGCAGTGAGGTTTAAGGTACTTTTTAAATGTTTTTGTAATGTTAATTAGTATTCTTTTACTTCCACTCAAATAAGTCCCTTTAGCATTTATTGTAAGGCAGGTCTAGTGGTAATGAACTCTCTCAGCTTTGTTTGCTTGAGAAAGTCTTTATTCTTCCTTTGTTTCTGAAGGATAGTTTTTCTGGGTATAGAGTTTCTGGTTGGAAGTTATTTTATTTCACTATCTTGAACATGTCACCCCATTCTCTCTTGGCCTGAAAAGTTTCTGTTGGAAAATATGCCAATAATCTTATGAGGGATCCCTTGCATGCAACTCCTCTCCTCTCTCTTGTTCCTTTTAAAATTCTTTATGTCTTTCACTTATGACAATTGTAATTATAATGTGTCTCAGTGTAACCCTATTCATTTTCAACCTATTTGGGATTCTTTGGGGCCTCATGGATCTGGATGTCCATTTCTCTCCCAAGGGTTGGAAAGTTTTCAACCATAGTTGCTTTAAATATGTTTTCTGTTGCCTTCTCATTCTCTTCTTTTTCTGGAATTACCATAATGTAAATATTGTTTCTTTACTGGGTAGCTAAGTCAGTTAAACATCTGAGCTACCCACATATAGTCATGATCTTGCAGTTCATGAGTTCAAGCCCCGTGTCAGGGCTCTGTGCTGACAACTCAGAGCCTGGAGCCTGCTTCAGATTCTATGTCTCCCTCTCTCTCTGTCAAAAAGAAACTTAAAAAGAAAACATTTTTAAAAATTCAAAAAAATTGTTTCTTTTAATTGTGTCCAAAAATTCCTATAGGCGTTCCTTACCTTTTTTCATTCTTTTCTTTTTTGTCCCTCTGAATATCCAGTATTCTATCTTCTGGGTTGCTGATTCTTATCTCTGCATGGTCCTGTCTACATTTGACACACTTTATTGAATTCTTCAGTTCAGTTATATTTTTCAACTTTAAGATTTCTGGTTTTATTACTGAAGATTGCTATTTCTTTGTTGAACTTCTCATATTTCTCATGCATTGTTTTCCTAATTTTGTTTAGTTGTCTGTGTTTTCTTATAGTTCACTCAACTTTTTCAAGAGGATTATTCTGAATTCTTTGACAGTTCATAAATTCTCCATTTTTCTTAGGGGCTTTTTTAGAGTTTTGTTAGTTATTAGCTACCTTTGGAGGTGTCATATTTACCTGATTTTTTGTAAGCCTTGATACATTGATATCTATACATTTGAGTAATTGTGGTCCTTTTCCAGACACTATAGGTTTGCTTTGGCAGAGACAGGTTTTCACCAGTCAGCTCAGTTTGGGTGTCTGAATGCATCTACTTATAATGTCCTTGGCAAGTGGGGCCTGCTATTATAGTCTATTTGGGGGCAAGGCAATTTTTTGAACCCTGAAGATGGGCGTGGGGAGATGTGCTACTAGTTATCAGTTGAACAGTCCTGCTGCCTTACTTTTTTATTTAAGTGAGGCTATAGGATGGGCTTCACAGACAACACATCTTGTCTGCTTTACTGGGTGATCAAGACTAGACCCTATATTCAACAGTATATGGGGCTATCAACTCACTTCCCTGCCTTGTTACGGCAGCAAAATGGGCCTGAACTCAGGGCCTGAATTGCTTCTTGTCCGGGGAAAGGATTCAAATTTTATTTTATTTTATTGTTTTTAAATTTTTTTTTAATGTTTTATTTATTTCCGAGAGAGAGAGACAGCGTGAGCAGGGGAGAGTCATCTGAAGCAGGCTCCAGTCTCTGAGCTGTCAGCACAGAGCTTGATGTGGGGCTTGAACCCACGAACCACAAGATCACGACCTGAGCTGAAGTCAGATGCTTAACCAACTGAGCCACCCAGGTGCCCCGAAAGGATTCAAATTTTAATAAGCGCTGGTGTGTTGAAATGCTATTTCACTTATTTCAAGTAAAATATTCAGACATTCCACTACTCGAAAGGTTTAAATATCACTAATATGTTTAAAGAGTTCATCAGTTCCACCAGATCAACCATCCAAGGATTAGGCAGAGTCACCATGTCTAAGCAAAATGTCATGCCTATAAGACAAATGAAACTAACTATAGAATGACAAGCATTAAGTAATTAAATATTTGTGTTTTCTAGGCTTTTGGCAAGTGAATTTTAATGACCTTCAGGTTATGTCATTGCAACTTTCATGGTGTACTTAAAGAGCTAAAAATAAAAAAGCTATTTAATGAATAATTTACCAGATATCAAGTTGTGTAACTCTATGAAGGAATTCAGTTGATTTCAAAAATTTAGTTGAGAAATCTATGGTGTGCAATGGTAAGACTGGCTGGGGTTTCACAGGGGCAAGGGAAAAGTTAATATTAAATTATATACCAGGTTTATCCTAGAACTAGCACATGAGGAATACAGTTCAGGTTTTTGAGGATATAATGTCAGAAATTAGATCTTGTTGACTCAGTTCTAATTCCTTTAGGACCTTTGACTGTATAGTTAGTCTTCATTGCTACCTGTACCTTACAGATAACCATCACTTAGACAAGTTTATTATAACTTTATTTCAAAGCTAAAGAATATTTTTATCTATTTTTGGGATGCTTTCACACATTTAGTTGTGCCAGTCTATAATGTATACTTTCCTTTCACAAAATGTGTTTTAATTCACTGCCAACTAGTAAAAATTACCATCTGGTCATGATAAAAGCAGCTCTTCCTTTTTTTTTTTTTTTTCCTTTTCATTTCACCCCAATCCACTCAGAATCAGATTCTTTGCAAAGCTTTGACTCAAGGTCAGAGTGAAGTAAAATATTGCACTTTTCTTCGAAGTAAAAAAAGCTGAGTCGTATATACTCTACACTACTGTACACTTAAGCTTTCTATTTAAATTAAAAATTGGAATCTAAAACATCTAGGGCAACCTCTTCTTGATTACTGAGGGCAAAATAATTTTATTTGACTTGACTGCATTTCTACTGCATTAGAAATTCCCTGCACATAACCTTCCTCACATTGTAGGCGCTACTTGAGTAACTGATTTTAAGATGGAAAACATTTCAATCAAATTGCAGCTTAAATTAAACTAATTCTACCATTTCCAGAGTAACCATTGAATACTACTTATAAAGGTCATATGACCTACTTTTCTCTCCTAATCTTAAATTCTGAGGAGTTGCATAGGTACGTTAAAATGCTCTTAAGCTGATTGAATTTTCTGGCAAGGTTGAAAGGTGACTAACAGACAACTCTACAGTCAAGTGTTAAAAGTGTGATCAAACTTTTGCATTCATCTTAGAAAGAAGAAAATAATACCAGCAATTTATTACGTAAAACACAAAGTATGGTTGAAATTACAAAGATAAGATAGAAAAATCCTGAAACCTATATTCTAGTACTAAAGATTTGTATTTTAAGTATTAAGAACTTTAAAAAAAATTTTTTTAATGTTTTATTTATTTCTGAGACAGAGAGACAGACAGACAGACAGCATGAGCAGGGGAGGGTCAGAGAGAGAGGGAGACACAGAATCCGAAACAGGCTCCAGGCTCTGAGCTAGCTGTCAGCACAGAGCCCGACCGGGGCTCGAACCCACCAACCATGAGATCTTGACTTGAGCCGAAGTCAGATGCTTAACTGACTGAGCCACTCAGACACCCCAAGAAGTAACTTTTTTAAATGATAGTTTGTTACAGTATTCTCTTAATATTAATATTAGTACTTAATAATGAAAATAAATTATTTATATAAAAGTAGTCCAAGTTTCTCACATATAATAGGTACTCAATACATAGAGTCTGATGAATTGTCTGTAAATAATTTTTTTAAAATATGTATTCGTTAAATATCCACTATGGAACTGACACTGTCTTTTAAGATTCATGTGCATCATATTTCAATTTTAATAGCAACCCTATGATATAGAAACAGGTATATGTAGATATTCCCTTTTTACAAATAGGGAAATTGATAAAGAGAAGAATTAAATAATTTGTTTTAAGTCTGATTGTATGATTCCTTTCCACAAGTTCCTCACCACTGTGATATGCTGACTCTCCATGAAGTGTTGCTGAAAAACATATGGGCATTTGCCTTCATTGATCTTATGTTCCACTGAAAATATACTCTATTATGGTAGATGTAATCTTTTCATTCATTTCTGATATTCAAATTGAAAGACTTGGCTATTATTGAGTGAGCTTAATATTATAATAAAAATAGTAACTATCTTATTTCTACTATACAAATATTTTATTTGAATACTTCACATAGTAAAGTTAAAAAAATTACACATAAAATGAAAATGTAAACATGAATTTAATATATTTTCATGATCAGTGAATTTCCTATAACACAGGTTTTTATTCTGTCTCATCAGTAATGTTTGTCCAATTATAGTTTACCTTTCTTGAAATAGTTGACAGAAATAGAAAAAGAGCAGTTACTGACATGATATCAAGGAGAATCAATATAAATACCTATCTAGCACTAGGACTTTTTTTTTTTTTTTGTCAGAAATGTACATGTTCAGCCAGATCCAAATCAGGTACATAGCAATGCTTTCAGTCTTCCAGTTTATCATTGTATATGTGCTATATATAACCCATATCAGTAGTTAGGTATAACTCTGCTTTCTGTTTCTTTGACTACAGAAACTCCCCATATTTCATGTGAAAATAAACCACCACTTATTCTACAGTCATGGATATTAACACTTGGAATATACTCAAAAATAAACATGAGGAAGATCTGAGAAGACTTTTTTTACCCATTATTACTTGTCGCACTACGGTGTTTTTAAGTTCAAGAACAAATATGGCAATGTATACGAAGCAGTGAAAAAAACTTAAAGTCATAAACACTTGACTTCTACTGAAAACCAATTTCAAAAGTTCTCAAGGAAGCTTTTTAAAAAGGTTAATGGAATAAATAACAGTTTGGGAATCTAGACAACGTATATGCTTTTTAAAAATATTTTTCAAGGAATGACATTATTCTTTTTTCTTTTAGTGTTTGTTTGTTTGTTTGTTTATTTATTTATAGAGAGAGTAGGGGAGGTACAGATAGAGGGAGAGAGAGAGAATCCCAAGCAGGCTCCATGCTGTCAGTGCAGAGCCCAATGCAGGACTCAAACCCATGAACCATGAAAACATGACCTGAGCCAAAATTAAGCCTCAGATGCTCAACCAACTGAGCTACCCAGGTGCCCCCTAGGAATGACATTATTCTGAAAACAAAAGATGGAGAGGAACTCCTAAAGTATATATTTTATGATTTTTATAGTTTAATGTGTAAGAGAAATATAAGTACTTTCATTATAAAATCTTAAGTCTATGATGATAAAGGCCTTTGTCCTATGTCATTTTGTAATTTGGAGATTTCAGCTGATATGAATTTTCATCTAACTAATGTAATTTAAAATATCTCTTGCAAATGTTAGACAAGTTTATAATACTAAAAATTTGTCTCTTGATTTTAATAATTTTTATTATTATTATTAATTGAATTTAATATTTATAGGCTTCCCTAAAGTTCTCATGAATATTTTTAGGAAACAGAATTTCTTGAGAAACAGTGTGAGAAATAAACCTCAGCAACTCAAGATAGGATTAAATGACATACATTCCACATATCAGACTGACAGCTACCAACACCAATCTCTGCCAAATTTCTACATGAGAAGCAATTAGGAATTTATCAAAATATAACATAGCTTTCAAGGCTTAGAAAGAAGTAAAGGATTTGTGCTCATGGTCATGATTTGAATTTTTGGAGGTTAAAACTTATAAGACAAAGTGTATATGGAAGTTGAAAGGATCAAATTAACATAGGAAGCACCCACTTTAGGGATCCAGTAGACAAGGCATTTTCATGCATATTATGTCCTCAGTCTTCATTAAAAACTAAAGATTATATATCAAAAAAGAATTTCAGTATGCTCCCATTAGATTAGGATGTGCAGGAAACTGTCCTCCGAACTATTCTTCATTTATAGTCACTTACTGGATGAACTTACAGTCTCATGGATTTCAGCATCATCCAGATGTCACCTGCACCTATCTCAGCTTGGGTCTTGGCTCCTGTTCCCTCTTGCCTGTTCAAGGAAACTGTTCCAGCATTTCACCTGTCTTTCTTCTCTAATGGATGAGATGATTAGCCCACCACTCAATATGCAAAACCTTTATCATATATGATTATATGATCATATGTATATATGTATATATACATACATATGCATATATCTCCATTTAAAAAATGTTCACTCATCCCTTTATCCTGCTCAAGTTACTGTCCTACAATTTTTCTGTCTTTACAACATTTTAAAAAGTATTATCTCTATTCACAGCTCTATCCCCTTTGCTCTGTTTGTCTTGAACCCGTATCGCCAGTCTGCCTTTATTTTCCTCATCCTGTTGAAATTTATTTTATCACCGTCACCGAAGATAACTACACTGCCAAATACCATATCACTTCCAATTCCTCATATTACTGGATCTATCTTCAACAAATGATGTGCCCTACTAGGTTACTTTCCTCCTCTTGAAATATTATCTGAATATCGCCCATTTACTTCCTCTTTGCCCATTTTGTTTCATTAGCCTTAGCCAAAATTACTATTGCTAATTTTGTATGTAGCCTTGAGCTATATGTGTATCAATATTTTTCAAAAATTGGAAAATATGTCACATAATGTTGTATTGTTTTGCTTTTATAATTCCTTTACACTCTAATCATTTTCCGCAATGTTGATATTAACATAGTATCTCTGAACTGACAATTAATGAGAAAATGTTAAAGTAACTATAATTTACTCACAGATTTCAGAATATTTCTGGCTGTATATAATTATGCCTCACCACTTATTAAAACTACAAAAAGTAAGAAATAGTGGAAATAATCAACAGTAGAAAATTATATATCATGTGATTCATTTTTATCACTCTTTTTTAGATTTTTTAAAAGAACCCAAAGTACATGCTGAAGTGTATACATCAATATGAAGACCTTACTATATCAAATGTCTTCATCATGTATATTTATTGATCCTACTTAAGTTGCAGCTAGGATACCTATATACATTTCTTATATAAATTTGCTTCCTTAAATTTTAGTGACTTTAAGAAAGTGTCTTAGTGGTATAAAATATGGTATACAGAGACTTGCTAATGGTAGAAAAATATTTTTAAACATTTTCAGAAGATAGGAGTTCCTACACTGAGTTAAAAAAGTTTGGTTCTCTATCTAATCAACTGACAACAAACTACAGATATGCAGGTCAACAGTTCTGTATGTAATGACTCAACTTTTCATTAAATATTCTAGAAGTAGTTTGAGGTCATTGATTCTGACAAGTACGAACTATTAAAATATATGCATTTTTTTTTCAAATTCATTGTTTACCAATCTATTTACTGTATGTTTGTACCTCTCTTTTGATCTGTGCCCTGGGTCCATCAGAACTGAAGAGTATGCTATGTTTCCAGGCATTATTGTGAGATACACTGATGTCACCTAAGAATTAGCTACATGAAGCCACTGATCTGTTGATTATTAGTTTTTTGAAATAAACTATTTCAAAATAGTTTCAAACTATTTTCAAAATATTTCAAAAGACAGAATTTCAAAAAATTCAAAATGGTTGCTATTTATGTCACACAATTTTAATTCTGCAGAGAAGGTACAAAAATAATAAGAATCAATTAATAGTGCACGAAAGAGTTATTTAACGTAACATTCTATAAAGAAAGTAGGATAATTAAAATACCTAAACTATGGGATGAGAACTCTAAGCAATTTGCCTTATAGAAAATATAACTTTAGAAGGAATCAACTAAAATTAAAGCACACTATACAGCTAATAAGTCTTCAGTTACTTTATTTTATGGGGTGGAGGAACCCTTTCTACAGATGTGGGACTAGGAAATATACCTTAACATCGGTCGTATGTTGATTTTTGGACTTCTTGTTCCTCCTGAGTCTTCACTGTTTCTAATTTCTCTCTGTGTATTACCCAGTCTGTCTTAGAATTGTCTCTGCCACAACAGAAACTTCAGAAGATGTGAATTTTTACTCTGAATTATTGAAAATCCTTTCTTTGTAACAAAACTGATTTCTGAATTTTATCAATATGCAATATATTTTCAGAGAAGTGAACATATAAATACAGCTGAATGAATTCCATAAACACACCCATGCAATGTTTAAATAAAAATATAAAATATTACCAGTGCCCTAGAAGCTCCCATTCTACCACTTCCAATCACAAATGACCTCCTACTTTCCTGCTTTATACAAATAAAATTATAAAGGGTGTGCCTTTTGCATCTGGTTTCTCCTACTCAGCATTCTATTTGTGAGAGTTATTCATACCTCCGCCTGTGGTTGTAGTCCATTTTTATTGCTTTGTAGTACTCCATTGCATGAATATGCAATGCTTAATTTATCTCGCTTACTTTTGTTGGGCATTTGGTTAGTTTCCAATGGGTGGCTATTATGAATACTGCTGACACAAACATTCCAGTGCATTTTTTTGAACACATGTGTACATTTCTGTTGGAGTGTGAGGTCATAGCATATATGTATCATCATATAGTCTTTAAGGGTAGAGTTGCTATTTTTTAAATTATTTAGCATTTACAATTCTGTTTCCACTATTCCCATTTGTACAGATCTTTGGACTTATCCCCACTTCTCCAATGAAGACTCACAGGCAACAGCAAAAGATCTCCATCACCTTGGCGATGATGCTTCTGGGTGATATACATTCAGAGCTCCTATTCGGTACTGATTTCCTGTACTGATTTCAGACTGTGTAGCAGAACTTAGCATCTTATGGGCCCTAGTTCTTTAGAAGGTCTTTACCACAACTCATTAGCACAGCCTCCTGCTTGTGCTCAGTAAGAAAAATGCCTAATTATATAGAAATCAGATTAATACTATTTCCTGTCTCAGTTTAGTAATTATCTCTTCCAATAATATATGAATATTGCTGCTTTGTTATTTCATGCTAATAAATTGTGAACCACAGATTCATACACAATATTTATTTGTCACACACTAACATTCTATAGTCATATTAGGATCCCCTTGTTCTTGAGGAGAACAAGTCGGAGAGACCAAGTAATGTTATAAGCCACATTTTAAATTAAATGTTATTGGGACACCTGGGTGGTTCATTCAGTTAAGTGTCTAACTTCAACTCAGATCATGATCTCAGTTTGTGAGTTCAAGCCCCGCGCCAGGCTCTGTACTAAGCATAGAGCCTGGAGTCCACTCCGAGTTCTGTGTTTCTCCTTCTGTCTCTGCCCCTCCCCTGCCCCTGCTCACACTGTCTCTCTCTTGAAAATAAATACACATTAAAAACAATTTTTTAAAAAATTTAAAAAAATAAATGTTATAGCTGTTGATAGTAAGAGCCATAATACTTGAAGAAATAAACATTAGTAAGGAGTTCCTTACAAAAGACCAGCAAATCATTAATTTGACATGAATATTCTTCAAATTTCTGTCTATGCCAAATCTTATTTACCTAATTTTCCAGTATATATTTATCATACCCAATTAGAAAACAAAACAATCTGGGACAGTGCTATGGTCCGAATATGTCTGCCCCAAAATTCATATGTTTAAATAATAACCCCTAAAGCTAATCCTACCCCTACTAATCCCTAAAGCTAATAGATGTGGCCTTTGGGAGGTACGTAAGTCATCAGGGTGGAGCTTACTTGAATAAGACTAGTATCCTTATTTTCTTTATTTTTTAATGTTTATTTATATATTTTGAGAACAAGAATGAGTGGGAAAGGAGCAGAGACAGAGAGACAGAGAGAGAGAGAATCCTAAGCAGGGTCTGTGCTGTTAGCACAGAGCCCAACACAGGGCTCAATCCCATCAACAGAACTGTGAGATCACGACTCAAGCTGAAATCAAGAATCTGATGCCCAACCGACTGAGTCACCTTGGCACCCTTATAAAACTCTCCAGAGAGCTCCCTACCCCCTTCCACTGTGTGACGCTATAATGAGACATCTGTGACCTGGAAGAGGGCCCTCATCCAACCATGCCAGTTCCATGATCTTGGATTTCCAGCCTCTATAACTGAGCAATAAAAGTCTATTGTTTTATAAGCTATGCAGCGTATGGTACTTATTCTGTTATAGCAGCATGAACAGACTAAGATAGACAGGGGTATTCCTCTAAATATTTACTGTACATTTTAATCTGGCCAATTCTAAACCAAAAATATGAATCTTTTTTCCAAATGTAAAGTATACACTAAAACTCTTAAAATGACTCAGTGTTTTCAGCTTTTGTGAAATAGATTAGCATACACTGTTTCAATTGTTATTCTTTATATTTTGAGGACATGCTGAAGAAATATGAGAAAGCATCAGAAAGATAGGCTGTTGTTAATTTATCAGAGATTTCATCTGCACAAACTCACATCTGTGTATTTTTACATAATATCAATAAGTTCTTTCCTATTGCTATTGGATAGATATTATGTAATTTAAGGCTAAAACATTTTTGAAAGCAAATATTAGTTTCTCAATACTAATTCCTATTGTATAAAATTGAAATATAAGATTTTGCAAAAAGCCACTGTGAAATTAAGCTCAAAGAACTGAAAATATTATAAATATTTACATAACATACCTAATGATTGCTAACACAGTAAAATTCCAAAACGTATTCCAAATTACATATGAATTAGTACACAGGATTACTAGGGCAACCATAGCATTTTAAAATTAAATTGATTGCTGATGTCAACAGTATCTTGACTCATTTTCAATAACTTTTTTACTAATGGATTTGTTTTCGATGCTTATTTTTGAGAGAGTGAGAGAGTGTGTGTGCGTGTAGATATGAAGAAGTAGTGGAAGGGCAGAAGGAGAGGGGGACAGAGGATATGAAGTAGGCTCTATGCCGACAGCAGACAGCTCAATGCGGGGCTCAAACGCAAGAACCATGAGACCATGACCTGAGCTAAAGTCGGACATTCAACTGACTGATCCACCTAGGCATCTCTATTAATGGGTTTTATACCCCCAATAATACTTCCACTTCAAAGTACTGTTCTCAATTCTTCAAATGTACCTACCATTCAAAATTCAAATGGTCTTATTATGCTGATAATAATTGCAACAATAACCATGATATCCCTTTCTGATTGCATTTGAGCCAAAAATATTTATCTTGAAACTATTTTCTTTCTTCCACATACCTTTCACTTTCATACATTTTTTTCCCCACCCCATTCTATACTAAATGCCTGAACTTATCTCTTGGATTTACACAAATTTATACTCTTCCTTTCACTTTCTATATTTTAGATTCACCAATCACTTTATGTTTTACAATAGTAATGGCCTCACAATGGCTAGCCAATAGCCTTTGAATTTTAGCAAAAATGAGCTCTCTGAAGCATATGAAGAGTATACTCATTATCACACGTTGATCTTATCCCTCACTTTCTCCTTTAAAATAAAGTTCTTGCTCTCCTACACTTGCCTCGTGGTATACTACAATATTACCATGATTTTTACTACCTACTCCTACTATAGCTACTTACCAACCCACTCCAACCCTCTTTATTGGTTTCTCTTCCACTACTTCCTTTTCTAAACCTGGGCACTTTGGTTTAATCGTCTACCTTTAGATTTCCTTTTTTCATCTACTTCTGTGATCTCAAATATTATTTCTAGGTGATGAGTCAAATACAACTCTATCACTTTACATCAGCATTTCCACCTATAGCACAGGGGCTTTCATTTCATATCCTGCTTAGACTAATCTAAAATCAAACTTAATATTCCTCCTATAAAACTAGTTCTGTTGTCTTACTCTACGTTTCAAAATTTCTACCTTGTTTTCTAGACATCATTTTGACTACTACTTTCTCTTATATTCATATTCAGGAAATAGATTCTATCACCTGCGTTTTTTAACTAAGTCTAACATCTCTCTCTCATATTCTTTCAATCATCATTACCCCTCCCTTTTAGACCTTGTATAGTCCAAGTACACTTTCTTGGACTGCTTGTTACACATAGTATTGCCATACTTGTACTCCCAGAAGCCCCACTCTGTCTTTACACTCCAACTCTACATTCCCTAGCCCATAACACCAAATCCCTTGACAACGTGCCCAAGATCAACTTTTGTAGACTCATCAGTTAGAACTGGCAAGCACAGAAGTGTCTGCCATTTTAAGTGGCCACAATTCTATGCATCAATGTTTGAACAAGCCACTATATTTTCTTGCTTTGCATGGGCCATATCTCAACATTTAAACATCCTCTCTCTCAGTCTTATTACAAACTGTCATAGGGCCCAAGATATAGCATCCAAGAAAGACACCGGACTTGCCTCTATAAAGCATTCCCTAGTTGTAATGGAATGCAAATTCACCTTCTGTAGCTCTTACGGAATTGGACACCTGGAGTCTCTTTAATGTCAGCTATATTGTTACTGGACATAGAGCATTATCTGAACTGTGTGTTATTATTTTTTAACAGAGAATTTATTATATTGCAAACATTTTTAGACTGAAATATTTTCATGATTATAAGCCTTAATATTTTTTTCATATTTTTATGAAAGTAAACTAGTTTTACTGGATATAACATGTATTGAATAATTATAACACAATCACCCTTTTAACTCCTATAAACAATTTATCTCATTTAGTTTTCATTTAAAGTAAACACTATTTTATTACCATTTTATAGATGAAGAAGCAAAGGTCCTGCAAGGGTCAAATAATTACTCAAGTTCACATGGTCAAAACGAGATGTGGGTAAGATTTATTCCAAGTAGTCAGGCTCTAGAGACTACTCTTTTAAAACCTCATATTGCTACTCTCCACTATAAGTACTACTGCTGTTGCTGCTCTGTAATTTCCAGTGTGAGATGATGAGCTTTACATTTTTCTATTCATGTATTTATTTTAAAAAGTTAATAATTCATTCTATGAATTTTACATAATGCTTTTTAAAAAAAATTTTAATGTCTATTTTTGAGAGAGACAGAGTGCTAACAGGGAGGGGAGGAGGGAGAAGGAGACATAGAATCTGAAGCAGGCTCCTGGCTCTGAGCTGTCAGCACAGAGCCTGATGTTGGGTAGAACTCACCAACTGCAAGATCATGACCTCAGGCGAAGTTGGATGCTTAACCGATGGAGCCACCCAGGTTCCCCAACAAATTGCTGTTTGATTTTACAGTTTTTATATCTATATATTATAGTATCATGTGGATTTAAGATCATTTTTCTTGATTTTTGAAAATTTAGGCATGCTCCATGATATAGTACATGTAAAGTACTCAGAGTAATACTTGACACAAAGTGGCTTTTCTCAAATCAAGAAAACATTTCTGTTTTTAAAACATCAAGTTGCATCTTCTAGTCAGAATACCTGAAAATAGATTATCCCGCAGATCTTGTTTTATATACAGCACTGTATCCTCTCATTTATCATCTTTTCATCAGTCATTGAGTTTAGGTAAGATGAACAAGGCTAGGCTTACAGGAGTTACACTTAAAAAGTTGGCTTATCTGTCTATATCAGTGAGTCTCCAACTCACGTGTGCAGTGGAGTTATCTGGAGGACTTATTACAAAATGGATTGCTGGGATCCATCTCCTGAGTTTGCTTCTGCAGATATGGGAAGGGGTTCAAAAATTTTTGTCTTAATGTACCAATGATATGCTGTTGACTTAGGAACTACATCTTGAGTATCACCAGCCTATAAGATTTAGTTTCAGGAAAATATGACAGACTCTCCCTAAAGTGTCTCTAAAAGTACAAGTTGCTGTCCAAGTAATCCCTAACCTAATCACATGGAGTTTCATTTCTTTAGGATTTGCTTATAAAAGAGTAATTAAATCAAACTGGTAGCATATGTACAACTTGCTTTCCTCTCAAGAGGCCTTTCATTTTCTGGTATTTGGGTTTTTTCCTTTACTTCAGCGTGATCTCTAGTGTTCCTGCTTCGCTACCACTCCCTTGTTTCCTCCACTGAAACACAGTTCTGGTTACTGGCCAAAAACCTTTTCCAGAACTCTACATTTACCCCAGAATAATTTCTTAATTTGGGGCTCCCGTAATAATCTGGTATGCCACTTTTGTGGTACTTAGCACATTTTGCTTCTTATTGATCGTTTGTATGCATATTTCATGACTCTCTTACAAATGGCTAAGTGTGTCTTAATTTTTGCTTCTAAAGTATCTGACGCAAAATAGCCTTTTGATGAGCATTTATTCAATAAGCATTTATTAGATCCACAGGGAACTGGGGAGAAAGAACATACTGCTGGTCTAGCACCATTTTCCAGTTCTATGAGGAAGTTGAATCATGTAAAATTGAGGAGAAATATCACTTTTTATGAATAGGATTTTTTCTTCATTTGCCCTGCAACAAGCCCTAGTTCAAAACATGAGCAATAGAAAAATAACAAAAATATTTATTTCAAGTTGCCATCTCTGAATGGCATATTATATGCTCTGAACAAGTGGGACTTTTCAATTATATAGTTTTTTCACAGTGAATAGAAGAAGATGAAGAATTCCTATATTTATATGCAGCAGTCATTTTTAGAATTACATCATCTATGAACTTAACCTCTAAAAGTTTATAAGAAAAATTAATTTGTCAGTATATATATGCTATATTCCCCCATTATTTGGCCATATCATCTGAAATTTTCCAAAATTAGACAAGTGGATTTATGGAATTAGAGTTTTTATTTCAAAATACAGAGCTATTTTTTAAGGAATCTTCATTAATCTAGCTGGTTAAATAACTGTATGCCACCACAAAATATCAGCTAGGCAGCTTCCTTACAAAGTTTATCAAAGTAGGATGAGTTCAATTATTCATTCTTCACAGATGAAGAAAATGAGAAAATTAGAGGTTAATTGCTCATCTAAGGTTACCACTAGGAAGTCACCTAGGCTTCAAGCCCAAGTTGTTGTTGTTTCCAGGTATTGTTCTACTTTAAGCTCTTCTTTTGCTATAAGTTTGGGATAGCTTTTCTCATTCAAATATTACTAAAAATGACTATGTTGATGTTTTATGGTGGAGTTCAATGGCCTCTGATAAGATTATAGATTATTATATTTTTATGTACACTTTAATAATTTGTTCACTTATTAAATTTAGGCTCATGACCCAGTGAACTTGATCTCACCAAGAAATTCTTACAAGCTCTGTTTTCTAAATCCCCCAACTCTAAGAATGTATATTACACTTTGTTATTTAGTGGTCAAAATCATATGTATATTTTCATGTCTTAAGCATTAGGAATCATAGGGATTTTTTCATCCAAAAAAATGAAAGTTTTTAAAAGTTTTTAATCTCAAGAACATTTGAATATTCTCCGTTAAAACTTTCAATTTGTTGTCAAAGTTGTTTGTATAATATTATTTAAAGATTTTTTAAAAATGCTTCAAAGATTTTTCATTAGCATGGATTAAGTGTTCAAAAATAAATTATTTATTGAAGTTAATTTCATATCCATTAGAGTGTCTAATTTATAAAAAACTGAAAACCTGCAACAACATAGTAGACAGACTTTAGGTCTTTGAATGCTTTAAGAATAATGAAAAGTAAAATTGGCCTTCAGTTTTCATCCATTATTAGACATGTTTTTCTCAAGAATTGGCATTCCAGACAAAGAGAATGTGTGCTTTAACCTTGGAAATAAATAATGCATTTACTTATTTGATTTACGATTGCACAGTGAATTTAATAAAGTCTATATAGTATCTTCTAATGCAATATAAACTCAATTTTCTACTTACAAACAGCTTTACAACAGAATTTAGAAGAAACATCCTCCAGAAAATTGTCTTTCCTTCCTCCACAAATGTTTCAAATAAACCATATATCCCTCTTTGGAATGCTTCATGTTAGGTAAATATGACACTCTGTTGGCATGTCTTCTACATCATTGAAAATGTAGGGAACCAAACCTTGTCATGAAAATGCTAGGTATCCACACTTCACAAACTAAAAAACAAATATGAGTTGCAGGTTTTCCTTGAATTCAAGAAGCTTCTCAGCATTTATTAGATGTCAAGAGTATTCCTATACTTCATGAATAGTTATGGAGCAAGATAAGCTTTCTTCTTATTCTTGTAAAGCATATCTAATATTTTATTGGATATATCTTTTAAGGTGGAATTTTGAGTGAGAAAGAAAATAAAAGCCAATTGTAGAATGAATTGCAAAGCAATTAACTGAACCTAGGAGTCTTCTAAGGCCTTTTCAAGAAAGGAGTATCTGCATTGAGACTTGAAGGATAAGTAGAGCTACTTTGCATAAAATGGGGCAAAGAATAGGGAACCGTCCCTGTGAAGATGTAACAGTGAGGATCTGGCTGACAATTACTCTTGACTATGCACTGGTTGAAGCTATGGGAACAGAGATTTCTTAGGCTGAGTGTATAATTTAAGCCCTAATAAAGATTTGGAAGAAAACCAACATGAAAATGTGCTGAGAATGCATCGGTCATTTGTGGAAAACAACAGCTAGAAGACTGTGGGTGTTCAGTAGATGAAAAAAAGAGTATTCTAGATGGAGGTGGGATCAAATAATCCAAACATAGACTGACAAAAGTCATCCTTTAACAACACTGACACCATTAAAATCTTGGAAAGGGCAGTTTTTGTGGAATGCTTTAACGACTGAAGGTTCCAGAGGAGGGAATAGGATGAAGGTGCCACCATGGTGGTAAGAAAGTAAAGACAAAGCAGGAAAGAACTCAAAGAAAAACAGAACTAACATGGGTAGAGAACCTTCTCCATTAAATCACTGCTTGTTCGTCAGAAAGTTACTTTCTCTCTCTAAGCCTCAGTCATAATAAACATTTCAAATTTTATTGTGCAAATTTATAAAACAATATAAGTAAAATAATAGCACAGTTTATGAAGAGAGAAAGCATTAAATGCATTTAAAATCATAATTATTATTTATTATTATCAATCTTATTATTAAGAGGGAAAATAAGGGGTATTTTTCTTAATAGGAGGGATTTACAGTTGCTTCAATACCATGAGCATGGGAATGATTGAAGATAAAAAGAGGAAGGAGATAATTTAATAAATATAGACTCACCTGTGAAGTCTGTGGGCACAAAAGTAAAATTCACAGACTTAACAAACAATCAAAGAGTTTGGCTTAAATATGTTATTGTTGCCAAACATGAAACAAAAACAGAACAATGGCTATTTTTCAGTATCTACTATTCTAAATGGCTACCTTTGTGATCATGCATGTATCATCCCGGTCACCAGTATTAGAACAAAATAAAACAAAACAAAACACACTGTTTCTTGCATATATGGAAATGTCCCATGACATTTATATTTCAATTTATTCAAAANCAAAATTTTCAATACATTTTAAATTAGTATTTTCTCCATTCCAGGAACACTTCTCAGTGCTAAGGGATACTTCATCAGGATTACGTCAAGGCAGTTATGGGATCCTTAATATTGTTTCATTAATATCTATCTTCCTCCCATCACTCTTAGAAATGGGCACCTTACTCAAGTAATTCCTTAAAATCTCTGCCACCCTGCTTGTGTTAACTCTAATTATTTATTTAGAGAGGCTAAAAATAAGCTTGCTTTTTAATGCACGGTGACTAAGATAATGGAAAGTACAATATTCCCTCATGCATTTTAAATGTACTATTTGTACTTGGGCACCTCTTTGCCTTTATGAACAAGGTACTGAGATGAAGAAGTATGTAATTTGTGTAGTTAGACACAATGCCTGCTAATCTCAGTGTGTGTATTCATTCACTGGTAATTTTAAATGTCATTTTAATTATTATAGTTACTATAACACCTTTTTTGGATATATACATGTACGTATACATAAAAAATAAGACGAGACACCTAGAATTATTTGAAAAGATAAGTCGCTTAGCCCAACTTATTTACACAATTGATGTATGTACTTCTAGTAGTCACGTCAAAATATCTGAACTAAATTCAATTCTATACAAAGCAAAACTCTGCAAGTAACTGAATTTTCCCCCAAGATTGGCATATAGACAATTCTAAAAAAAAGTACTGGTTTAAGAACTATCTCAAGCTGGCAGTGTACACTGGCATGTGCCTCATCCTGCTGACAGTCATTTCATTTTCTGAGATCCTTACAGAAATGAAAAAAAAATGGATAGTTTAGTGGGTTTCAAGTTTAAAAGAGTATATTGTTAAATCCTTTCAGAGGAAAGCTAGGACACTATTTTCGAGTAAAATCTTTAGTTACGATATTTTTCTCCTTTTGTCCATCTAACCAGGCATGAATAAATACACACACACACACACACACACACACACACACACACCTCATAGAAATCAAAGATATGAGTTCATGTGCCAAAATTCAATAATAGTGAACAGTACGTGGATTTTAAAAATCATCTGTAGAGACAGGAGGTCATATTAACTGTATACTTGATAGTATCTAACTCCAGAAATTCAAAAAGATAAAGAGATACACATTACCAGATAGGAAAATGTCAATTCCTCCATTTATTTTTCCTCAATAGAAAGCATGAAGTGGAAAACTGTTTCCTAATAAACTTCTTTTATCATTTGGGAATTAGAAAAATTAAGTCCTGCAGAGTGGAGGAAGTGGGCGCCAATATTTGAGTGCCTGTTATTTGTCAGACACTGTTTTGCATTTTATATAAATTATCTCATTCTCAACATCATGAGGTTGATGTTTCTAAGTTTACTTTTAATATTAGAAAACTAAGGTTCTAAGACTTTACTTCACTTATGCAGTGATGGGTAGTGATTGAGGCATGATTCAAATCCAGACATGCCACTTAAACAGTCTATATGCCATCCATTATACAACCACTGCTTTCCAACTGCAGATAAATCTATATAGGAAACATTATAAAGGCTGGATACAAGTCCAGGAAAATAAGCCAGCATTAAATTAAGAGAAAATGGCTTAATTCTAAACATTTTCACAACTGTTAATTTATTATGATTTTGGTTGTTATTGTGACTTATAAGGAACCATGCACAAATTAATCAATTATACTCTCATATTCTTTTTGCACATAGACTTTTTTAAAAAAAACATATTCTTTAGGCAGAGTGCTAATAAGGAGTGATTCGTATTCCTGAAGTTATGTCTTATGGTTCTACCCAGCCAATTTTAGGCATGCCCTCTCTATTTTAATAGGTTTACTTAACTGCCCAGTCATGCAGTTAATGAATAGTGTGACTAATTAAACTAGTGCCTCTTTATTTTTTTTGTAAATGTTTTATTTATTTCTAGGAGAGAGAGAGACAGCGTGAGCAGGGGAGGGTCAGAGAGAGAGGGAGTCGCAGACTGAAACAGGCTCCAGGCTCTGAGCTGGCAGTCAGCACAGAGCCCGACGCAGGGCTCGAACCCATGAACCGCGAGATCATGACCTAAGTGAAAGTCGGACGCTTAACCGACTAAGCCACCCAGGTGCCCCTAAACTACTGCCTCTTTAATAACCAAGTTAAGATGTACAGATTTGTGACCTCTCAGAAAATAATTACAATTCTATAATTTAAAGGGCAACAAACTATGAGGACATAGCTCCTAACATCATCACTAAAAATTACTAACTATAATTATTAACGTCATTATCTTACTGGATTTCAAAATGAATTCACTTTATTATTTCTACGTCAAAAGAGCATTCAGGTTTTCTTCAAAGTGCCATGCAGTTGTATAGAATAAATCACTTCACAAAGTATCTTGAGCCTTCATTTTTCAGAAGAATGTAGAAGACACAGGTTTGAAAGGTGTGCGTTGTGCAGGAGTGAACACGTATGTATGTTGTAGAAAGTGATGAACTTAATAGTTTGTAGTTAAATTGTAAAAGAATATATCTCTAACTGGACTAATGCTTTAGTCCAGTGAAAATGTCTAAGGTGAAAATGTCAATTGCTTAAGATAAGAGTAAGTATTGCTGACCATGTGAGTACTGATGAAAAATAAGTTAGTATTTGAAAGTATGAATTGTAGAAGTCTGACTTCTTATAGTTCCCATTTTGAGAAGAATATTCTTAGAATGGAAATATTTAGGAAATGATTTTATAATGAAAATATAGAGAGAGAGACACAAATTATAAATTTCGAGATTACATGTGTAATATAATTTAGCAAAATATAATAAAATTATTTTTGTGAACTATCATCAGACTGATCAAGAAATCAAAAATAATTAAACAAAATATGCTCAGTGAGGAAAGGGGTACATAAAACAGCCACATTTTTAAAAGAATTATGTAAAAACTTTACTCAAAAAATTCAACTTTCTTGTTTATGTACCTTTTGATTAGTTCATCAGATTGTTTTCAATATTCTGGAAAAACACCTGAATATATGCAAAGAGGATCTGAAAGGTAGGAAACCATCATACCATTTCCTGTATTGAGAGCTCAGCTACATCTCTTACCAGAAATCAAAATGGCACCTCTGTTTGAAACCTACTTTGGCCTGAGCTACTGCTAAGAAATGACAAAAAAGAAAAAAGAAAAATAAAGGTTTTCTATAAACAAGATGAATCATCTTCTTTGAGCCATTTTGAGTAATTTGGTAAATAGCTCCTTACCGTGTATTAGTGTTATGGGCTCAATAATGTCCCCACCAAATGTATATGTTAAAGTCCTAAACCCTTAAAACCTCAGAATTTAACTGTATTTGGAGATAGGGTGTTTAAGAGATGATTCAGTTCAACTGAGGCCATTAAGTGGGTTTTTATTATTACTGTTTTTTTTAATTTATTTATGTTTGAAAAAGAGAGAGACTGTGTGAGTGGGGCAGGGGCAGAGAGAGAGATGGAGACAGAATCTGAAGCAGGCTTCAGGCTCTGAGATGTCTGCACAGAGCCCAGCGTGGGACTCAAACTCATGAGCTGTTGAGATCATGACCTGAGCTACAGTTGAACGGTTATGGTTATGCGACTGAGCCACCTAGGTGGCCCAAGTGGGTTCTAATCCTATCTGACTGGTGTCTTCATAAGAAGAAATTTGGATCTGCAAAGGGTCTGCAGGGGCAGGCATGCACAGAAGGAAAACCAGATGGGAACAAAGTATTGAGAAGGCGTCATCTATATGCGAAGGAGAGAAGCCTGGAACATTATTGCCCCCAGAGGAAACCAACACTTCCAGCACATTGACCTTGAACTCCCAGCTTTCAAAGACAGTGAGAAAGTAAGATTTTGTTGTTTAAGACACCCAGCTCATGGTAGTTTGATATGGTAGCCTTCACAAACTAATCCAATCAGTATAACTTTTGTGGCTTAAAGGACTTAATGGATTTCCCCAAACTCAACACCCAATTATGTTACCATTGTTTCCAGGGGTCTATTTTTTTTTTCACGTATTGTATTTTATCAAGCAATAGAATGACATTTTTTCAAGTCAGAAGACTTTCAACAACATTTTTTTTTTTTGGTTTCAAATATAGAATTATGTGAGTCTACATCAACTTGCCCTTTGAAAATGCAAAAATCAGACATATTTAACTAGGTACCATAACAATCTTATATTGGTATAAGATTATAGAATTTTCTAGTGCCAACTGACTGACTTAAAGGAAAAAGGGATGTGTTTAGAAATAATGATGTTTACTGAGCTTTGTGATTAAAACAAGCTACCTAGAAGTAAGAGGAAAACCACTGACTTTCCACTTGAAATAACACATTTTGTCAAGCAGCCAAAATAAAAAAATATATACCTCCACAAAGCACAATAGAAATATTTTCATACCTGGACTGCCACAGATTTATGAGAAGGAAAAATGTCCACACCATACAGAACAAAATAAGAAAAATTTAGACACCTAGATAGGTCAGTTGATTACACGCCTGACTGTGGCTCAGGTCATGATCTCACAGCTTGAGTTTGAGCCCTGCGTAGGGTTCTGTGCTAACAACTCAGAGCCTGAAGCCTGCTTGGGATTCTGTTTCCCTCTCTGTCTCTGCCCCTCCCCGACTCATACTCTGTCTCTCCTTCAAAAAGATAAATAAACATTAATAAATTAAGGAAAAAGAAAAATATCAGGAAGGAAGCTTATAACATATACTAACTTGGAATCCTAGAAATATAAAATATATACAATTCAAACATTTTAGTGGTGAATCCAGCTCAATTATTGTGCAAAGAAACAAAGATTTTAGAGAATTTATGAACTATCCAAAGTTAAATATGTTCTATCTAACCAAGCCAGACCTACAACCTTGCATTGGTTATATTCTTTCTGCTGGTCATGTCTTATCCCCCTTATTTTAAAATGTGCTGTTTTCTCCCCTTACATAGGAGTCATACACTGGTTATAACATCAGTAAAACAGATGGAACAAAACACTTAGTTTTTCATTCAGCAGTTTGGGTATACCTTCCCAGTTTCCTGACCCCAAAAGCCATTCTCTTTCTTTCCTCATTGTTTCCACTGCCCGTGACAAACTTCATCTAGCAAACTCCTAATCATTCATTCTTCATCTCCCCTATTATATTTTTTTGAGTGCTACATTTTCCTTCATGAATACATATCTCGTTTATAATTTACATAGTTTTGTTTTCTGACTGTATTGTCTTTCTTCCATTAAAGTGTAAGTCCCACAAATGCAGTTATCAGACCTGAGTTAACATTGTATATTCCATGCTTATGAGTGATGGTCTATAAAAGTAATGGTAAGTATTAATTGACTAAAGGAAGGAATGAATGTGTGATTAAACAAATCAGATGTATTTTTGTGATTACTGAATGTGTGAATGAGATCCTAGGCTTGAACAGGGAAGTGAATCACACTGTATAAATTCACACTGGAAATCTATAGGCTTTATGACAGTAGGTACTAACATTGGTTTACCTAGTCTAATTTCTAAATTAAACACTGTTTAATTTATTTTCAGAAATTTCCCATGTCACCTTTTCTAGTCTTAGTTGCTCTCAATCAGGATGACATATACAAGCCGTTGATGCAATGTTTTTTTTTTATTCTCTTTGTATTAAAAATTGCATAGAAAGTAAAATTCTTCTATTTCTAATAGAAAGTAAAATTCTTCTATTTCTAATAGAAATCCTCTCTTGAGTACAACTTTGAAGGAAAACAAATATGTTATATAAATAAAAAATTTAAAAGTGAAGCTGAGATTTTCTAGGTGTAGTACATAGACTGAACAAAGTAGTAGCTAGGAATTTTGATGAATAAGGGAAGACAGAATAATAAACTCAGCAGGAAAGTTTTGTGAGCCATCTAGGATGGAGGGTTGAGGATAGAGGGGAAGGTAGATAAAATGCAATCTCTTAATCACAAGTTGCCCTCCAAACATGGCATAAAAATCCATTTTTAACAATTTCTTTTTCAAATCTACTTTCAGAAACATCAAATAATCAGTATCATTATATGTATACTAATCAAATGAGTATACTAATATATACACATTTTCTGATGTTTTTATTTTGCATATGATGCTACATACCTCTCCTCTAATGTTATCTGAAAAAGAAATTGCATGTAAATCCTAAGACCTGAATAGTCCATGTTTCAACAACTCTGTTTTTATCCATATTGACAGTAATATTGACAGGAATAATAACTTTATTGAGGACTTTAATTAGATTATATACAGTGGTCAAATTGGTTATTGCCTTAAAAGCCAGAAGGCTTTCTTTTTAAGCATTAAGTAGCTTAGAATTGTAAAATAAAAACACTCAGCAACATTGATTTTATCGTGGACACTGCAGTTAAAAAAAAAACTTTCTACTTAGGAGTATATGCAGGAAATTATGTGGGGAGTTTGGCATAAACATTAATACAAAATTGCCCTTGCACATTGTATTAAATTATTAAATTATAAATTAGGGGGAAATCACTAAGGCAAACTAATTATGTTTTAAGCTTTTTCTTTTCTTCTGAAAATGAATCTTAAAAACTGGTAACGTTATTAGGGTAGGAATTTGAATCATAGAAACAAAGAAACTAAATGAAAAACACATATTTACATTATTTATATGTATAATATTTGTAAATTGATTATTACCTGTAATTCTAACTTAAATATGCTCCATTTAAAATACTTTAGTAAAAAAAGGCTTATTTTTCTTTCAAATTAGGTTATGAGATGTTTATTATATTTATATGTAGTTCTTGAACACCAGTTATAGTAATCAACTCTATCATAAAATACATTATTTAAGGGTGAAATAACTACTCAAAGCTTCATATTATTATTAAATAAACTGCAAACTGTATAATATCTTCCATCTTTGGTCTAAAATACAATTAAGGCCATGATATCTATCAACCTCCCCAGAGATATAACTGTAAAGAAGAAAGGAAAGAAAAATTTGTTTTACTTATTTTCTCCAAAAAAACACAAAAAAACAAAAAAACTCCACAGTTTATTTTTCTCCACAAAGCAGGCCAAGCCTAGTTGACAGTCTTTGGTGGTAAATAGGAGATCTGTCACTCAACATGCATTGAAACAATGGATATTAATAGAGTGCCTGCTATGTGTGGTCATTGTTTATTAAGCAAATACAACAAGAATCCTTGCCCACATGAAGCTGATATTTTTGTCACATTACATTCTACTGGCAAACAGATGAGGAATAAAATCCCAGAAATATTAATAATATATTCCACTAAGACCATCTCTAATGATGTGTATTTCTAGACTTTTCTCAATGATTCCATGTGATTTTTACGATATATCTATGAAAATGCTAATGGATTTGACATCCCCAAATTGAAAAGTAATTCTCACAATAATTATGATTGACATAAAAAAAATTACACACAGGACACAAAAATGGGTCACTTCAAATGGCTTTCTAATGCCATTAGGGCAAGATGTTTTGATTTGCAACATGAAAGCCTAACAATTTAGAGAATAGTTCTTACGAATTTTGTTGAGGGGGAAGGCATTGCAGAAAATCACACAAATTATTTGTCAGATTCCAATAGTATAAAGGCCTAGTAGGATGAACAGCAAAGTCTATAGTTTCCTAACTGATTGATTTAGTTCTAAGAGATGGGACACCCAAAGCTCTGAGATAACAGGGCAACATTCAAAGATGAAATTTACATTTGTAACAAGTGCCAACTTTTAAAAAAAAAATTTAACATTTATTTATTGTTGAGAGACAGAGACAGACCATGAGCAGGGGAAGGGCAAAGAGAGAGGGAGACACAGAATCCAAAGCAGGCTCCAGGCTCCAATCTGATAGCACAGAGTCCAACATGGGGCTTGAACTCCCAAGCCATGATTTCAAACTCATGAGCTGTGAGATAATGACCTGAGCTGAAGTCGGAAGCTCAATCGACTAAGCCACACAGGGGCCCCAACAAGTGCCAACTTTTGCTCAAGGTGTCTCGGGATATGTTCTCACTTGAAGGGAGATGAATATGATATAATTAGCCCCTGAACAGCTGAAATT
Source organism: Crocuta crocuta (assembly GCF_008692635.1). Lineage (NCBI taxonomy): Eukaryota > Metazoa > Chordata > Mammalia > Carnivora > Hyaenidae > Crocuta > Crocuta crocuta. The sequence goes on along the minus strand of NW_027530330.1, from coordinate 4,831,129 downwards.
AATTGATAAGTACCTACTATGTGCTAGGAACTACGGTAAGCCGTGAGTATGCAGGATACAGTGTGATGGATTCTATGGTGGGCAAACACTAAACCAGGGCAATAGCTCTGGCTGACACCACTGTATCCAGCACTGTTGAAAGTCCTTTTATATATATTAATCTTCCCTAAGACATCTATATGAGGTCATAGTGCCTCTTATGGATGAACAAAGCTGTTTCAAGCAGTTAAGAATAGGCACAGTGAGGTTTAGTGGAGCAGAATAGGAAGCTAGTATTGCCTAGTTATAGGCCTGTGCCCTAAACCCCTATAAACATGGCCTCCTATCCCAAAGGGCCTAAATCAGAGTTGGATTTGAACTGCCAGAAAATGGTAGCCTTGTAAATCCAAAATGTCAATGATAATGAAGCTTATGGGACACATTTTGAGTGAACAGAGTATCTTTACAACAAGCATTATCTTTCTTAGCCTTCACAATTACTATCAGTATGTACCCTTTTTAAAAAGGCAGGAAATGGAAGGATGGAATTCGGTTACATCAACATGAAACTGCTCTCAGACTCATGTGTACAAACTATCTTTCTTGCAAAGAAATTTGTATTCTACTCATAGTCCTATTGCAAAATGAATCTCAGAATTCAATTAAACACACATCTTGAAAACAAGAGCATAAGTGGAAATTCCTCACTGGCATTCATGCAAATAAAATAATGATGTTAAACCTACATCTACTCTTTTGTTGTACATACTGAGTGTCTGCTCTAGCTACTGCTGTGTTATACATTCATAATGACAAAACCATGAAATGAATTTGTTTTTTTTTTTTTGTACCAGCAAAAATCTAAATAGGGAGAGGGCAAAAGGCTGAATTTGTTGTATTTCTTCAGTATTTCTGTCCACTGACAACACCCAGTGGCATCCCTCTAACTTGGAGTTTGTTCTATGCTCTTAATTTTCTAACTTTCTAATCATCTCTCCTAAACAACAACAACAACAAAAAAAAAACAAATGGATCTATTACTGATACGTTTTTTTAAATTTCCTTATATAATTATATTTAAATTTTGTATATAGCTACATTACTGTGTAGAACACCTGGTTTTCTGCTACGATTTTTCCTGAAACATTAACTGCAATTTTCTTCATAAATGTTTGGAAAATACTAAGTAAAAACCATTAAATTCCTTTCTAAAATTTTTCTCTTGGAACTTTACTATCCACAGTAAATGATGAACTGTAAAGCAGAGATACAGTATACACCTTTACCTAAATTTATCTTTTTTTTTTTTTTGAGAAAATGGTGTTTGGGCTGGAGATAACTGTAGTTTGGGAACATTTATGATAAAGCAAGTTTGAGGAGAAAATGGGAATAACACAGTTTTTTTTTTCCTTGTCCTTAATATAATATTTTAGATGAAGGTCAATCATGAATCTAGTGTTATCCTTTAAGTGGGAGGAGTTGAAGGGATGGATGATTTGGGGGCAAAGAGGAGACACATTGGCAGCCCTGCCTTTTTTATGTTTCTGCCCTGTGTCTTGCATAATGAAGATACAAGCACTCTCTCTCCACGCCCCATCCTTGGCCTGGCAGCCCAAAGGGATATGATAAATATTGTATCTAGCATTTCTGAATGTCAAAGGATAGTTGAGGCCTGAAGAAGAGAAAACGTATATGTACCAAATAGAGCAAAGACCACAGAAAGAAGCTCAGACATAATAAATAAATTTAATACTTTTTCCTTCAATCTAGCAAATCATATGGCACATGATTTCCTCTGGACATGCTTCCTTTATATTGACTGCATGAATAGAGAAGGGTATCATAGGGTTTGAGGAAAATACCTGTATTTATAAAGTGCTTGATATTAACAAGTGCATGTAAATAACACTGACCATAATAGAAAATCTGCAAGGGAAATATGAAAAAGCTAAAATATATACCTGATCAAATAAAATATACTACAAAATGTTTCTCATTTATGGCTAACTACAACTGGTTTAATAACAATAATGTAGATCAGAATCAAAGTGATTTGATATTGTCATAAAGCATTTCATTAAAAACATTGTTATATAAGCATTGCTTATACTGCTCAGTAATGTTCTTGAATTAAAAAAAAAAACTAAGAGAAATCAAGATCAGAGTCTTCGTTTTTATTTTCATTTTGTATTTTTTGATTTGAGAGTTATGACTATTTCAAGAAGGTCTACATTATGTTTGTCTGAATGTTGAGTTGTCTTAAATGGTGGAAAGCTTTCTACATTTCCAGACTTAGAAATTTTTCAAAGAAAAAATTGATCATTTAGCATTGTTAAAAGAAAAATATCTGTTCGGCAAAGACACTTAGGAAAATAAAAATAGCTGAACCTATGAAAATAATTATTTTACTTTGTAAATCAAACTGTGTTGTATTCCTTAAACTTTTCCAGTGATATATGCTAGTTATTTCTTATTTCTCAATAAAACTATAAAGACAAAAATAAAAGACACATAAGAGAAAGTCTTTCAAAACATACCAGATAGAGGTCTGGTAGCTATACAACTCAACACCAAAACAAGTGATAATAATAATAAATAAAACAAAAACTCCACAACCAATCCAATTAAAAAATTGGCAGTGGACCTGAATAGAATTTTTCCAAAGAAAATATACAGATACCCAACATATGAAAAGATGCTCAACATCACTAGCCATAAGGAAAATGTGAATCAAAACCACAATAAGGTATCACCTTACATCTATCAGAATGGTTAAAATTAAAAAAAAAAAAAGGAAATAACAAGTGTTGATGAGGATGTGGAGAGAAAATAACTTTTTGTTCACTGTTAGTGGGATTGTAAAATGATAGACTACTGTGGAGAAAAGTATGGACAGTAACCAAAAAATTAAAAAATAGAAAATCCATATGATTCAATACCTCCACTACTAAGCATTTACCCAAAGAAAACAAAAATACTAATTTGAAAGGATATATGTGAGCCTATGTTTAAAAAGCCAAGATATAGAAGTACCTAACTGCCCATCAATAAATGAATGGATAAAGATGATTTGGCATGCCTGCGCGCGCGCGTGCGCACGCGCGCGCGCACACACACACACACACACACGATTATTATGCAGCTTTAAAGAAGAATGAAATATTGCCCTTAGCAACAACATGGATGGAACTAAGTGGTATTATGCTAGGTGAAATAAGCAGAATGAAAAAGACAAATACCATATGATTTCACTCATGTAGAATCTAAAAACAAAACAAATGAATAAACAAAAAGTGGAATCAAACCTGTAAATACAGAAAACAAACTCATGGTTGCCATAGGGAAGGGGAATGGGGGACGAGCAAAATGTGTGAAGGGGAATAGGAAATACAGGCTTTCCGTTATGGAATGCAAAAATCATGGGAAGAAAAGCCAGAGCATAGAGAAGATAATCAATGATACTATAATAGCATTGTATGGTGACAGATGGTAGCTACACTTGTGGTGAGCATAGCATAACATATAGAGATCTTAAATCACTGTGCTGTACACATCAAACTAAGAACACTGTGTGTCAACTATACTCAAATAATTTTTAAAGTAATTTTCAAATAGAAAGGACTGGTATGTAAAATATACAAAGCACTTTTAAAAAGCAACAAACAACCCAATTTAAAAAAAATAGGCAAAGGACTGAACAGTCACCTCACCGATAAGATACACAGATGATAAATATGTTGAACAGATGTTCAACATCATATGTCATCAAGAAATGCTAAATAAAACAAGAATGAGATTCTATTGTATAAATGAAACAACATGATATGTCATCAAGAAACTCAAATTATNAAAAAAAAAAAGAAGCTCAAATTAAAACAGCAATGAGATATCTATTAGAGTGACTAAAATCCAGAGCATTTACAATGACAAATGCTGACAAAGTTGTGGAGCAACAGGAATTCTCATTCATTGCCAGTGGGAAAGCAAAATGGTACAGCCACTTTGGAAAACAGGTTGGCCATTTCTTACAAACCTAAACATACTCTTATCATATGATCCAATCACACTCCTTGATATGTAGTCAAACGAGGTAAAAACACATATCTACACAAAAATCTGCCAATAAATGTGTACAGCAGCTTTACTCAGCATGGCCAAAACTTGGAAGCAACGAATATGTTCCTCATAAGCAAATCGATTGACAAAGAATGGTACATCCAGATAATGGAATGTTATTCAGTACTAATAAGAAATGAGCTATTAAGCCATGAAAAGGGATGAAGTGGACTTAAATGCTGATTACTAAGTGGAAGAAGCTAATCTAGAAAAACTACATACCTACCTACTCTATGATTTCAACTGTATGACATTTTGGAGAAGGCAAAATTGTGAAGACCGTAAGACAGTGTTTGTCAAGGATTGAGGGCCAGGGAGTGGAGGCATGAATAGATAAACAGAGAACCTTTAGGGCAGTGAAAATTATTCTATAGGATACTGTAATGGTGAATAAATGTCATCATACTTTAGACCAAGCCCACAGAATGTAAAACACAAAGAGTGACCCCTAATATAAACTATAGACTTTAGTTACTAATAATGTATAAATACAGGCTTTTCAATTATGAACAAACTTACCACACTTATGAAAGATGTTAAAAATGAGAGAAATTAGGATGGTGTGAGGTGCAGCCAAAAATGTTGTCTTTTTCACTCAATATTTTTCTATAAACCTGAAACTGCTTAAGTCTATTAAATCAAGCAGGGCAAAGAATGGTTTTCACTTAATTGAACAAACAGACACAGGCTGGGAAAGTGGCTGATAATCGTGCCTATACGGCTTTTCTAGATTCTTTTTCATTATGATTTCACCCTTTACACTGTAAAACAGAATAAAATCAAATACTTAGAGAAACACTTTAATGATGGTAGTAAAAACACTTTCACCTACAAAGTCAGAATCTGCTTTTTAGAACCAAATAGCTTATTTTATAATGGATTTAAACCTAGTTTCATACAAAGAGAAACAAGTTGAGGGATACATTAACCACTCTCTTCACCAAACCTAATGTTATGACAGCATTTGTGAGGCATTGCAATTTCAGATTAAGACCTATTTTTAGGGCACTGTGGACTCACTGGGTCAAATCTGAAAATATAAGACATTAAAGTCCAGACTGTGTTTGATCTTCTGTCCTTTGCAGCTACCAAAAGGTCAATTTACTGTGTTTCCTTTTTCTCTTTTTCATATTATCTTGCACTTCAGCTTAATACAAATATTAGCTAATGTTCTTATTTTATTTTGCTTGAAAAAGCAAAATACACTGAGGCTAAAACATTGAAGTTACTGGAAAAAAAAAAAGCTGCAAAATGCACAGAAAAGTACAACAGAGGTATCAGCAATTATTCAGGAAAAAATTGGATTTCGTACTTTTCATCGCATAAAAATGAAAGTGGAAAGGGAAATTGTTTCTTTCCACTATATGGGAGTCATCACATTAAAAAGTTAAGTAAGGCCCTTTAGACAAGTAGTTTCTATCTATTTCTAATATCAGAAACAGTGTATAGCTTGTTTTAATAGCAGAGCATTTGCTTTCATGTCATCTGCTTGCATTCCAAAGCTCAAAAGTAAGTCTAATTTCCACTGCTAGGTGAACACTGATTTCTAATATGTTACATTTTTTTTTAAAAAAAGTGGTAATCTGATGATATAGAGGGGTGCACCAAATATGGGACCACAGACTAAATTTGGTATATGGTTAATTTGTATACCTCATGGCTAATAATGGTTTTCACAAATTTATTTATTTATTTATTTTTATGTTTTATTTATTTCTGAGGTGGGGGGAGAGACAGCATGAGCAGGGGAGGGTCATTGAGAGAGGGAGATACAGAATCCGAAACAGGCTCCAGGCTCTGAGCTGTCAGCACAAAGCCCGACGCAGGGCTGGAACCCACGAACGATGAGATCATGACCTGAGCCAAAGTTGGACACTTAACCGACTGAGCCATCCAAGTGCCCCTGGTTTTCACAATTTTAAAGAGTTTTAAGGAGGAGGAGGAAGAAAGTGAAGACAGAATAAATATGGCTAGCAAAGCCTAAAATATTTACTGTATAGTCTTTCACAAAAAAAATTGTGAATCCTAACAAAACTTTGCATATGTTACCAAAAAAAGACTACTCTTTTCCAAACACTTCAGAATTGAGACACATATATTTTTATTCTATTAAGTATGGTCTGTCTCCCAATAAGACATGTCACTAACATGCTCTTACCCAATCCAGGAAGCACATTGGAATAGAACTACATCATAAATAGGATTTCATACTCTAGTTGAATCTTTATCCTTTGCTCATATTTGCTTATTAGGAGAGATACATCACTGTGCTTGTAAAACTTCAGTTCTTCAGCATGGCTAACATGTTTTCGTGTTAAATGTGTTCTGAAGTAAAATGTTTAAATGTTGAGATGTGGGGATGTGGGGACGATAAAGAGGGAAGAAAGGAACCAGACTTCTGCAAGAAGAATCTGACCTCTAGTTGTTTCTTGAATTCATTATTTGTCTTATTTTTTCCCTTTTTTTACACAAATGAGAATGTCTAGTTTCACAAAGGGAACTACTAATCTTAGGATAAAAATTTTAATTTGGGGGAGATGACTCTGAAAGCATTTTGTCAAATAAGTTTTTGATGAAACTGGGTGATACACATACACACACATATCCATATATATGGATAAAGCTACTGACATAGATCCTACATGGTACCTAATGTACCTTCACTCTGAAACTTTTTCTCCAGGAAAAGTCATTTGTTTGCAATTTGTTTATGTCTATTAACAAATGATTTAACCTACAAAAATGATTAAACATGAGAACACATTATACAGAAAATTCAGATTACAAATGAAAGTTCAACTTTAGTAATTATAATAATAATAACTATAAGTTATAATGAATTTAAATAGTTTTCAGAAGCATTAGCTCTGGAATGTGGAGAAAAACCAGAATTTATTCTTTCCAGTGGTTTGTCAGAGCAGCATTTTCCAGTACACTGTATGTTCAACATTGACACCAAAAGTTAGTTGAAAAAAACTATTTTCTTGAGAAAGGGACCATGTCAGCCAAGGACACCAAAACTAAGTCTTCATTTCTATTTGTTTGTTTTTAAGGTGATGTAACATTTAAGAGAAGAAAAGAAACATTTCAGTCCATGTTGAGTGAACATTTCAATCTATGTCAAAGCAAAAGTCATCATACATCATGTCTTTGAAGCTTTATATCAAGTGACATGTAAAATAAGTATCATTAAAAGTGACTTCTGAAGAGCTATGGGTAAAAGGTACATACAAAATGCTTCTAGGCAAAATCATAAGCAAAACATAAAAGAACATCTATGTATATCCAAGAAAAGTAGCAATTATTATAAACCAACAGCACCCAAAATAGAAGACTCACCAAAGTACAAACATCAAATAAGGAGAAATAAGGATGGGCAGACATGGTGAATGGCACAAAGATAGTAAGGAATGAAAGGATCCCAAGACAGTGCTATTATTTCAACAAAAATAAATCAATACACTCAAAGTGAAAAATATGACTTGAAATCAATTCAGAAAGTCAAGTAGAAACAAACACATGACACTTGTTTTTTTTCTTTTGATAAGTAGTATTTTAAATATAAGACTTCAAAAAGATTATCATCATGTAAGTTATTTCTCATTCCAATCCTCATGATGAACTATTCCAAACTAAACATTAATCATTTTAAAAATAACAATAAAGGCTATAAATACTATATAGAAAGAAATATCCTTATAGATATTGACCACACATTAATCTTAAATGGTAAGGGTTACATTTGAAGGTATTTGTAGAGAGTTAAAATTTATTTCCATAACATAACTTAGTAGCTAAACACTATAATGGAAAAAGGAGATTCAAATTAGGAAACATGTTATTTTCAAAATAGAAGAATTTGTTTAATTATTTGAGTATAAATATTATTATATCTCAGGTGAACAGTATGAAATTTGAGGCCTCACGGAGAGGCCACACTCTAGTAAGGGCGATAGATCAGTATGGTAATTATCATACAATGGGGTTGCTACAGGGAAGGCCCAAGCAGAGAAAGCCATACTCCATGTGAAGAACCATGGAAACCAGATGGAAGGGCATATTTTAGCTGCACTGAATTGTGGATTTGCATGGGACTTGGGCAAAACCTCCTTGATGTGCATAAATAATGAAGGTATAAAAAAAACCAAAGTGTTAGGAAAGTGTTTCAGTATCATCGGAGTCATGATTACCATTCTATTCATTAGGAGAGTTAAAAAAGAAAAAGAAAAAGAAAAAGAAAAGAAAAGAAAAGAAAAGAAAAGAAAAGAAAAGAAAAGAAAAGAAAAAAGAAAACTTCTGGCTTACTCTATACTTATTAAACCACAATCTTTAGGACTGTATTCACAAATCTAAGTTAGAATACACACACACACACACACACACACACACAAAACCACATGGAAGTTTCTTGTTTTGACAACCTACATATTCTACATAGTGAGAAGATTAATAAAATTTCACAAAAACTTACTCGTAGATCCTGATCTCATTCACTCCTTAAGCCCATTCCAATACCAATAAGGACTTTGAACAAATCTCCCTTTGCCAAGGTTACCTGGGGTCTTCACTTCACTAATACCAATTGACAATGTTAATTTCTCATATATATTGGCTTCCTTTATTCTGGCTGCACATATCACCAAAGTGATCTCTTTCCACATCTATGATTTGCTCTTCCCCCTTCAGAATGCTTTAATGACTTCCTCTTTCTCTAAAAGTAATTTTAAATAGACTGAAGTATGTGGCCCTACCTTAAATATCCAGATAGATCTAACGTCTTCCTGCCATTTGCTTTCTTTGTTCAAACTGTATTAGCCTTCTCTTAGTTCCTCAAACACAGAACACAGAACACATCCTGTTATGATCCAATGAATGGGCCAATGATGATATTTTCTTTTTGCCACAAAAGTTTTCACTGATCATGCTGATAATAAAATTGTTGTTTTAAAGTCTTGCCATCTATTACAACCAGACTTAAATTTTCCACAGTGTATACTGTACTTGGCATGATTTTAATTTCCACAATTATGTCCTCTTGCTTATCAATGCTTTCTTTCTACAGTTTCATGTAGACCAAAAATCAGCAAAATGTTTTGTAAAGAACCAGAAAGTGAACAACATAAGCTTTGTGTGCCAAGAGGAAAAACTGAGCAACTGTCCATATCACAAGGCAGTCTTTCTTTTGCATATCTTATACTTTACATTTAAAAATGTAAAAATTATTTATAGCCCACACCAAATCAGGCAGTAGAACACATTTGGTTCATGGGCAGTTGTTTATCAATGCTTGACCTAGAGACATGACTTTACACATGATCTATAGGCCTATGATTTTCATACTCACATCTCTAGCCAAGTCATCTTCTTGTTGCCTACTGGATATATTCATTTGAATCCTAAAAGGCATCTCAATTTAATGTAGGGGGAAAAAAGTAAAATCAATAACACAACTCCATGTATACCTCTGTCACTTAGAATCTATCCCATGTCATCAAACCTCCCCCATTTCAATAAAAGACTGTCTGTAACCACATTCCTAAATCCAAACACTTGATGTGACTTTTGGTCAATAAGTTCCATTGGGTCTATCTTCAAAACAACTTCCAATGTCAACCAATTTTACAACTTGATTGCTAAAACTTTGAGCACTACAATCACAATTCAACCGCCATCATGCTTCACCTGAACAAATGTAATGGTCATGTGAATAATGCCTCTTCCCCCACCACTGTATTCCTCACCAATAGTATACTTTTCATACTACAGGTAGAAGAAATGGTGTTAGGAGTAAGCCTAATCATATCACCTCTCTATCTTAAAACTTTCAGTTGATTTGTTTTCTATCTAAACATTGACTACAAACTCCTCATCCCTTATAGCCCTTGACCTCATGTCTCTCCCATGTCCTTCCTTTATTCCAGCCAAACTGGCCAGCACTACCCAAAATTATCAAGCTGATTTCTAATTTAGAACTTTTGTATTTGCTATTCCTTCTGATTGGAAAACCTGGGATCCTTGAAGTACATTACTTTGTCTTTTCATTTCAGTCTCAAATGAAAACATCACCTCCTTAAAGAGAAAATTCTCTAACCTTCCCATAGATGGATCACTGCCTTTCCACATGCCAGTTATACTCAACTACACTATCACATTTCATCTTCTTCATAGCAGCACAATTCATAGCCAGTCATAACATTGATTAGGTTGCATATTTGGGTGCCTTTTCCTCTGTCCCTTTCTACTACAATAATGGAATGGTTATAAAACCACTTAAGTCTTTGCTTTTGTTGCTATATGCCCAGTGTCTGGCATGTAGTAGGTACTCTATTCTGATTGCCTTGTCAACTACTATGCATATCCTTATCCTTTTGACTAATTTTTGTTACGCTATTTCTCTTCTCTGACTCTGTACTCTTCTTTCTTCTTATCTCTCTTCTGGCTTTCTACTCATTTTTAAATTTTACAATATTTTGTGTTCTCAGAATTCCCCTATTACATTGTAAAAGCTTAATTTCCTAAACAAACATTATTTTGGCAAAAAAGCCATAAGGTAAGATAGAATACAGTAAATGTTTGTTTGGTATAAAAAGACACATCACTACCAGGAAGACAATTCCACCAAGAAACAAACAAAAGTACTTCCGGTTATTCCTCATTCCCAGATTTAAAGCTGAAAAGTATTTTTGGGGGTTTTTTGTTTGTTTGATTTTCACTTTTAAGCATCCTTGACCATAGGGATGAAAGACATCTACTTACAGCCAAAACTTATTATCACTGTCTACATTTAGATTCCAGAAATACAGCTTAATGTGTTATCAATTTATGTGATAGTAATTCAAAATCAGTTTTACCAACATCTTCCAACAGAACAAATGTCTTCTCTAATTAGCATCTTCAACTAAGTACCTAAATCTAATGGAGAATAAGTTATACATTATGCTAAATTTTCATTGGCTCGCTATTCTAGAAAGCTTTCAAATTAATTAAAAACAAGATATTCAGTAATGGAAAAGAGAAAGAGATAACAGCTTGTTTTAATCAATTTAAATTAGAATTTAACATTACTTTAATACACTAGTTTGTAGTTGACTACAAGAATAATAAAGCAAAATTATTGAGTCTTAAGTAGTGACCATTATATAATCTGAAAAGCCAAAATGAATTTCCAAAAAAAAAAAAAATTCAAAATCCTTCAATAGCTTCCCACTTTACTCCAAACAAAAGCCAAAGTCATTAAAATGGCAAATGAGACTCTACATAGTCTATATCCCTTCCTCTCTGTCATGTTACCTCTCAGATCTCCTACTACCCTCACTCACCACATGTGCTTTGCTCCAGACACATTAGTTTCTTTGCTGTTCCTACAAAACTCCAGGCAAGAACTTGCTCAAGATTTACACACTTGCTGTGTAAATTCCCTGAAAGGAATGTTCTTGCCCCAAATCTTTATGTGGCTCAGGCCTTAACTACCTTGGGCTTTTAATCGCCATCTTCGCCGTGAGGTCATTCCTGACTATCCAGTTAAAAATTGTCTTCTCAGAATTCTCTGCTCCCCACCACAGCATTATTTTCCACCATCAACCCTGCCATACTATACATATTTATGTTACCCATTGTCTATCATCTGTCTTCCCCCATTGGAATGCAAGTTCCAGCTAGCAGGAATGTTTGTCAATTTTTTTAACTACTCTATCACTAGCATCCAGAATAGCTCCTGGCTTAACATATACCCTTTATAAGTTTCTGTTGCGTAGATACCTGTATAGTCTGAGCAATCAAGGAGCTTATTATAAATAAAGAAAATAAACAAATGACCAATCAGAGTGCATATTAAGAAATATTGATAGGATTGTTATGGGATCTTTGAAAACTACAGAGAATAACATCAAAAATGTGGAATCTGGGGAAAGACAGAGTAGGGGATCTCTGAGTTAAGTGACAAAAGGAAGATAGCCAGTTAAAGAAAAAAGAGAAAGGAAGATCTAGTAAAGGAGCATTAGAAGTTACCACAGGAAAAATAAGTTTAAAAATCATCATAACAAAAGCATAATACACATTGCATCTCAATTATTATGTCATACACAATTGACTATAAAAACCAAAAATATTTTAGGCTTTGATAAAACTATGGTTGAAAAATAGATCACCATGTGACATGACCAAATAGAAATCTCAGTGCTTCCTAACTTTTGAGAAAAAGACTTTAGGCAAGATTTTGATGATTTAGAGAAGAAAGTTGTTGATGGGTAAGGCACATGTCCCTTAAAGACCAGCACTAGCTTGTGAACATTGTGTACAGCCTTCATAATGGAAAGGTGCCAGATTTTTTTTTTTTGAAGTCTCTTGAAATCTAAGTTGGCAACTCTGAAAATCATGTGTAATTCATGAGCTTTTAAAGGAAATATAATAAGTGACAGAGAAGTGATTCTCAAGTGTGTCTTTATGATGAGGTATATATGGCATTATAGGTTGAAGTAGAAAGAAACAAACAGAATTAAAAGTAGCAGTAATTTCTGCCAAAGACCAGGATATACATTCTCACGCATGTGACTATTTTGAATTTCTTGACTCCAGTGTCTAGGCTCTTTAGTTTGTTCTTCTTTAGTTTGTGTACAAAAAAACTTAACTTGCATTAAAAGCACAATTTTAACACTTCATAGCATGAGATGGCTATAAGGCTGACTACAAAGATTACAAAGTTAGGGGGAGTAAGCTAAGTGCCTTCTTGGGGAATGGAGCCAGACTAATCAATTACTTACCACTTTAATTCTATTTTTTGGTAGGTAAAGTGCCACTATAAATTTCACAGATTAATTTTTTAAATTACATTATATTTTATTTATTATATATTTACAATAAATTTATTTATAATTTACATTATATTTTATTTTCATTAGCATATGTCAGAATTCCCTTCTTTATATATTTCTCCTACCTGCTTCTATTATTTCTCCTCTTTTTTCCCCTATTTATACCATTNATGTTATAATAAATATATATTATGTGTATTATATTTTTTACTTATATTGTAATATATATACTTATATATGTAATATATATTATGTGTATTATGTGTATTATAATAAATACACATACACACACATATATATACATACATGTATACATACATACACACACACATACACACACACATGTGCTGGGGTGAGAGATGAGACTAGTATATCCCATAGAAGATAATGTTAAATAAACCTACATCTTCTTGAAGTTAAATTCCACAACAAATTCCAGACACAACAAAAATCTCCAAATGAAATTTTAATTCTAAACCAAGTGACCTTCACAGTCTCCAAATACATAAAAATAGAGCTCAATAAAAAAAATGCTAAGATCACTTGGAACAGTGTTTAAAATATTTTTTCCTGAATATATTCAAGTTTTAGAGAGTAGTAGAACATTCATTAAAATAAGATTTCCCTTACAAAACAAATTATGTAAATTAAATGGGAAATAAAAGTACATATTTTATTATGTTTCATGGTTAGAGTACTTTGTAGAATATTGTGAATGAATGCTACCTAAAATTAGATAATACTATATAATTTCAGTAGAAAGTGGTATCAACTACCATGTTTTTCTCCCATAAAAATGAAATATTCTACAACTAGTCCTATTTTTCTATGGCAATGGCTTTGATGATCAGGAAGAAACCTTAAAACACTGAAACAAAATACCATGAGATAATTTCATTTTAAACCATCTAATCTAAGTTGTGAATAGAAATCCTTTCTGTATAAAAAGGTATATTTTTAAGAGAACATTCCAAAGGAAGTCATTATAATTAGATATTTATGGCATCACCTCCTTTACTTCATGAGCTCCCATGCAGATTGCATAAAAGAACATGCACTGACTTCATTTAGGAATATAAGCTTCAGATGTCTGGAAAGAATTTAAAATGCATAGTTTTCTCAGAAATCCAAATTTTGAGGGCAAGATCTAAATAAATGTTATTCTCTTTAGAGTAAATCCACTTGTGTTCTTAAATCACTACTTTCTCTATTTAAAATATAATACGAATTTTTAAGCTATGGAAATGGTGTAAAGCATATAATGTCTAAGAGTGGCTAGGTTTTTGTTGTTGTTAGTTTTAAGAAACGGTTAGAAATTATTGTTAGAATTGAAATGTTATTGGGGTGGATATTTATGGGAGTTTTAAGTATTGGATATTTGCATTTATATATTAATAAGTTTAAATCAAAAACTAAAACTGGACATAAATAATTCTGCTACTGGGGTGCCTGGGTGGCTTAGTCGGTTAAGCGTCCGACTTTCGCTTAGGTCATGTACTCGCGGTTCGTGGGTTTGAGCCCCGCGTCGGGCTCTGTGCTGACTGCCAGCTCAGAGCCTGGAGCCTGTTTCAGTCTGTGATTCCCTCTCTCTCTGACCCTCCCCTGCTCACGCTCTCTCTCTCTCTCTCTCTCCTAGAATAAAACATTAAAAAAATAATAATTCTGCTACAGACCTACTTACAAACATACACACATATATATTCTTAACTAGCACAAAGGAAAACTCTTTACATTTGATAAGGAATGCCAAAACCATTAAGACTTCTATTGGATAGCAGAGTTCAATTTCACCAGTACTTAGCTTGATGATAGTTTAAGGTCAGGTCTCCTGGGATACACAAATAATCACCATTCAATATTGATGGCCAAATGTTTGAGTTCACTTCTTTTAAAACAATATTCAATTATAAGATAAAAACAATTTACCCAAGCAACCTGGAAAAACATAAAGTCTGGTAGCATTATGTCCTTCAAGGTGATTCTTTCTCACTCATAGTGATTCTAAGATATTAACACTCATAGATTATGTGATCTGATATATTCTAACCAAAAGCAGTAGCTATAAACCTTCACTCAAAGATGGGTACAAACTTCATTTACTGAAAGAAGTATACAATAACTTAAATTTCTTGAAGAACTAAAAAAATTAGGGAAACAAAAATAGTACCTTTGGCACACACTGGAAAAGATTTCAAGAGAGAGAGAGAAAAAAAGAAAAAGAGATGGAGAGAGGACTCTATCTTCCTTCCATCCACCTATGTATCTACCCATTGATCCTTAACAACTTGCAAAATAGGACAACCAAATGATTTAGTTTTTCAAAATTCTATCCCCTAACTCAAATATCATTTTACAATGGAGATCATGAAACTAAAGATCATAATTGCTGAATATTATCAGATTTTTTTGAATGCTTAATATCTCACCCAAAATCTGGTCAGGAAAACAAACAAAAATTTATTTGTCCTCAAAATTTAAATTCGCTACATAATCTCCACTGGCTTCTTCAAATTTCCAAACTTTCTTACAGATAGCATCAGAGTTAGAATTTCAGCATATAAATAATCATGTAAACCAAATTGATTAAAATGCTCTATATATTCATGATAAAATATTTAAAGTATTACTAAATTTAAAGGCTATATTGTTTACAAAAATCAGGAAAATAGCACTAATTCAAAAACTATGACAAACTTGTTTTTGGAAACAGGGACATATACATTCCATTCTTCTTCTTATTCTTACTATGTACCAGAAAAAATAGCACTCCTTTATTAAAGCCATTAAAATAGGAATATATTTTTAAGGTCTGCCAAACAATATCTCTGAATGCTTTGTTTTTTAAAGTCAAAATCATATCTTTACTTTTAACAAGAATTCACCTTAATCCCAAAGAGCTTCATCCTGCCTTTATATTCACATACATCTCAGTGACTGATTCTTCTCTTAAATTTTTATATAAATTACACCTTTACCTTAATATACATCTCAAATTTTACTTGAACTTATTGTTGTAGAAAGAAAGTAAATTGCTGAGCTTGGAAGTAATTTCTCAGTTCTAAACAAAATAACTGCTGCCTATACCTCCTAGAACTCTGTAAGTCAGTTGGGCTCCTCAATGTCTCTGTACAGTCCCTCTGGGTAGCTTTCCCATGGCTAAAACTGTTATGTTACCAATATGCCTATGCATAGTAGATGTCAGTTCAGTTTTATCTAGATTATCCCAAAAGTCAATGTAGTGTGTTTGGAAATGTGTATATTTACAGCTATCTGTGATAGTTTTAAAAAAAATTTTAATAAACATTTTATTTTAGAATAGTTTCAATTTACATGAAATTTGTAAAGATAGTTCAGAAAGCTCCCACATACTCCACACTCAATTTCTTGTACTAACATTAGTGACAGTTCTTTCTGAGACAAAATAAACTTGAACAATTATGTTACTTGCTTTATTTTTTTTTTTAAATCACATATATTCCACTTTATCTTAAGGACTGGCTTTATTTTCATTTACTAAGGCATTGCTAATGTGCAAACCACCTAAGTAGCATAGAAATGGGCAGAGTGCAAGTCAGGGAATGCTACTCCAGGGATATGCATCTCTTATTCCATAAGTTAGAAGTCAGGGAAACAGATGAGTCAAGAAGATGCTTTTCTTGAGAGATATAAAAAATTGACAAGCAACATCTACCTGACTGGAGCCCATTGTCCATTCCTTCCTTCTTACTTAACCATGATGCCCCTTGAGAGATCACTAGCCAACATTCTTATGTAGAATTCAGGATGCACCTCTTATGACATATTTGTTATAAGTGGTGGTTACACAGTAGAATTAATACTGAGAATGATGCTTTAAGTACACTATAGAATATATACACTTTTGTCTTCTGTCCCCACAACTGAATTGCTATTTCTAACATGGTTTTTATGAAAAAGAACATCCAAATCTTCCAATGACTTAGAAATCATTAGCACATAACTACTGTCAAATATGGAGAGGTTTTATGTAAATATAGCTTTGCTGTCATATCTAAGAAATTTAGCTTTAAGAGAAAATAATTTTATTACTTTTTGCATGCATATTTGCTGTAAGAATTATACCTCATTGATATGTAATCACAACCCTGGAAGTCTCAAAGATCAAAGTTTAAGACAAAGCTCTAAATTCAATATAGAGAAAATTTCATTTATATATTTTAATGTATTATTTTCTTACCAATAGTAAAGTGCCATGAAATTTTTATTTAAAAAGATATCTAGTAATATTGTCTTCATTTTAAAACTTTTATCTTTAAATTCTGCTTAATTGCATGTCCGAAGGTAAAAAATTAATATTTAATGAGTTTGGGTTTATTGATCTAAATGATAATATGCTGCTTGGGTTGTATTTGAAATCATAAGATTTCTTATCATGCCTATGAAACCTCGTTCATTCAATCTAGGTACCTAAAGGAAGAAAAATTCCCTGAATAATAAAATTAAAGCATTCCATTATGCTTTCTATTAAGTTGTTCTGTCCCTTGAATAACTGTCTATTTTAATTTATTCTTTTAAAAAGAATCTAAATAACTTGACTTGCATTTATCATCACAAGCTTAACTATAGCTAAGCATGGGATTGATTTCTGGGAGAGCCTTTTTTTTTTTTTTTTAAACAAATGGTGGTCACTATCAAGGAAAAGAGTATCCAGGCAATTAATATTGAAGAAAGAATAAAGGGCTTGGATAAATAAAAGAGATGATACTTATTTTTCCTCTAACATTTTAAATATCCAATAAGCTATCACCCATTCAGAAAAGCCATAATCCCTGGAAATGATGGCCTCTGAAAGCGTTTTGGCAGTCTTGTGTAATACTAAATGTACTGTTGGATCACTACTGCAGAAAAACAGTTGTCCTGCTGCATTTTAGTGATCTGACACATTGCCAGAGGAATAAACAACTCTTTTAGCCAACAGAAATGTGATGTAGCTGCTGCCTACACATTCTTGTTTTAGATCTTTAGTGAAAAAAATATGATGTGTATTAAATATGATTTCCTTCCATTATTTTTATCGAAAAAGAAAAAAATGAGAATTATATTCTTAATGGCATGAAAGAAACACTCTACATATCAAAATCTATTTTATTATTAAAACTTTTTATCTGTATATATGTATGTATATACCTATTATCACACAAAGACACATGTTCATTTTTATTTTTGAAAACATTCTATTTCACTTTTAAAAATTCATTACACAAAATTACATATGGTAAGCAAACAATGTCCTTTTTGAATCATCTCTTTGAAAGATCATCTCTTTGTGTACTTTCATGTACATAATATTTATTGATTATTTTGGAAACCAAAGGATTCGCAAAAGCTCAACAACTCTACCACAATTATATAACACCACTATACACTTTCAATTCCATCTAGAGTAACACCACTATACACTTTCAATTCCATCTAGGGTAATATACCCGCCTGTATACCTTTGCTACTCATAGATTTCAAGCCTTAACTAAAGTAGAAACAATGTCAAAATGGATTCTCCTCCAAGGAAAAAAAATGTGATGGGCGTCAGGAATTTTTTCACATAAAATATTAAATTGCAATTTGTGTCTGAGCAACAACACACTTCCAAAAATATACAATGCTTACCACAAACACATATCATAGACACTAATTTTGGCATAAACCATTGCACACAGCTATTGTCAAATGAGTATACTGAAAACCTTATTAGAAAATCCATGGTCCTTTCCTACTCTGCGAATGACACTTCAGACCACCACAAACTCACAACTCTGCTCTACCATTAATATCTTCCAAAAACATTGGGCACAGCAATGAGAAACATCAAATTTTTCCACTTAATTTCTCAAGACCATCACACCCTTTAGAATATATGTTCTTGAAATTAAAAAATAAATAAAACAAAAACCACTTAAGGAAAGACATAGAGATCCAAACACTTCTCTTAAAAAATATAAAACCTTCAAGTCATATGCTCTTGTAAAATCACACACACACACACACACACACGCACACACGCACACACGCACACACATTTCTGTATCTCTAAACTCTACTACAAAATAGTGAAGTCAACTTTGGAGCAGTGGCTTCAAATGTAATACACCAACTCATACCTAATTTTAGCTCAACTTAACTAATTTGGAAGCATTATAATACACTTTATCAAATATATTGGAGAAAGACTACAACAAATAGCTTAAAACATCAAACCAAAGACTCACATAACTTCAAAGTAAAGTGAAACTCATATCCAGGTCTCAAAATATTAAAACATCCTCACACCTACCTTGACCTTGTCCATTCCCCTGCTGACTCCAAAAGATCACGATCATCATTAGCAATTTCAGAGTCCATGCCCACATCCTTCGGGTAACACTTCCTTGTCTTCTGGCCATTGCATTTTAAACTCTGCATATTCAGTGGGATGGACATGAAAAGCATAATAAATTACAACCTTAAAAAATGATTTACCACTCAAATCTCATATCTAATGTGTAATGTGTATTTACAAACTATCCTGCTTACAAGCAGATATATTTGAAAATCATGTGTCTCTTTGGGTTTCTCATGAGGATTAATATGAGAACTCATTCATCCTCAACCTCATATTCCAAACATTCATCTAAATGATATTCTTCAATGGCAGTTTGCAAAATCAGCCACTACACCTCTGAATACTTAAGTGGTATTACCGAAATATCTACTGGAAATCAGTCAGGCAAAAAAACTGTACATTGACACTAGTTAAAACTTGTTATGTGAGGTAAATTGATATACCATGTCATCTTAATCCACACATACAAAAATGACTTTTTGACACATTTATGTAAGTTTAAGTATTTCCTAAAATATCTTGAATTTTGAATTTAATCAGTTGTATCAGTAACTTTCACTACATAAAGAGACTAATCATGTCCACAAAACTAATCTTTTATATTTAAAATTGAGAGTAACTTTATATAACCACAAAACATTTGCAATTCCAATTTCAGATATCTGTACATAAACCAGGCACTCTCATATACTCAGAGATAAAATATGTTATCTCACATAAAATATACTTGAATGCTTGTTTTGACACTGGTTAATAATGAAAATTTAAAATGCTTAAATGTTCACCAAATAGATATTATTTATTCTTATAACTGAATGATATAACAATGATAGTAACTAAAATGGATACTTAACCACATGTACCAACATGGATAAATATCAAAAATAATAAGTTNTGAGAGACTCTTGAATGCTGACAAAAACTGAGGACTGATGGATGGGGGGGGAGGGGTGATGGGCATAGAGGAGGACACTTGTGGGGACGTGCACTGAGTGTTATGTGGAAACTAATTTGACAATAAACTATTTGTAAAAAAAAATAAAAATAAAAATAAAATAATAAGTTGAGCAAAAATAGCAAGTTGCAGAATAATAGGCTCAATACTATAATACTATTTTTCTATGTAATATAAAATTGTCAAAATCATATATTTTTGTATATGCATAAATATTTACTTTAACATGTAATGCATAAGAATGGTAAACACCTCCATTGCCCAAATTAGGAAATTACACGATTACAACTTAAATAGTTATCAAGAGGAAATTTCACTCAAAGATTAACTCAAATCCCAATTTTTCCACATTTAACAAATTATGGAGCTAAGGCAAGTAAATTTAATGATTTACAGAATAAATCCCCTATTCAAAATGCTACATAATCATAATTCTACAAAATCATAATCAATCATCCTTCCAAACTTGAAGGAAATCTAGGCATCCAGAACTTTTCCTTCTCCCTTTATCCCACATCAAAAATGAATAGGATTTAGTTATTCATTTTGTATTACTTCATTTCACATTTGCAATATCAGAACTAAAGAGAAATCAAAGGACCATCTAACTCGTCCTCCTTATTTTATTTATTTTTTTAAAATGTTTTATTTATTTTTGAGAGAGAGATACAGACAGTGTGAACAGCGGAGGGTCAGAGAGAGAGGGAGACACAATATCTGAAGACAGGCTCCAGGCTCTGAGCTAGCTGTCAGCACAGAGCCTGATGCGGGGCTTGAACCCATGAAGCTGAGATCATGACCTAAGTCAAAGCCGGACGCTTAACCAACTGAGCCACCCAGGCGCCCCTTGTCCTCCTTATTTTAAAAGATCAAACAGTCCAGGAAGGCTGCAATGACGTCTCCCAACTCAAGTGTAACAATACAATGATGACAGATGATGACAGTGTTAGTACTAACATTCCTTGAAAATTTTTATATTCCAGCTTATCTAACTGTGCTAAATACCTTGTATTTCTTGTCTCCTATAGTTCACTATGAACTAAGCAATTTCAAAAATCACCATTTCATAGCTGAGAAAAGCCACACAATTCCCAAGTGTTATGATTAGTAGATATCATTGTGACTTGAGCCAAAACAGAGTGACTTCAGAGCCTAGACTTTGAACAACAGATTACTAAGCAGAAATGTAGCTCTATGTCTAACCACAGCCCATCAATAATTACAAAAAGAATACTGAGAAGGAAAAAGGAGATTTCCATCATATAGAAACTCATGTATTCATTCCAAATAAACATATTCAAATTGAAAATCATTAAAACATCAATTGAATGATTACAGTTAATCTCTTAAAGAATCAACCCTTTCAGGAGAAATTTGGGGTACCCAGAACAAATCTTCACCCCTGCCAACACACGTTAGCACTATTAATAATTTTACATTGAAGAATAAGATGAATAATATTACAAAAGAGGAAAGGTGATGCTTGGTTATTTGCTTAGGGAGCAGGAAAGGAGATTGTTGCCAAAGACAAATCAAGTGATATGTGTGTGTATGACTATGTACGTGTACACATTCTTTTAGTCACTAATTTGTAGATATTTGTCCCTTCTAATCACTGCATAACCATTTTTATCTGGTATCAGCACTGTCAAAATTCTGACTTAAATCACCCTTCAATGGATTGCTTTTGCAAATTTATTCTTATTTAATATTCCCTGAACTTCTGCTAGCCTACACACAGTACTCAATTTAAATGGTGCCTTTTTTTTTATATACTCTATAAAGAATTGAGGCAGTATTTGAAAAATCTAAAAACACTCTTCAGGAAGGATTGGCATATGAAACACCAGTTCCACTATATATTTTAGTAAAATTTTAAAGAACAGATGGCTTTCAAATTGTTATTGTAATCAAAATAAAGTGTAACCTTCCTCTCTGAGTTGATGTTTATGGAAAACTAATATATTATAAATGCCAAGTTACGATGACATGTTATCTATATACTATTCCTGTCATTCTATGAATGCAAAAATTATAACTTTCTATGAAACTTTTATATAAGCCAACACCGTCCTCACATAACATAAAATCAATACATTTTTTTTATTTTTATGAAAGAAAAACAAAATAACTAAAAAAGAGCATGCTAGATGAACCAGAAAGTAACATTTACCATAAAGACATGCCATGGACTTATCTAAATCTTTTTTTTGTAACACTCCTTTTGTGCATTTGATAATAAAAAGTAGGGGCGCCTGGGTGGCTCAGTCTGTTAGGCATCCAGCTTCGGCTCAGGTCATGATCTCATGGTTCGTGGGCTTAAGCCCCCCATCGGGCTCTATGCTGACAGCTAGCTCAGAGCCTGGAGCCTGCTTCAGATTCTGTGTCTCCCTCTCTCTCTGACCCTCCCCTGCTCACTCTGTCTCTCTCTCTCTCAGAAATAAATAAAAAACATTAAAAATTTTTTAAAAAGAAAAAAGAAAAAGTAGATGAGCAATGTTAGGTACTTTTACTTGTGCCTGTTACTCTTTAAAGATTAGAATAAGTCCTAAAGCAGGGATAATTGGGTCCATTGTGCTTTTCTGTCCTAAAATAGATTTGATATCCCCTAAACAGAGAATAACTTAAGACTTCAGATTGGTAATTACTATAAAAACACCTGAATCAATAGTTTTCCTATGACTCTCTTCATGTTGAAGTTCACCAAAGAAAAAAGAATAGATGTTGAGAATGTATTGTGTATTATTTCTTGTTACATGTAATAGCAAAATTAGTTGGGTTGTGCAAGAATTTTGGAAAAAAACACAACACTATGGGATTGTGTCCTGGAGTATGGAGACTCCAAGGTATATTTATAAGATGTTGTTCTGTTGGATGATACCCATAATGATACCACCCAGTCTGAGGGAGGCTTCACACCAGCTAGTGAGAGCAGTCTTGAATTAAGGATCCTGGCCTTAATTAAGAACACCCACCATCAACACAAGTGGAAGTTTCCATTACAGACCATCTCTCCATTATCTCTGCAAAACTTCTAAAATTCTTCTGCCCTTTCCTAGTGGTTCCATTTCTCACATGGGTTTTGTAGATGTTCTCTTCCACCCCAGGCAGTAGACCCGACCAGCCATCCTTGGTTGTATGTATGTATGAAACTGGTTCTTAAGTGAAATCTATTTCTGAATCCAGATAAATAATGCCCCCAGACTTCTCATTCCATTGTTATCTCTAGGCTGTAGCTTCAGCCAGTTTTTCATTTAAGATTTACAGCAACTTCTTCAAAGACAAATATCTCTGGAAGAGTTTCCTTGCAAGACCCTATCTTGGCAATAGTCTTCTTTATTGAAGTGCTTCTCCATTGAGAGAGTTAGGCTGTGCCAACAAGCCTCCAGGTTGATGCTTCTTTTGCTTAACTTCTCCATTAAAAGGCAGTCTCTCTGATCACCCTTTTAAAACTAGAGACCAAAGAATCAAATGGGATCAGGAAGTGACCATTGCTCACAGGTCATCCTCTTCTTAGCATATTACAGGAACACAATCTAAGCCAGAAAAACATAGAGCCCATTACAGCTCTCAAGTTCCAGTTATTAACATTGATTTTTTTCAATGGGAGATTTTTATTAGAAGCCATCACATGACTTACATTCAGTAATAACTTAGATTAAGATATATACTGGAGCTTCACTTTAACATTGTCCTTGGACTGGGTGCCAGACTCATTTTTAAAAGGACCCTTTTTGACATTAGTAAATTCTTATAGGTAGGATCTCTCTCAGTCCGAAATATATCTGGTATGTAATGATGATGGCCAAATTTCTATATAACCCAAATTAATATTGCAATATGTGTAAATTTAAGTATAGATATAATATATTAATATATTTATATTTATTTTAGTTTTCAACAGGATAAAACTTTGAAGCTGAAAATATTACTGTAAGCCACTATGTTTTAGAATATAAGTCCAGGCAGTGATAAGAAACTTAGATGCTAACCCTGTTTAATATCTTGACAACTTCATTAATCTTTTTAAGATTCAGTCTCTACATGTGACAAATGAAAACTATCTATAAAATTCCTGTAAGCTATAAAGTATTAAAATTATACTATGTCATTAGTTCAAGGTAGACTGATAAATCACTTGCCATTGGCATTTAAAAAAAACAACAAACATTTTGAAATATAACATAGCATATAATTTTGTCCCAAAATGTGTTCCACAAATGTTGTGCTTCAGAATAATCTAGGATAGCTGGTAAAATGTATAGTCCTTTGTATCACTGTGGACACATTGAATTAGAACTTCTGGAGATGAAACCTTGGAATATACATCATACTAAATTCCCCAAATAGTTTTTAGTCATAAACTTAGGAATTTGTGGTTTATACCATCCCATGTAAAAATTATACATAGATTTAATAGAAATCTATGGTCTTTCTAATATTAACAATAGAAAGCTCTATATTCAGATTGACTTTTCAGAAAAGCACAACATAAGTAGTGACTAGTCATCTACGTCTAATTTTAAGTAAATACGACTAAGAGACCTAAAATACGTTTAGTAGTAATCTTCCAATTGTTTGAGATCCCAAAGGAACCACAAGAGCCTAAAGTCTTTCCAAAGAGGCAGAGTGATTTATCTTCCTAATCATGGTGGAATTACTGAAGTAGCATAAGACCATTCCTACATATCCTAACATCCTCTCAAGTGGACTTAAGGATAAGTCATCTCCAGACCAGATTCCCTGACCTCCGCAGGTAGGACGAGGAGACTCTGAGCTTTGGAAACTAAGGGAAGTGAATAGTCTGTGGACACCACCAGACACAGCAGACACCAATTTAAGAACTGATTAATTCAGTTAACAGATATGAGTCAGATAGTATACTAGTTACTGAGCTATGTAGTGAACAAGAAAGCCAGAGTCCCTGCACTCATGGGGCTTGAATTCTACAGAGAAAGTCAGGTGTGGAAACTCAATTAAATGAAGAAAAGAAACCATTGCAAAATGCATTTATGTGCAATATCAAACCAAGAACTGGATGACAAACAAGAGAGGTGTGGGTGGGGGGACATCTGACTTCAACCACTTCTTCAGGTAATAATACTTAAACTTAGATCTGAAAACAAGAAGAGCTAGCTTTGCATATAGTGGGAAAAGAGTCTCTTAAGAAATGAAACCAGAGTTTTCAAGAGCCCTGATATGAAGATGATCTTGGCATATAGAAATAATTGAAAGCTATGAATCTCATTGGAGTGAAGCAGGAGGAGAGATTGATGTGATGTAACTAAAAGATATGATATGAAACTATACAGAGCTATTACAGTAACGGCATAGAAAGTGGGTTTTAGTCCAAATACACTGAAAGAGTAGGAAGAGATATGAACTGATAAACACTTTAAGATATCACTTTGATTTTTATGTGGCTAATAGAACATAGGGAGTTAAGAATAAAATTAGGTAGACTAATGAGGCAGTATAACAGAGAAGGTAAGAAAGTTCCAAATTTGTTGATACTATACATTAGAAATAAAAATCCATGAGAATATTCTAAATATATTTGGAAACAAAATATTTTTAAATGAATGTTGTATTGGGTATTCTGAGAATACAGAGGAAAAACACAAAAATTGCCATCAAGCTTCTGTATTATTTATCTGAATGATTAATGTCCATTTTCGAGGACATGTTTTCTCTCAAGTATCCATATGCTGCTGTCAAAGGAGGTAAGGACTTTCAGAGGTAAAATCTTGATCAGTCTCTAAAACTATAAATCACCAGCTCTTGATTTTGTACAGAAATGGTGTTTAAAGTTTACAGAGTATGTATGTGTATGGAGAACAGAGAGATTAGGATGAAACTCAAAGAAATATCAGTATTTAGTTGTAATGAGTAGAGGCGTAGAAACACATTTTCCTATTAATGGTTGGAAAATGAACCTTACAAAATTTGCAAGGGAGTGCCACAGATGAACCATGATATGTGAACTCAAAATGATAGAAATGAAGACAGCAGAGTACTGATGAATTGTGAAGGAACAGCAAAAGCAATGGGCTAGGATGAATGTCCGTGAAAATGAATTGTAAGAAAGAATTAATGAGTTATGAGTAAGTGAATTAGAAGAGGAATGAAGTCCAGTTGGTGGAACATTTACCATTAAGATCTTGGTGGTATAAGCACTGAGGTGGAAAAGGTAGATTTGACCATGAATTGGTAACTAAAGTGGAGGAAATAAAAAAGCAATGGAGATTAGGATGTCAAGAAGCTGAGTGAACAGGGCACTTTGATGATCCTTCCATTTGGAAGTTGAAGTCATTCAAAATGACAATAGGACTTAGGTGAAGTAGATTTTGAAAAAGGATTAAATAAAGCCTTAAATGAATGACAAAAGTGACCAAGAGATCTTGTTATCAAAAATACACAAAGAACATGACTAATATTTCCAAAGCATTTTCATTTCAAAGGAACAGTATGATTTGCAACAAGGAAAGAAATTAGCAATATCAAAGCTATAATGAAGAACAAGAACTACTTCTGGCCATAAGGCATGTGGAGGGTGTGATAAAAAACAATCTCTATTTGTGAAGGCTACAGGGAAAGTTACCCTGTGGTGTCAACCAAGTATTATTTTAACAGAATTAAAAAGGTAATGTAGAACTTAGCAACAATCATTTTTAACAGTTTCCAGTAGCTTAGTATACTACATAAAATTAAGAGTTAACACAAAAGTATAAGTTCCAGTGTCAAATATCTCAAACTCTCCCAAACCAGATAATTTTTTGTTGTTCTAAGTTTCTCCTTATACTTATTCGGTGAATACTATTAGTGCACGAACACACACACACACGCACACAAGTACACATCTTATTTAGCTGCAGATCATTTTGAAGCTATATTCAAAGTAAATAAATCTTTCCATAACCTTCAAGCATGGAGATTTTGAGGAAACAGAACATGGCTTTTCATAAAAGAAGTTAACCTGAGTACAAGAAAACAAAGAGTCCAGCTTTGGAAGCTGACTTAGCTGAGTATCCTGTGCCACCAGCAAGGCCTCTAAAAGTAAAACAGTTTTAAAGGAAGTGGAAGCCACCTAACTGAGGTTCAATTCTTAAATGCCTGGTCAAGATATAGCACCTAGATGGGGGTTCACAGATTCAAATTTTATAAAGATGAATGTTTGATAAACTAAAAGATCTATTTAAGGAGAAATAGGAAGATATACTCTCTATAATACTGGATAGAGGTAAAATGCTGTTTCTGAAAATAGCTTACATCTTTAATTGTTTTTTCTTTTACAGAGCTAACTTAGAAATAAAAACCATGAGGCACCTGGGTGGCTCAGTTGGTTAACCATCCAACTTGGTTTCTGTTCAAGTTATGATGTCATGTTTTGTGAGTTTGAGCCCCACATTGGGCTCCATGCTGACGGTGAGGAGCCTGCTTGGAATTCTCTATCTCCCTTGCTCTCTGACCCTCCCCTGTCTCTGTCTCTAAATAAATAAATAAACTTTTAAAAAAACTATAAAATTAGAAAAAAAAAAGCTAGAAGATGTGCCTGTGTGTGTGTGTGCATTTGCCGTTGATCTTCGGTATATCTCTTCTTCTAACTATGGAATTCAGATGAAACAAACACATTGCAATTTACTTCAGGGCAAGCGATGATGAGTGAAAAAAAATGAGAATTTGTTAAATCAATATAGAATGCCCTTGCTTTCCATAGTTCTGAGTGTCTATAGTCTATAAAAATCCAAGTAATCAATCTCTCTGCTACATACAACCATCATGGCATTTAGTAAATTCCACAAGACACTCTTTACATGTGAATTTGGAAAAGAGAATAGAAAAAAAAATGTTTTGTTGTGCTCAGTATTCTATGTACAACATACATTTTGTGCTACATGCTAGTGTTACATTGTGATTACCCATAACTCTATGTGGAAGAGGTAGTTTAATGAGCAATAGTCTTAAAGTTAATAAGCCTGACACTAGTTGGCTCAGTTACTAATTGGATAAATAACCCTGTACTTAACCTTTCTAAGATAAATTATCTTCAGCAATAAATTGAAGAAGCTGGATTCCTCCTACAGATGACATTTACATTGATTTCAGTCGACTTATCCTGTTAAACAGTAAATTGGACAATGTAGAACTTTTTTCCTAGGCTTTACAATTTCATAAGACCTCTAAACTTGTCTTTCCCAACCTCAAGAAATACAGAGGAATTAAAATGCACTGTCTTCCAATTCACCAGGAACTATCTGAACTAAATTTATGTAGTGTTCATTTTTTTCAAATATATAAGCTACATCCAATCAGCTGCATAAAGTTCTAAACTGTTTAGAGCTTAGATACAGAATGTAGAGAGGATGATCATCTCCCTTTATTCCCATCTTCTAGCTGTCTTCAATACCTTGAAGTTTATTTACACTTAAAAATTAGAACCCTATCTGATAAAGCTTATCTAAAAAAGAAATCAAGCTAATTTCTTGATAAAAGTGTTCTAGAATAATAAATGCATTTCTAGTCAAAGCACTGGGATTCTGGTAATGATAAATTTCCTAATGAGGCACAGGAATTGTGACTGTAAAAAGTCGGTGTATGATATCTGCCAAGTTCAAACGAGTTTCATTTTTATGGGCCTTTTACTAAGGTCAAGTATAATGACTCAAATTAGTGAACTTACAAATTGTTTTAAAATGCTTGACGGAGACATTTCAGATTATGAAATGAGATTTATCTCTGTTACGTTTGCTGAATTCAATGTGCTACCAAGATTTAGTCAGATTAATTAAATACCGTAAACTGTGAAACATCCTGCTCTTTACATCACATTAAGAACTTTTAAACAGGTCAAACCTAGAAGATATGCTTTTAGTAATAATTTACTGGAGTGAATAAATTTTATTTACTGTAGTTGTTTAAAGATGTTTTTAACAAAGGAGACTTGGGAAATCAAGGCATAATTGTTTTAAGGAAATCTTGGAGTTATTTAAATTATAAAAGATAATTTATAAAAACTAATATTTGTTATAGATTTGTATTATTAATTTCAACTGGATACATTCCATATTAATGGGAAATATTAAGAATTTCATTCCTTGGTTAGCAAAGCCTTTATTCCCTGAGTAAACATCAAACTCCCTGCAGATATAACATTCAACATATGTGTCAGATTTGTTTTCTGGTTTCCTGTAAGTAGTTTAAGAAAGATAAAGGAAAAGAAAAAAAATAAAGTGCACTATATCTAAACCTTTCATAAAAAAGAACATTCTTTGAGTTTTAAAACACAACTAAATCAGTTTTGTGAACTATTATCAAGTTGGAGATGGTGAGCAAATAACTTTTCATAATCTTACTTTTGTTTTAATCCTGCTGTTCTTTAAAACTATCAGGTTGCTCCAATTTTGCAACTTTGCTTCTCCTTAGCAGCTTATCTGTAACTATTGTCACACTTTTCATCTGTTTCCAACACTGGATTATGCCTTTATTACTTAATATAATGTCCTATACATACCCGATTTATGAATCTATTATTAGAATGGAGAGTAGAAACTGGATCACCAGTGGGATATTCTATTTCCCCCAATTCTGGTCTTCCATTCAAATAACTCAAGCTGTCTTTACCATCCTAATCCTCATCAGAGGCATTGGTCCAAGTGCCCTTAGATTATAGTACTCTTAAACTAAAATTAATGATTTTATAGTGCCAGAAAGATGATAGGATTATCCAACACAACCTTGAATGTACCATCAAAGCCTTACATAATCAAACAACATGTTTATGAGTTTATTAGCCTTCAACAGATACCCCTTTTCTAGACTTACATATTGTTTGCATACATTAACAGAACAATTCATCTATATGAATAGAACAATCTCTATACATTCTCAATATCCTGACATAAAGGATTTTCTTAAGAAAATGTGTTTTCAATTGTTTCCTGAAATGTCTACTCAATTCTACAGCAACCATCTATAGCAAAAAAATACGGTTTAAATATGTTAGTTTCTTATTGCTGCTATCACAAATTAACACAAACTCAGTGGCCTAAAACAACATAAATTTATCTTCTAATGGTTCTAATGGTCAGAAGTTCAAAACAAGTCTTAGTGGGCTAAAATCAAGTCATCATCCAGGACTATGTTACTTCTAGAGGCTCTTGGGGAGAACCATTCTAGAAGTTGAGCGTATCCTTTGTCTCTATCCACAAAAGTTATTACTCCAACCTCCCTTTCAGTCACCCCATCTCCTTCTAGTATGCTCTTTTGTCCTCCCTCTTATTGAGTCTCTGTGATTACACTGGATCTGCACAAATAATGAAAGATAATCTCTGCATTTTAAGGTCAGACGATTAACAATTTTCATTTCACATGCAGCCTTAACTCCCCCTTGCTATGTAACATATTCACAAATTCTGGGGATTAGGATGTGGACCTCTTTGGGAAGACATTATTCTACTACCATAATAAATAACTGGAAAAAGATAAAATAAGGTACAATGCCCTGCTCACTCTGACAATGAAATTCTATATTATATAAAGATCCATTACAAATTATTTTAAAAGGGTTTAGCTACTAGATTTTTGATCAGTTTTAGTATATTCTAGAAAAATCTCATGTCCTTGATGTTAACTCATCACACATAAATAAATGGTCTTTTTAAAACTAAAAAGGAATATTCAAGGCTACCTGAGGAATAGAAAAGGAAGTATAGCTGCTATACCACAAGGGGCCTGATTTCTGCATATGAAAACCCTAGCAATATGGGTGCACACGTGCCAAATTCCTTTCTGACACAGTCTGGATGTTATTTCCCCCAGGTTTACCAAATGCCTTTATTCTCATCATTGTTTACATTCAGTTCTATTTTTTGAAAACTTACCTTCTTTGGCTTTTTTCCCTCTGCTTCACCTTATTTTTCTCCTTTGAACTGGATTTCCTTTCTTATGCATTCCATATGCTCGCACACTTGATTATGCTTTGCTTCACAGGATTATCTCATTTTATGCATACACACCTCCCTAACACACACACACACACACACACACACACACACACACAAGTTGCTTTGTCAGCCTCAATTACCACCTTTGTACACAGTAGTAACATCTACTGAGGCTCTGTCTCCAGCCTGAAACATAGTATTTTTCATCTTGTAGCCTAACTTAAGCTTCATTATTAAGCAAAGCCCCTATTTGAAGGAATAGTAGGGTTTCTGCCCCTAAAAGTCTGGGTAATGCACAGAAACACATTTGGGAATACTTCTGACTTTTATGTACAGAAGCCAGATGCATTTCATGCCTATGTGAGCTTAGGGAAGCAAGTTCATGTCATATATCACAATAAACATCTGTTCCACTAAATTTCACAGCCGGAAACTCATCATACTTAGGCAACAAAACACTTAGGGAAATAAAAGCTCTTCTTAATAAAAAAAAAAGAAAGTACATCAGAAAGCTTTTTTTTTTTTAAAGTCTTTCTCTAGCAGTTAATCCCAAAGTAGGAACTACTAAAAACAATAAAACAATTATTGAAATATAGTTTCTGATAAGTCATCTTGGACCCTACCCTGTAAAATTTAGAGAAAGTGATGTGTGAGTTTATATTTGAAAGGCTGTTTTTAACAGCAAAGAGTGTACTCTGATGCTTGAATACACTTTGGAAAATGCAAAAATTTAACAGAACAGAAAACAATCGACATGGACATGAACCTGCATATAGCTTTACAGATAGTTTTATAGCTTTGTTTATAGCATGAATAAATTCATACTACACTTTTCTTAAAATATCACAAATATATGAATAATTTCCTTCATGGTTTTTGCATTTTACTAGCAATACATTTAGTGTTCATTTGTCTCTCAGTGTCTACTGCCAATGTACTTTGTTTTTCTTATTTTTTCAATTTTTAAATGTTTATTTATTATTTTTTGACAGAGACGGAGAGAGAGACAAAGTGTGAGTGTAGAAGGGGCAGACAGAGAAGGAGGTACAGAATCTGAGGCAGACTCCAGCCTCCAAGCTGTCAGCACAGAGCCTGTCGCAGGACTCGAACTCATGGACCATGAGATCTTGCCCTGAGCTTAAGTCAGAAGCTCAACCAACTGAGCCACCCAGGTGCCCTTGTCCTTTTATCTACTGCACAATTCTTGAAGGTTTATTGAACTATTTATATGTCAAATATGTCAAATGAATGGCAAATACTTTTTCCTGATTTGGCATTTTCTTCTTATATCTAGTGATGATATCGTTTGAAATATTAAAGTTTTTTACTTTAACAAAGTCCAATCCATCAATCTTTATTAGTTTCTGTCTTTGGCTGGGATATAATTTGGAAAGTTAATTTAGCCCTAATATTGCAAATGACATTTGCCTATAAGTTTTTTTCTTTATATTTGGAGGAGTTTACTCAATGCCTAATGTTAAATTAATCTGGTATATTATAATTTTTACAACTATAAAATACATAGCCAATTACTTGAACATTATTTAATGAATCATTTATCATTTTCCCACTGATTTGAAAGGCCATTTTTATCACATATCAGATTTTAAGTTTATTGACATTATATAACACTATATAGCTATGAAATTATGTAAATTTAAGCACAGCAGCTCGTTTACTTCTTCATTATCCCCTGAAGGGATGGATGGAGGAACTGCTTTCTTATGGTTTCAGTGTGTAACATAACATGGTTTAAATGAGATTCGAACAACACAGAAACTTTAATTTCTGGTTCTGAACTGTGTTTCAGCCTGACCAATCTGTCCTGCAATTTGCCTGTGAAGGTAGATACTGAATTTTGTGATGGCCACATTTCTATTACTTCAAATTGTGTCAGGTACTGAGTTGGTTGCTCAAAAACATCTGTTTAATGATTACATTGATGAATGTCTGGTTTGCCACTGCAGTGGTGCTACCACAGTCTGAATAATTTTAACTGGCTTTTCTCTGACAAATATCAAACATTCATCACAGTTTTGCATGTGCTCATATACATGCATATGTACCCTTTACAGAGACACATTGCTTTTCAAATATCAACAAAGAATATAAGACATTTGTTAGTTCTTAAGGTCTGGTCACAAAGAAAATAATATAAAGCCATAAATATGACACAGGAAAGAACAGAATATGGAAAATCAAATTACCAAATGAAAATTTCTCTTTTTTTAATTTGTAAATGAGGTGAAAAAGTAATGAATGTAAAAATACAAGTCCACTATATATGTATATATCGCATGCACTCACTTTCATGATGGATATATGTATACAGATAAGTATGGATATTTGTTCTAAATAATTTGCCATTTCTTTTATATTTATAATACACAATGTACATACATGCACAACAAATATATGATTTGCATAAAATTTCAATTCTATTCATTTCTTCACCTAAAAACTGAAAAGCATTTCAATCAAAATCAATTCATTTAGAAGTGTTTTTAACCAATATCTCCCATTTATCCTCATTTTTATGGCTCCTTATGTTGCTATTTTGTGTCAATTTTGCCATAATAGATACATATATGAAAGAGTCACCCTAAGAAACTGACCCTTTGGCTAAGATCTCTAAAACTGAATTTGTGTCAATTATATTTGTGTGCCCAAATACTTAATAACATAGAAAGATCAATTGTAAAAATATGCATACATATATGAAAAAGACTTAATTTAATTCAGAGATTTATGTAATCTCTGTATTTTTTCTGTTAATAAAATCAGTATTTTATATATCTTGGTAGTAAAACCTGTTTGTTTTAACTCGCTTGCTTCCTTCTGAACTGCCACATCGCTATAACACACTGAGAATCTGATATTTCACCACAGCACACACAGAATGATAAAAAGATTAAAATTAAATAAATGAGTTGCAAGGAAATATATTTTTTGATGAATCAAATAAGTTAAACTTGTGAGCCACTGGTAAAGCAAGGTGATAATGGATGAAAACCAAAGTTCTCAAGGCCAGTGAATAACAATAATGATACTGTGTTCTGAGCATTAATCACGATCACCACAAATCTCCGATACCCACATTGCCAAATATTTCACATACAGCTTTAATAGTGATTAATACAAGTGCCAAAGTACTGAAACTGGAATGAAACTTTGTAGAAAAAGTGATATTCAAAAGCATTTTGACAACTCATCATTTCTACCTCTGAAATGACTGCGTTTGTCAATGTTACCTATACAGATATTGATTTTATTTATCTAATATTTAGCAAATACAGCTTTAGTGAAAATGTTCAGATTTACAGAATATAGTGCGTAAAATTACTGAGTGATTATAAAAGAAATCTACAACAAATCCTAATTATACAAATTTGCCAGTAGTGGCAGCAAAAGGTAACTTACAGTGTCGTCTTCTTTCCCATAATCCTCAGCAGCACCGCCCATTCTTCTCTTTAGGTAATTGATGTACATCATCTTAAGTCCTGTACACCTGCCACCTCAGCACATAACCTCTAGCCTTGCCTTCCAATCAGACTGCATCTTAAAAACGTTTCTGTGTAGGATTTCTAGAGCCACCATTAAAAATACATACTTGTTGCAGCTATTGAAATGCCTCCTTTTGAAAATTCAGAACTCACTGTACTGAAAAAAGAAATCTAATTTTCAAAAATTGCTTTAAAGTAAATTTTAATATTTTTAAAATGTAGGGGAGGGCTCCTGGGTGGCTCAATTAGTTAAACATCGGACTTCAGCTCAGGTCATGATCTTCCAGTTTCTGAGCTTGAGCTCCGCTTTGGGCTCTGCTCTGACAATGCCTGTGAACCCTGTGTGGGTGGGTCTCTCTCTCTCTCTCTCTCTCTCTCTCTCTCAGCTTGCTCACTCTCTCAAAAATAAATATACAAATGTAAAAAATTGTTTTAGAATACTGTGAAGTCTATGAAATAAATTGTGCCAGAATTAGACAGCTTTCTTCATTTCAGACTATTTCATCTGTTTTCTCATTATATTTTCCTCATAGTCACAGCTAACAATAGACTCATTGTTCAACTTCACTAATTGGTTATTCTACAAAACAAATTGCGTCGACCACATTTCTGATGCCTCTACTGTTCTGGTTCTAGATAATCCTATATTTTTTAATAAATTAGCTTTTGACTAAAAAAATCCCTGACTTTTATTCTTAAAAAAGCCACAGTTTCTTCTTATAAGCATTATAATGGCAAACATCCATTGTCACATCACTAAGTCTTGTGATTAACCTACTGAGAAACTTAACTGCATTATTTTCATATCAGTTAAGAAGAAGAACTATGTCATTGATGGTCCTCAATTCTATTGCTATGGATAATAAGTTTTCAACCTAGAGACAGTTGGTTGCATGAGCAACAAGAGGAAGACAACCAGCAGTCTTATACCCACACTGAGACATGTCCACACACACTTGCTTCCACAGCCAAAGTAACACCATATGTCCACAGTGATGTGGGTGGGCAAAAGGAACAGTTGGCCTGCTAAAGAGAGCCATATGTACAGGCAGCCTACCACACCATCCTCTTTACTTATGGTTGCTGAAGTCTTAGTTGAAGCTCTTGCCTTCATGAATAGTGTGGCTGGAGAAGATGCTTCCATAGTCGAAAAATACCACTTATTGTGCAATTACTCTATCTCTGCACATGAAAGCAAAAGATATGCTTGTACATTACTCTCCTTATTATCAGCTACTTATTAACAGAGCTCCCTCATCCAGACTCATCTTCCCTCACTAAAATGTTTTGCATTTATGTGAAAAGGGACAAATGTGCACCCTTTTACCAAGCATGACCATTTGTAATCACCCTTGTTTAATTCCATGTTATATCGACCTCTATTTGTAGCTAGATATTCATACAATTATATTGTTGGACATTAAAAATATTAAAGAAAAAGAAAGATATTTAAAAACTTAGGAGCACTTGAATTAGTTCTGGAAAGTAAGGAAACAGCAATAAGCAAAACTGCATCCCACACACATTACCTTT
The DNA here is from genome assembly GCF_008692635.1 of Crocuta crocuta. Taxonomy (NCBI): domain Eukaryota; kingdom Metazoa; phylum Chordata; class Mammalia; order Carnivora; family Hyaenidae; genus Crocuta; species Crocuta crocuta. The sequence continues at coordinate 4,794,932 of NW_027530330.1, read as the reverse complement.
TACAAGGTAAAAGAAAAATGTGGGTTTTGGATTTTTATAATAGCTCTGTACCTTAACAAGGCTTTCTCTGGAGTCTCCATAACTGCAAAGACAATTCAGCTATTGTACTGATAAAAAAATTTATAGTTTTAAGGTCATTCTTAATACTGTGATCAGAGAAGATAATTTACTTTTCTCTTAATGGCTTCTTTTTGACAAATGAGAGAGCTTTTAGGAAGGACAATGCTCCCTGCACAACAACCAGTAAAGCATGTCACATTCATTTACAACCTAATTTTAAGAAAAATGAAGGACAAACTTGTGAGACAGTAAGAATTCATTTGCATTAAATTAATTTGAACAGGGCACTTCATGCTCCCTTTGGCAACAATGGGATAGGAGAGAAAATGAATCCATCTTATATAACAGTTCTCCCTTGGATTACAGAAAGATTTGAAAAGTAGACATGACCATCATTAAATTTCTCCTGGAAGTCTACAATTGTTGTGTGTAACTCATGAGATTAAATATTCACAATAGATATTTGTGAAGAGTACCAATTATTATGGAACTACTATCTGATATCCCTTTGAATATGTCCTGAAAATTTTAGGACAGCACCAAGCTTTCTGTGGTTTCTTACATTGATTTGGCTTTGTAAACAACAGCTAAATTCATAAAGAACTGTCAGATATTGTGCTATGTAACTTAAAGGTAAGTCATCCAGATGTTGGCCTTGACAGATAATGGGTATAATTAATATTTTTATAATGTTATTTTTTTTATTTATTTCTGAGAGAGAGAGATAGAGACAGCGTGAGCAGAGGAGGGTCAGAGAGAGAGGGAGACACAGAATCCAAAACAGGCTCCAGGCTCTGAGCTGGCTGTCAGCACAGAGCCCAATGCGGGGCTTGAACCCACGAACCGTGAGATCATGACCTGAGCCAAAGTCAGACACTTAACCAACTGAGCCGCCCAGGTGCCCCTGTGGGTGTTAATTAATATTTTTGGCCATAGAAGTGCAAATGATTTCACTCACAATTTACTAAAATTACACCTAATAAATGTAAGGGACTACCATCTGTTTTTGGAAAATTACCAATCGAATTCTTCTAAAATATTTAAAAATCCCCAAATTTACAATTTTCTCACAAGGAACCCAGCCATTAATTTCAGGTTCTCAAGCACACAAATATTACTACTGTATGTGGTGGGCTGAATAATGGTCCCCAAAGATATTCTCATCCTAAATCCCACACTCTGTGGCTGTATTACCTTACATAATCAAAGAGACTTTCAAACGTGATTGAATTAAAAATATTGAGATGGAGATCCCAGATCATCGAAGTGATCCCAGTGTAATCACAAGAGTCCTTGAAAGAGAGATGGAGGAGTTAAGTGAAGTTAGAGGAAGAGGCAGTGTAGAGACAGAAAGGATAGGAAGAGTGCACTTTGAAAACAGAGGAAGGGGCCACAGGCCAATGCATTCAGATGACCATTAGAAACAAGAAAAGGCAAGAAAATGGATTCTCCCTCAGAGCCTCCAGAAGAAATTAGCTTTGCAGACATCTTGACTTTAGCCCAGTAAAACTGCTTTTAGAATTTTGAACTCCAAAATTGTAAGACAATAAATTTGTGTTGGTTTAAGCCATTAGGTTTATGGTAATTCATTAGAGCAGCCATAGGAAATGAATTTAACATTATAATAAGCAAAGGAAAGCAGATGAAATAGTGACGAACTTGAGAGATTCAAGGGAAAAAATATGGAGTGTTAAACTAGGTAACTGGATTTATCTTGGTAACTATTTACTTGTTTACCCTTAAGCCACATTCTTAATATAATCATAACCATTAAATTGATATGAATCCATCAGTATGTCTAATTTAGAGATGAAAAGTTTCCTTTCACTCTTCCATTAGTCCCATCAACTTTAACTCTGATCAACTTTCTCTGATAGACCAAATATCTTCATGTAAGAATCTTCTTGTTTAGCAGCTATCTGAAATTAAATTCTATTAAGCCAATCTGTGGGCCATACGTAGAATATTCAAATATTACCCTGTAAGAACACCATAGGACTGAGTCTGCGATGCTACCTTCACCAACAGAATCAAAGTTAATGTGAAATATTTCCAAAGCAAAACTAAAAAATTGTGCCCGTTCTTTCCTCTTGTTAAAAATAAATTATTGGCCAACTCTCCATTTTGTTTATGCTAATTGGATTAAGTCCAGACATAAATTATGCTACCACAAATAGGAAATCATTTAAACAGAAAATTCTCACCTACTGCTGACAAAATGACAGTACAAAACTATCAAGAATGGAAAAGAATAAGTGTTTACCAAAATAAACATGTTCCTCTCCTTATCAAAACTTGTCCTGAGACCTGGCTTGCTTGGTTTCACATGCGTAAGCCCAATAAAAATTATAAGAACACTCCTACTTTTCTAGAGGTTAATCAGAAGAGAAGTAGGAGATAGGAATCTTTAGTGCAAGATTGACATTGAATTTGAGGAAGTAAATTTAAAAAAAAAAACTGCTAACATATGTGGACTACCTCCACAGAAGTGGAGAGCAAGAAAAAACACTATTGTCTACCTTGTATTAAGTCCTTTACCTAAATGATTTTATCCAATTTCTTTAATTTACTAACAACTCTTCAAAACAGGCATTTTATAAATAAAGAAAAGATCACAAAAAGGGATCTTGATCAATGCCACACAGCTATTGAAAGGCAGAACTGGGGTGAATATAACAGCAAGAATAAAATAACAGCCTCACCCTACTTGGAACTGTAAGTAAAAAGTATTGTGTATTAAAAAACATAATTTCCTATAACTATTCCTATGCTTAAATAATACCTTTAAAGAATTGCTTCAACAAATCAGAATAATTTGTGAAATATATTAGAGAAAACTTTTGTTCAGTGACTTCTATTTTTTCTTTCTTATCATGTAGCCCATTTTAAGAATCATAAATATGTCTTAAGGTTAACCTTCTAGCCCTCTCTCAGTTTCTCTACCTTCTCTTAGTTTCTCTTAAGTAGTGAATAAAATGTGTTTATCTAAAGTTACCTTGGCATTGGAAAAATGCAGTGCAAATTGTGGTTGTCAATCATGTCCACTGTTCCTATATCTCCATACTTTTCTTCACTAAACCTCCTCTAACACTCCCTATGCTGTAAGTGTCCACAAAAGGAGACAAGGCATGGATCTTATAAAGTAAAACTTAAAATGTTTAGTCCTCTTAATATCGCATGCGTACTCTGAATTATTCATGTTAAAATGAGCAACTAAGTAAACATGACACTTTTATTTATTTTAATTTTTGAGGGAGAGAGAGAGGCAGAGGGAGGGAGAGCACAAGTGAGGGACAAAGGAGGAGGTAGGGACAGAATCCCAAGCAGAAACCACTCTCAGTGCGTAGACACAGGGCTCCATCTCACCACCATGAGACCAAGACCTGAGCCAAAATCAAGAGACAAATACTTAAGTAACTGAGCCACTCAGGCCCCCCTAACAGAACACTTTTAGAAAAGCAAAGTCCAAAATTAAATTCATACCTCTGCAAAATTTTATCCAAGAAAGCATGACTCTATGGACATCCTAAGTATGAAAAAAAGAAATCATTTTCATCAATGAATGTTCATGATACTCCTGTAGCAAGAACCGTTGCTGCTCCACTTGCTATTCTCACCCACATGGGTCAGACAACATCCGGGATTAAGCACTGGACTCTACCAAAAGGATTTTTTGGGG
>NW_027530330.1:4773028-4791109 GCF_008692635.1 Crocuta crocuta | reverse complement strand
TTTTTTGGGGGGGGGGGGGGGGGGGGGGGAGTGTGCGTCACCAGAGCTGTCTCAGCCTGTGCATAGGGTTGTCTGAAAACTCGAGGGCAACAATGTCCCCAGTCTCTGGAGCAGCCCTTAATAATGCATATCACTCTTGCGGAGGAATGTCTGCAGATAAATATTTCTAGATAAAGATGTGTAAGTGTCCCCATTCCTTCATCAGGAAAAGTACGATATATCTTTTTTTCTTATCCTCCTCTGTCTCCTTCCTCACTCAGCTAACCATCTATCTGGAAGAACTGCACAGGAAGACAAATAAAGCTTTAGTCAGCATTCTCAAGAGGACTTATTCTCTGAGCTATTAAACAATCATGAGCTTCACACACACCCTGTTTGAAATACTTTATAGGATCTGAGAGATGATTTTGAGATTCCAGAAAAAAATCATTGTAAGTCACCCATTTAATACCAAGACCTGCAGGGAATTGGTTTGATGGTCAAAGACCATAGATAGACCCTATTATCTTGGTTCATTTGAGAATACTGGAGCCATGAGTGTCCCTGGGATCCTGTGATCAGTTGCAAAGTTGCATATCATATACTTAGTTTCCATACATAACTATGTATTTTAGGTCTATCAGAGGAAAAAAAAAAGTTTCAAAGTGTCTGAGACTCCAAAAAGTTTCCTGTCAAGTATTTATTTCTCTTGCTCACCTTCTTCCCATACCCCAAAAGCCTCCACTAAACATCCATACACACACAAATGCTTCATTCCCCCAAAACTCATATAACTGTCTTTGTAATTCAATGTTTTAAGAGCCTAAATATAGCAGAAATTGACTATTTGAGAATGAAAATGAATAAAAACCTGAAAAAAATTACTTTTTTTCTCTCTCAAGGGTTAAAATAAGGTTTACTTTAAATTAGTCTATATCAGGCAAAGCACTCATGGCATATATAAAACTTGGAATCATTTTTACAAATGTGGGTATATATCAAAAAATAAAATGGTTCCGTTTTCTAACTTCCTCTTCCCCCATATCCTATATAGGCATAAATTACCTGTCAGTGTTCAAGGAATCTCAAAGATGAGTTCCTGTGAAGTCTAGCAGTTTACTCTAAAAGCAAGTTGTAGCTGTGTTTCAAGTTCATACTAGGCAATTTTAAAATGCATCTAAATGTGGACTATCTTCTATCTTGATTATAAGACATAATTATTCCAAGACCACTCTTAGTAAATATTGAGCCTGCCTTTCAAATCCACTCTTATGAAGGAGGACAAAAGGTCAGCTGTTAGGAGTTTAGGAGTTTTTGAAGATGAGGAGTATATGAGTATAATTCTATACAATCAAATTTTCTTTTACATAAAAAACAGTTTTAATAAACAATCAGAAAAAAGCAAGCAATACTTTAGGTATTTTTACATAAGGCATATTCGTACTTATATATCACTATTGTCATAGTTTTAACTAAAAGCAGCCATGTACTTTTTGGGAAAACAATTGAACTTGAAGATAAAAATCCTAGGCTTACATTTCTAGTTTATAACATAATAATTATAGGCATTTAGGGAAATCAATCCCTCTATGTTATAGTCTTTTCACCTGAAAAGTAGAATATAACTGATCTTTATAAACTTCTGTAAGAAATTAGAAATGGAAGAGATGAGAAAGAATTGGGCTCATGGTAGCAGACAGGTTGAATTTATTGAATCCAAATTGAAATTAAAGGGAGAGAAAAAGTAAAATATTACATCTTAATTGATAAAACTATAGCTCCATATATCTCAATTTGGAAAATCAGTAAGTTCCCTTAAGCATAAAATGACACTAGACTCTTGCAGATAATTTAGTAAATATTTGAAAGATATATAGATTTCATCATCCATTTTGGGTTCTGATATTTATTTGCTAAACTTTCTATACTTCACTATTATTAAAATTCATAGTAGCCATATGACTAGTTGTATGCCCACCAATTATACTAAAAAGTATCCAACAAGGTCCATGAAGTAAGTATTGAATCCAAAAACAAAATAGCTACCCCAAGCACGTAAAAGGCAAACATAGAAAAAAAAAAAAAGAAAGAAAACAAAAAAAACCTCTTATGACCATGCGAGTAGCAAGAAAGCAACTTCTAAACTAAATAAACTCATAATACACCTCACGAATCTTGCCCCCCACACAGGTAATGAAAGAAAAGAAAAGAAAAGAAAAGAAAAGAAAAAAGAAAGAAAAGGAAAGAGAGAAGGAAGACAGGGGGAAGGAGAGAAAGGAAGAAAGAAAATATGAAAAAATTAAAGTAAGGAAGTTCTGTGGGAAGTGTCCATAATTTCATTCCCAGAATTTGTTCCATCCCTTTCCCCAAAGTCCTTTCAGGAAAATAAAATTGTTCTCCTTGTAATGTGAAATCATTACTTTTCCCATAGAATTTTCAGAATAAGAAATATACTTCCTGTCAGTCAGACACCTAAAAGTTGTGCTATTAAAGAACTATTGGTAATAATTTTGGAACAATATGGTAATAATTTTGGAACAGAGGCTGAAGAGGAAATGAATCAACATGGCTTTTAAGCTAAATTGCCATCAATTTCAGAGCCTGTCTAGAGAGCCTGAAGTTCTCCGCCTTTTAATAAGCTTATGGAGACTACTGAGCAAAAGAACCTCCAGTTGCTCAAAGCTTTACCTTCTGGTAAATCAGAGTGAAAGCAATACCGCTCCCCACTTAGAGAGCAAGGTTACCCTGTCCCAGCATATACTGGACTCCTTACTTCCACACCTTTCCAATCCTTTGACTGGACGTGGAAAATTGGGCATGAGCCAAGAAGGAGGGACAGAAGGACAAAATAGGCAGCCACCGAAACAAATGACTGTTTAGAAAGCTTATACATAAAACACACAAAACGCATGCATTTGAGGACATTTCCTAAAATCCAGTCACTTCAGCTGAATTCCATCAGAATCCCCCCATCCTTGTTGTGAGGATCGCAACTGCCCACCGCCCGCCCACCACCAGCCTTTGCAGCCACGCCAAAATCAGTCTGTCATGACTTTGGATAATTTCGTAAAGCCAGCAGTGTTTGGGGAGCTGAGCAAACTCGCCAATCCAAAGCCTTTAGTTCGAGACTCATCAGTTCCTCTGGCTGCTTAACTCACCTGGAGTCAGATCTAGACGGCAGCCTCCGCCCGGGGGAACTGGGAAGCAGCCCCGGGAAGCTCAGCAGAGTCCGCCTGAATGATGGAAGCAGTGCAGCAGAGCAGCTCCCCCCGGACCTGCTGCTCTAGCTGCTCCCAGATTTCTTCCACTCCCCACCCCGAGCCTTCCTTCCTTTCTCCACCTCCTCCCCGCCTGCCGCTACTGCACTCTCTCTTCCTGGCGGTGGCGCAAAGAGTCCTCCCAGCCTCCCTCCTCCAGGCGCACGAGCTGTCCGTGGTGCTGATGAAGAGGCTCCAGGCTCCTGGGGCAGGCGGTGCACGCAAGCCTTCTCCTGCGACACTGGCGTCCCAGGAACAGGGCTGCGGATTTGCCCCGTGAGGCCACCAGAGTAATGGGCTGGAAGAGGCGACGAGCTGTATCTGCTAGTATCTAACACCCCCTTGCCGGTTTAAATAATCAATACCCTCAGACTTCTTCCTAAATACCTCCAGTAATTCAGAAGTGCCAAGAAGTAAAAAAGGGATTTGAGAACATATCTGTATTAATATTATTCTCTATACAGAGAAAATAACTTGGCTGGATTCTAAGACTGAAAAGTCCAAGAAGTGGTATAGGTTCAGTGTGGTTGTTTTAATATATTTGTGGGGTACTTGGGACTCTTTAATCCAAACAAGAATCACCTAGTCACATAGATTCCTCAGGGAAGTCAATAGATACTTACTAAATGCCAGGCTCTTTGTTTAATAGCCCCCTTTTTCCCATCATTTAATCTTTACCACAATTCTATGAAGCAGTATTATCAGCTCTATTTTATATTTGAAGAATTAGAGACAGAATAACTTGTTCACAGTCACAGAGATGCTATATTTCTGAATCTAAATAACTGAAATCTGTATGTCCCACTATCCATACCCCATGCGCAATGTCTTGCAGCATTTCAGGTAATACTGTGCAAGCGAACCAATGAAAATAATGGAACTATTAACAAATACACACCAGGAGGTTAATGAACACCTTGAATCACAGTGAGACTTGTAAATAGTCAAATACTCCAAATAACAACAGCAAAAATGCATACTAACCAAGTGATTACTTATAACAGCCAGAATTAGAAAAGGTAAATAATGTTCAAAATCTTCAGAATCAATGGTCAGCCAAATGTGAGTTGAATTTTCCACCCTAATAAAAGGAGGCCAGATATCGGCTCTTCCAAGAAGCTTGTAATGGGCATAGTCTTTTTACAAAGGAAAAAGACCTAGTAAACCAACAACATGTATGTTTCCCCTTTAGAATATTCAATTACTACTTAATATTTTTAAACTATCATTAGTCGTTCATTTCAACTAACTTTATATGAAAACTCTATTACCTGTTCAAGCTTCCAGTATATGAGATAGCATTGAAAGTTAAATTTACTTGAACTATAGAAATAGAGAGCTAATAAAGTAAGTAATTCAATTGACTTCTTTACTAATATGTCATGATGTGCTTCTTCCTCAGGCAAAGAATAAGAATTTCTCCTATAGTACAAAATACTATAAATTGAGTTTTATGTTTTTCTTTGTAGAGAGAGAAGCATTAGTAGAGTCAGATTTCTTATAGCCAAATCTATCCTGGTTATTCATACTATGTGCCATTCCAGAAATTATTCAGAGGGATTTATTTCTTCTTATTTTCAAGGAAATGTATGTAATAAAAGATAGATCACTGGTTCTCAGGAGATGAGCAATCGTTTTCTTATTTTTTTAATGTTTATTTTTGAAAAAGTGAGAGACAGAGCACAGGCTGTGGAGGGCAGAGAGAGATGGAGACAGAATCCAAAGCAGACTCCAGGTTCCAACTGTCAGCACAGAGCCCCACTTAGGGCTTATACCCACGAACCACCAGATCATGACCTGAGCCAAAGTCTTTGCCTAACAGACTGAGTCACCCAAGCACACCAGGAGGTGAGCAATCTTAAAGCAACTATGTCAACAGTAACCAATAACTAATTAAGAATAAATTTTTCTCAGGGACATCTGGGTGGCTCAGTCTGTTAAGCATCCGAATTTGCCTCAGGTCATGATCTCACAGGGGTGGGGGTCGTGGATTTGAGCCCCACATCAGGCTCTGTGCTGACAACTCATAGCCTGAAGCATGCTTCAGATTCTGTGCCTCCCTCTTTCTCTGCCCCTTCCCCGCTCACTGTCTGTCTGTCTCTCTCTTAAAAATAAACAAACATTTAAAATATAATATAAAAAATTTTTTAAAAGAATAAATTTTGCTCATAAATATTCATAAAAGACTATTATTAAGGTATGACTAACTCTGCATTTTACTTTATTAATTTTACTACTCCTTCTAATTGAACATTCAAATATATACTTATATTTTATTTATCCTACCTAAATATAGATATTGGCATAAAATCATATCTATCCGTCAATACTCAGTGTACATATACCCATAAATTATTCTCTGATTTGCCTTGCAAGTATATTATCTTCCTTTGAATTTTAACAACATGCTATTTGTTCTTTCTTTGAAATGCTTACCCTCAATTTTTTTATAGTTTTGTTCAACTATAAACTGTCCTATCAATCACACTGTATAGATAAGAAAACTTTTTTATAAAATTTTTTAAAAAGATTTATGCTAAGTTTGCATACACTTAAAAAGCCTAATTATTTCTCCTTAAAATTTGTTGTTTATATGTTTCACCTGTTCAACTAAACAAAGATTTAAAGAAGAGGGATTTTGTCTGAATATTGTTTTTCATACATCATCAATCTAAAGCTCTGCACCAGAGATGGGAGTAAAGTATTTGCTTAAATTTATTTTTCCCTTCAATTATTCTAAAAATATGTGCAAACCTTGTGCAAAATGTGCAGTGTATAGTGGTGCCCAAACTAGATACAGTCCTTGACTTTATGGAGTTTACAGTTAATAATAGAATAACACATTTATGCATTCTTACTGAATAAAGTCTATCTGAACTTCTTGGCCAAGGCCATAACATGAAAGCAAAAGAGCTGCCTGCCTGAAAACACTAAAAGGAACTCTCAAGGGGATCTCTCTGTTGAAATAGTACATCTCATTATGGAAATAACGAGAACAATTAGTAACTGTGCAAACGACAGCACATATGCATCTTTGTGGTTTCTGACCTTTTAGCTTCCTCAAAGGCAAGACCACAAACCTTTCAACACCATGAATAGTATTAATCTTAGCAGAGAGTGTAACATTTTCAATACTTCATTCTATTTTTCCTTAAAGTGATTTTAATTTTTAGCTGAGGCTAATGGATTTTCTACTGAAAATGTTTGTACCAAATAACTCTCCAGTGAAGTCTTCTTACCATGAGCCAACTTCATACTCTAGTTCATTTCTGGAATGTCTGTTTGCCTTTGGTTTATGATAAAATCCCTTACCTACTTTTACTGGGAACCATCACACAGCAACACATGCATCCACATTTGATTGCATTTCACCTTGCAAGTGTTCACTTTCATATAAGAAAAGAGAAGAGGGAATAAGGGAAAACGTTTGGAAAAATATCCAAGAGCCTATCATAGCATTGTAGATCAGCATCTTTCTGAAATATTAGAGATGGGACCATAGCTGGGCCCTAGTATGACTGAGGCAGCTCATATCCAACCATTTTGTATAACCAAAATTATCTCCTAAAATGGTTTTAATTTCTGAAATTGATTTTATTTGTTTATTGTTTATTTATTTATTTATTTATTATCTACTTCTACTCTCATGAAGTAGAGTTGGGAAAGGAGTATAAATAAGTAAGCAGTTAGGAGAAAAAAAATATTCCATAAAAATCAGAAAGTTTCTGAAAAAGGAAAAAAACCAACCTTCTTGTTCTGAATGGATCTCAAAAAGCTCATAATTCATAACTCCATATTTTGTCCATAGACTTAAAGTATGACATAAAAATAACAGACAACTTAGCAAAGGACCTCTACAGGAACCATCTTTATGTTTCCCAAACTTTCTATTTTCCCGACTAACAGAAGCATTCATTTACAACTCAAACAATGAAATGCATGCATTGATCAACATGTAGGAGACAGAGGAGCATGCCTCAGTGCTATAGAAGTAATTTGTCACTAGAATGATGTATGTAGTATGCAGTATGTAGTGTGTAGAATATACTACAGCCTAATATCTCCTCCAACAGGCTAAAATTTTCACCCCTGGAGTCATGCCTTTGGATGTCTCAGGGGTTTGTTACTAAAAATAAACATATTTGGCAGAGGAGTAGATAAATCTTTAGACTATTATTCACTAAAATTTAGCATACATTTATATATTCAGTCCATTTGCTTCATATGACAAATATATCCAAGGATCTGCTATGCAAGATGGAATCATCTTGCAAAATGAGGTTACTTGAAGAAACTGAGAGGCACACTATGATGGCAAGAATGAAAAAATGAGAGCATAGGAGGAGACTTCAAAAAGAACAGGCTCCAGTGGATCATTACAATTTGGGAGGGGATAAACAAGCCTGGTGAGGCCTATTTCAGAACATGGGTTAATTTTATGATTCTAATTCTTAGCTTTCTCATCTGTAAAATAAGAAAAAATAGGGACACCTGAGTGGCTCAGGTGGTTGAGCATCTGATTTCAGCTCAGGGCATGATCTCATAATTCATGGGTTTGGCCCCACATCGGGCTCTGTGCTGACAGCTCAGAGTCTGAAGCCTGATTAGATTCTGTGTCTCCCTCTCTCTCTCTGCCTCTTCCCCACTCATTCTTATTCTCTCTCTCTCAAAAAGAAAAAAAAAAGAAAAATAACACTATTAATCAATCTACATAAATAAAGCACACAGAATAGTTCCTGATACATAAGTGTTTGCTTTTATTATATTAAGAAACGGAGAACTTCAAGAAATAGTAAGATATGGCTACTTAAGGTAAGATGTAAGGAAGTCTCCAAACTCATTTTCACAACTGGATGTGGGCCAAAAGCTAAGCTGGGGAGCCTGGGTGGTTCAGTCAAGTCAGTTGAGAATCTGACTCTTGACTGACTTGGGTCATAATCCTAGGGTTGTGGGACTGAATCCCACATTGGGCTACACTCTGAGCATGAAGCCTACTTGATTCTCTCTCTCTCTTTCTCTCTCTCTCTCTGCCCTTCCACCACTTCCATTTATACTCTCACTCTCTCTCTGAAATAAAAAAAGAAGGAAAAAATAGCTAAATTAATATTACATGTGCATATTATTTTGGGATCATTTCTCCATATTCTGAACACCTCTGTCACTTTGTCTAGATATTTTATTGCACTTTTCAGTTTCTCTATTTATGGTTATTTATGTAATTTTTTGGGTTCTTCTGAAAATAAACTTGTAGGGAGATAGTCGCCTTGAGGAGCTTTGTCAAAGTCATCTGTCTCTCACAGCAAGTAACCAGTAATAGTAACCCAGTGTTGGCTGAGTGACTAAACATGCAAAGACCATTTCAGACTTTTTCTTTGCTTTTAGTCTGCAATATACCTATAGGGGTGAGTTTTTAAGTCTGTAATTCTGTTTTATTTGAGAAACTGACATACTTTGATTTCTGATGAAATCATGACATTCTATATATATGGATTCACTACTGTACAAAGTGTGGTCTGTAAACCAGCAGCAGCAGCATCTTCTGATGCTTCTCAGAAACCATATGTACTGAATCAGAATCTGCACTTTTACAAGACTCAAGTGATTCATATACACATTTAAGATTGAGAGCCATGTTTTATAATTGTCTTTATGTCTCAATTTCATTGTCAATGAAGGCATATACCAAAATTATTATAAATAATAATGGTAATGTTAACAAAAATATAACATAAAAAATATAACATTTAATAATCTTATAGATCATATAATCTTGCTCCTCCAGATACTAGGCAAAGTCTTTTCCATAATATTTGTTATAATTCTATGAAGTTGCTAGTAATAGCATCAACTAAACTGAGATTGAGAAATTTTAAGTAACTTACCCAAGGTCACAGAGCTAGTAAATCACAGACAAGACTTTTAAACTCTGGCCGCCTCACTCAAAAGCCTAAGCCCTGTTTAACTCATGGTTAATACATTTGCTTCCACCTTCCATTTCCTGATTGTGGTTTCCTTTCTATTTCATTAATTTTATTTATGCATGACTGATTTTTTATGCCTCTCTAATAATTTTTGGAAAACATGTATTATAGATTGATAAAGGCAATACCAAATATCATCCATGAAAAATTGTGATGAAATAGTTCCAAAAATACTCAAATACTAAAAAGAGTCTGTTAATTTTTCAAAATTCTTAAGATGAAGCTACTTAATATAAAACATGGTAGTCTTTACTTTGAATTTCTACCTGGCATTTCTCAATGGAATAATATTATTTAAATGGCCCCCAAAATTTCATAAACAGCCTAAAAGCAGAGAATATGAATTGCTTTATAAGGAAAAAAAAAGAGCATAAATATGCCACATGAATGACATCTATAAGAATCATGGGAGTTCTATTTGGTATTTAGTATTTACTTCCATTCTGCAGTGTGATCACAAAGAAGTGTCTATATGATTCACTGTGCATTATGGGACAATAAATCACCTCATTAGGCTCCGAGGTATGTTAAGATTTACAGTCTAGAAATGTCTGCTAGATATTATTACTCATTTCTTAGATTGTGCCTCCCCCAATATTCTTATTTTCCCATAGGAGAGTGCACATGGAAAGGATTTACTTTAAACCCAGCAATGAGTGGTACCTCTGTGTAGCCAGGCATTTTAAAGGACAGACTGGCTTGTAAAGGGGTAGAGTTGTGACCCTGTTTTGTTGTTGTTGTTATTGTTGTTGTTGTTGGAGAAAAGTATCCCCCAGCCTTACTGCATTTCCCCAAAGCACCATTGTGTTATTTTTCCTTGATCCCTGGCTCCTATCACATGACCCTTCTATCAGTTGGTTTCTGAGGAAACTGCATAAATCCCCCAAAGGAGATTAAGAAAAATGTAAAATATTACTTAGAACAGAAAAATTTCATTTTAACATTTTCACATATAATTCAATATGTAAATAAAGATACTGCCATCTACCACCTAAGGCAGACATCCTAGAATCTTAAAAGTAGAATGCCTTTAGAAGGCGTAATAAATGGTATTTATCAAAATGTTTCTTATTAGAGATGAAAGAAAGAGATAGGTTTGGGCATACTATGGAATTTGCCCAAGGTCAAGTAGCTAGCCAGGATGCAGCATATTTTTTGTTCTTCTGGAATATATATTATCTTTATTGCTCTCTGACATGTATTATCTTTTTTAGTTCATAGTGGGGACACAATCTCCAATTCAGGGGACTAATTTTCTCTATGAATCTCTTTTTATCTTCATTTATATCCCTTAAGAGTATTACAAGAAATAATTAGCAATATTTGGATATTTTAAGATACACTTGGCAAAATTGTATGAAATATCAATTATGAGAGCCTCAGAAACTAAAAAGTAAACACTAGACAAAATAAAATTATAAACTTCCATGTGACATGAATGACAATGTAGTCTCATTTATAGTTTTACTTTTTACATTTTGGTATAAAATGTTTGAAAAAAGAGCATTTCAACACACAAAATGTAAGTACATAAATATGACGAATGAAAGAGTATACAAAAAATAATCAAGCTAAAAAAAATCACAGTGTCATCCTCAGAAGATCATAAAAGAAATCTCATCCTGAAGAATCAGAAAACTTGAACGTATAAAGCACCCTCACCTAACTACACTGATAATGGTACGTATTTTTAAAAGGTTTTTAAAGAAGATGAAAATATTTTATTATGCATTCAGTGTGCTATGGTGGTGTTTCTTATTCTCAGCTCTTTTTCAAATTCCCATAATCTCCATAGATGACAGAGTCACATAAATATGGAAGAAAAAGAATAAACTCTACAAAGGTAGTAATACAATTCTGTTTCCAACTATATTTCTGTGCACACATTTCCTTATCACATTGATATGTGTTTAACTTCCTTTTCACCTCTACCTGTCAAAATGGTTAAAGAAATCCTTTATAAGAGGATAATTTTTTTCTTGCAAAGACTTTTTTCACATAATACTCTAACATTTCCAATTTCATTTCACTGGAAAAATATTTACACAATATGTATACAATTAGAAGTCTGACAGCACATATAATTTAAATGGACTTTTCAATATTGATGCACAAATATAAACCTTTGAACTTTCAACTAATTACAATTATCCTTATCAAAATGACTTTTCTACACATTTATCATTTGGAATTTCATTTGAGATGCATTGTCAGTGTAAGATTCAGTTAGCTCATTTTCACTTTAATTTTTGAACTGGATTTTACATAAAGTTATGCTAAAGCAAAGTGAAAAGGGGAAGAATTTTTAAAAACTTTATTTATGACTGTAAGGTTGAGGAAGCAAATAAAATGCTTAAAATAATTAGAACTATTGGAGCATCTGGGTGGCTTCCACCCTTAAGCATCCAACTCTCAGTTTCAGCTCAAGTCAGGATCTCACAGTTTTGAGTCTGAGACATTGTCAGGCTCTGAGAGAATGGTTTGGAGCCTGCTTGGGATTCTCTATCTTTTCCTCTCTTTCTGCCCTTCCCCTACTCACGCTGTTTCTGTATCTCTTAAAATAAATAAATAAACTTTAAAAATCGTTTATTAAATAACCAGAACTATTTTAATAAATAATGTATGTATAATCTAATGGGCAAAATGTTCTTTGGTTTGCTAGATGATTTTGACAGACTGATTATAGTTTCTGAGCCCCAGTTTGCTATTCTCCATAATCTAAAGATTGGACCAGATATTGCTTCATGGTCTGTTAAGCTATGTAAAGCTTTTTAAAAATTTGTATTTGTATCCTTCTCCACCCTACTCTATACAATTCAACTGTCTCTGTTCCTACCGTAAGCCCCTTCAGTGGATCCAGAGCCCAGCCTCTCCTACTTTCCCAAAGAATTCAGAAATTCTCTTGCTGTCCTGGAGTCTTTTCATGAATGGTCCCACCATGCACCTGTCTTCTCAGCCCCACACACAAAGTATACACATAATTGTCCCTCCTGTCACTATCTTCCTATGCATATCCAATCTGTGGTCCTACATTAGAGACACTGAAAATATGTCTCTAATGAAATCATGCAACTCCTTCTCAGTAAAAACCATGCTAGTTCAAACCATTGTCAACTTCTAAGTTCGATATTCCAATGGGACCCTAACATACCTGCATATTTCCAGTTCCCCCACTGCTACCACCACCACTATGTTTTCTCCACATGGCAAAGAGAGTAATTATTTTAAAGTAATTACATCATTTCACTGACCTGAATAAACCTTTTAGAAGCTTCCTAACATTTATGGAAGAAGCCCACACTGTACATCAGAGCTCCTAATCATATCTACAACCTCATTATCATGCATCCTTCCCTTGTTTATCATACTACAGCCATACTGAACTTCCATTACCCACACACACCAAGTATTGTCATGTCATAGAGCCTTGGCATATGCTCTTCTCATTCCTTGGAATTGTCTTAACTTCTTTTCATCTCTTAGTCCTCAGCTCGTATGTAATTTCCTTCAAATGACCTTTCTTGATCCTAGCTTATTTTACTCTATCTTCAACCCCTTTCTTTATATCTCTCATGTTTCCATTCATAATATTTATTATAATATAAGCATATCTTATCTATTTATGTGATTGCTGATTTTTATCTAGAAAGACTTTTTAATAATTTTTCAGTAGGTCAGGGTTCAATACCTTTGTCCATAAAACTCAATCACCAGTACTGGGCATAGAATCTGATACAACAAATGCTTCTTGACTGGACAAACAAGTGTCACAGAGATAAAACCAAATAAACCTCAGATACTGAAGGCATGTTCTTTTGTACTTCCATGCTGAAGATGAAAATAGATTCAGGCTATAAAAAATATCCAAGTATATTAGTACTAAAGAGGGTTATTTTTTTAATCCTTCAATTGGATTGGGTTATCTAAAAATCTGAAATGAAGATTAGGGTACAGGAAGTTTATTAGGCAGTGTCCTAGAGATGAAAAAGGGAAAAAATAGAAAGCAATACTGGGCAGAGGGAGATGATAAGCAGTGATAGCAATCACAACAAAGCCCTCCCATGAAACTACAGGAAGTTCTGGAGTCCAGATAGCTCTTCAGAGGGGTATGAATTGGAAATAGATGAATGGGCCTTAACACCTCATACATCAGTTAGTCTTTGGGTGAGGTTGCCCGGGGAAGGGACGTGCCCATGGGTGAGTCAGCTCTCTGCTGCAGCCAGAGAAATTCTGGAAGACTGACTACTAAGGGCTCTATCTACAACACTTTTAGCAACTGGGAACATCCAATGCAAAATATCAGAATCTACTATAATCACAATATATTCCACTTACATTTAAGTCATAATTAATTCAGAATTGGTGTTTTTTTCTACTAGTCATATTAGCTCACAAATATATTTGAGAAAGAACATAAAGTAGATGATAAAATTGTGGATGTTAACATAAAAACCCTGTTATGTTCCTGGCATTGACATTAAATACCTAGGCAATACATGTACACATAGGTTAATCTCTGGATCTGTTTGCCAGTCTCAAAACTTCAGGAGCTCAGACAAGCTGAATTTTAATTGCTTGAATTTGTAATTTTAAAAAAATGCTTTTTCAGACAGACTTTTTAAATAAACTTAGCCAAAATGTTATTTCATATTTATATTAAAGGAGGAAAATACAATTCTTGAGAAGAATGATGGTGTTTCTTTCCATAGATCATCTTTCCCTGAGTAGCACCAAATGAACTAAAATGTTCACCAAATCAATAAAACAGTTTTACTCAGAAAAAGAAATAGCTTCATATAAACTCCAAAAATTGTGACCAAATGCAAACAGCTTGAACAAATGAGAAAGCAGAAGTGAGATGCAGAAACTTTTGCTAGTGATCTCATTCTTTTCCCTAGATGTTTTAGATGGCTTTTAAGATTCTTTCCTTAACCTTGACATTTAATAAATATACTATACTTTGTCATTGCAGCTCTTTTTAAGTTTCCTCTTAGAATCCTCAATACCAACAGGCAAGTAAAGAAAAATCTCTACAAAGTTTTAATTTGAGAACAAAGAAAATTATATGCCCAGTGCAGTTGTCATTTATGTATTTCCAGATCATAGAAAAGCATTGCTTAGTAAGAATAAAACTCAAGATGGATATCACCCATGTACCCTTCTCCTTTAAAAAGTCCATTAAAAAATAAAAAGTCCATGGGGCACCCAGGTGGCTCAATTGGCTAATCTTTCAACTCTTTATTTTGGCTCAGGTCATGGTCCCAGAATTATGAGGTCAAGCTCAACATTGGACTCTGTGTAAGCACGCAGCCTGCTGAAGATCCTCTCTCTACCTCTCCCCCTCCTCTGCTCACTCTTCTCTCTCCAAAAAAAGAAAAGAAAAACAAACAAAGAAAAGGTTCATTTGAAGATGAGACACAGACCAAAATAAACAATTCACAAATAAATGTATAAGGGGAAAAATACTGATCTTAACATTTTATTAACAAATAGAATTAAGTCTTTTAAAAAAAATATGTGTTAGAGGAACAAAATGAGATGCAGCTTAACAAGGTCAACAAGGTATGGTTACTATTACAATACATATTTACCTGAACTAAGAAGAAAAAATATGTGTATGTGTAAACATTCTTCATTTTACAAAACATTGTTTCATTCTTATGTTCAAATTTGAGGAATACATGTTTAAATATATAATTTAGAAATGTAAACATAAACCTTATTTTTTTAAAAAAAATCTATCCTTTCAAATTCCTGGGGAATGGTGAAAAAGGAAAAATATATATATGACACAGCATGAAATATTATAGCATAAATGGAGTCAAAACAGAAAGCTTTAGAGGTAAAAAACAAACTCATATGCCAAAAATTTGGCAAAACTACTTATAACAAGAAAATGAAAATAAAAGCTTATGAAAAATGGCCATGAAAGTATATTATAAAAGCACATGAGGATACACAAATAATTATGTCATGTGAATCCAATTAGGATCACAACAGCTGCAAATAAGATGGTGGGGAACAAGATGACATGGGAAATAAAGGAAGAAAACAGAATTAAAACAATAGTATCAGAAAGAGCTGATTCAGAAAATCTGAAATGTTGAAATATAAAATCTATAATAAATATAGAGTTATGGGTGCCTAGATGGCTCAATTGGTTGAGCATCAGCTTTTGATTTCAGCTCAGGTCATGATCCCAGTGTTGTGGGATTGAGAGTTTAAGATTCTCTCTCTCTCTCTCTCTGCCATTCTCCCCCACTTACACTCTCTCTCTAAAATAAAATAAAGTAAAATAAAATAGGCAAAATAAATACTTCTATAAAATATATATACATAATTAATCTTTAGGTCCCAATAAGACAAACACTGAAACACAAGAATAAATAAACAGTTTCGAGAAATTTAAACATTTGACAGATTAAGTAGAAAACTCAGAAGGACCCACGAATAATGACATCAGTAAACATAATCAAATACCCATATACTAAATTCTGTACTTTATAGGACCTACATCTTCTTTCCAAGTGCTGATAGCATAATTATGAAAATTACACCTATACTGGGCCACAAGGAAACTTCAGTAAGGTCCCTGAATAAGCAAGCATATGTGTAGAACATAGAATTATGGTGCAGTCATTAAAAGCAGATTTCTGTGTGTGCTCACAAATTTATTTAAGAGAGAGCCAAGATTGTTTTTCAGTTATAACCTAGATGAAGACCTTGGCTACGATGCCTGTCCAAAAGCAAATGGGAGGAAAAGACAGTGAGGTCTCTTAGAGAAGTCATTGTAAAGTTAAGAAAAGGATTAATTTGTCAATGGCTTCTCTGCTTCAAAAGCTGGATGGAGAGTTATTCTAGTTTGATATGTGCAAAGCAACTGACACCACAATCTCTTCTAGCTCAACCACCCTATTAGCAGTATTGTGTGCCTGGGAAATGGATATCAATGAACTCAAAGACTTCAACCAAATTAATACTGGAAGATCAGCCGTGACATGGAGTCTGTAAGGCTAAAGGAAGAAACACCCTTCTTCTAGTAACTGCTGTGCCAAGGCAGAAACACTGGGCAATGATAGTATGCAGTTACAAATCACAGCCATTGCTATGGTCCAGAGAGCTTCATCTCTTCTAAGAAAGTTTTCATGGGAGAAAATGTCAAGATTCCACCACTGCCCNCATGACCTAAGCGAAAGTCGGACGCTTAACCGACTAAGCCACCCAGGCGCCCCCTGAATTTCATTTTTAAAAACAATTACACAGCACAATAGAAAATCATTAGTAATGTACCTTTTATACTTTATGAAAAGACATTGGCAGAAAATAGAGAAAATAGTCTTCATTGAAAATGAGGAAAATGTGAAACCTAATGTGTTTAGACATAAGACTAAATCGAGAAAACTCAAGATGTTCCTGTTATTTTTTAGTTAAATCAGTGTCTCTGAATATTTACTTTTAATGGAGGAAAGCCAATACATGAATATAAAAGGAGTTTATTAAGCAAATGTCACTTTAATTTGCTTCTAGAATATCTGATGTGACGTTCTGGTAGTTGAATCATCATCCTTATTTTGTTTCAGCCATGCTAAAATTAAGATGAGCTTCATGGTATAGGCCAAAAGTGTTGGTAGAGGGGCAGCTAATGTGTAAGTGTAGCAGAGGGAAACCAGTGAAGAGTTAAGAATGAGTATACTAAAAGGTATTTAATATGTATTTTCAATATTGAAAAACAAAACTGTTGATAATATATGAATAAGACAATTTTAATGAAAAATTATGTTTTATTTAAAACCATCTCAATCAATTTATCATGCCCCTCAGACCTGAAGCCCAAGAAGAATTACCAGTTCTCTATTTGGTGCTCTCACCATAATCCCTATATAATTTTCTGACACCTATAATAGTGTGTACTTTTTAAATATCTATCTACTTATAAATTATATTATAAACCCCTTAAAATGAGATAATGTCTTATCTACAGTGCCTAAATAAAAATATAAAAAGAATAAATCAATGGCCTTACCTATCTTGGTTCCTATTTCTCCCACCACAAATATACAAAAATTGTTATATACACAGCAACTTAAAGGTCTAAAGTTCAGAATTTTAATTTTCAACTCAATGTATTATTACATGGAACCCAATTTATAAGGTCTTCATCAGTTACCTCTTCCTCAAGACAGTAACCACAACTTGTAATTTTGTAAATGGCAACACGTACTCTGGCTCAAATTTACCATTGAGAGCTTTGAATCATGATGAGTAGAATCTGGAGAAGAAATAATTATTTAAAGAACCATTTTAATTTCAATTTAGCAAGATATAGACACAAATTCAAAATTAAGGGAATAGTGTTTGTTTTATGAAAATCCATAAATCACTGATGGTAGGAATGCAAACTGGTATAGACACTACAAAAACAGACAGAAGTTCCTCAAAAAATTAAAAATATAATTGGGTCCTGGCTGGTTTAGTCAGTTAAGGATCCAATTCGTGGTTTTGGTTAAGGTCAGAATTTCATGCTTTGTGAGTTAGAGCCCTGCATTGGGCTCTGCATATTGAAAGTAGTACTGAGCCTGCATGGGATTGTGTCTCCTCCCTGTCTCTCTCTCTGTCCCTCCCTTGCTTGCTCACTGACTCTCTCTCTCTCTCTCTAAAATAAATATTTTTTTTAAAAAAAACTTAAAAAAAATTGAACTATCATACGATTCAGCAATTGCACTTCTGGGTATCTATCCAAAGAAAATGAAAACACCAATATAATCAGATATATGAATCCCTATGTTCACTGCAGCATTATTCACAACTGCCAACATGTGAATACAACCTAAGTCTCAACCCTTAGAAAAATATATATTTATTAT
>NW_027530330.1:4744489-4772448 GCF_008692635.1 Crocuta crocuta | reverse complement strand
AAAATATATATTTATTATATATATTATAATATATATTATATAGTATATAATATATAATATATATAATTTATATAATATTATATATTATATATGTAACAAATATATAATATATATTAGATGAATATAATAGATGAATATATATAATATAAACACAGACACACATACATATACACACACACTGAAATATTGCTCAGCCATAAAAAGAATGAAAATTTGCCATTTGCAAAGCATGACTGGACCTAGAGAATATTAGGCTAAGTGAAATAAGTCAAACAGGAAAAGATTAATACTGTATTATTTCACTTATGTGTGGAATTTTAAATCAAAACAAATGAATAAACAAAACAGAAACAAACTCATATACAGGAAATGAAGTGTTGGTTGCCTGAGGTAGGTGGGGTTGGGAGGGAAGGTAAAATAGGTGAAGGGGATTGAGAGGTATAGACTTCCAGTTACAAAATAAATAAGTCATGAGGATGTAATTACAGCATAGGGAATACAGTCAATATTATTGTAATAACTTTGAATGGTTACAGATGGTAACTAGACTTAGGGTGGGGATCATTTCATAATGCATAAAACCGAGTCACTATAATACACACCTGAAACTAATAGGATATTGTATGTCAAGTATACTTTAATAAAAAAAAAAACTTTTCACTACTGATCAAATTTTTTCCATTTATTTTTTTGCCCATATATTTATAGTAAAATTTCCCATGAAATTTCACAACATGGAGATAATCCATTATGAAATAAAATCAATATGAGATTGGATCATGATGGATCTGATATGAATGGGTCAGTTTCCCATCAGTTTAAGTGCTTAACCTACTAGCCTCATTTATTCCTGAAGCTACTTTTCACTTAAAAGCATCATTAACCTAATAATTTAGCAATACGATGTATTGAACTAGTTGTATTGAACTACACTCCCCTTTCTATTTACCTACCTTATTTTTAGTGTCATAGGAAGAAAGATCAATATAAAGGACTTCAATCCACACAAGTACTATTTCTTTAAAGGCGGGAATATTTTGCTAAACTTCTGCATAAAAAAGTCCCTTGTTAATTAATTTCCAAACTATTAAAAATGTTCCCTGTGTCTTGCCCTTTTTAAATTTTACAGTCGCTCGGGGCGCCTGGGTGGCTTAGTCGGTTAAGCGTCCGACTTTGATCTCGCGGTTCGTGGGTTCGAGCCCCGCGTCAGTCTCTGTGCTGACTGCCAGCTCGGAGCCTGGAGCCTGTTTCAGTCTGTGACTCCCTCTCTCTCTGACCCTCCCCTGATCACGCTGTCTCTCTCTCTCTCCTAGAAATAAATAAAACATTTAAAAAAAATAAATTTTACAGTAGCTCAATAAGATCTATAAGACATCTTTTTTTATTGTAGTCATTTCAAGTTCATTTTGTTGAAATGGTTCATGAATCCTTACTCATTCTGCATCCCTATTCTATGCATTCCAACTTAAGGCATTACCGACAAATATTAAGTACCCACTTAAGCAAGGAATCTTACTAGTTTGAAGTAATGAGAGGAGTATTTATCCCTCTTAAGATTAACAGAGCAGAAAAGAAACAAATATGGTAATGGAAGATTATTACATTGTTCTAGGAAGGCATCAATCACTCTTTTGGAAAGTTCCTCAAAAAACTCTACTACTAAGTTACTATGACCTGGTTAATTCATTAATCCTTTCATTTATCCTTTCAAAAAGCATGTCAAAAGCATCTACTAAAGGTCAGTATCACACTGAAATATTAACTCAGCAACTGCCTACCTCCCTCCAGAATATGTTCTGCAAAAGTACTCTTTCACTGAAATGATGGAATGTTCATTGGAATCATGTTTGATGGTGTCTAGGATATTGCATTCCAGGAACATTAAAATAACCATTAAACAGGGTAGCTCCATTTTTCAGCTTTTATAAACACGACTGGGGAAAAAAAATCAATATTTAAGAAAAATGGCCTTCAGACATGGGCAAACCTGGTTTTCAGTTCCAACCCCACCAGTTAAGAGTAATCTCAGGAAACTTCTTCTCTGAACTCCAGTTTTTCATGTGTAAGCAAACTAAAAATATCTGTCCCTTAGTAGTAAAAGTAAAGTGAACTGTATGTAAAATTCTAAATACATTACTTTAATATATGAAATTACATTGATAGTTATTGGGTTTTTCCCCTCAGTATTGCTATGTAATACCTTAATCTTAGTGGCATAAAGTAGCATATATATTTTGTGATGTTTATGAATCTGTGGGTCTGGAGTAGGAAAAGAGTACAGAGGGGAAGACTTGCCCCTGCCTGCAAATACTGGGGCCTTAGCTGGGAAAAGCCAAGTAGGTAGAATCATCTAGAGATTTCTTCACTCACTTATTTGGCACCTGGGGTGGAATCACCCAAGACTGGAACTATCACCTGAAGCATCTATATGTGTCTTTGTGTGGCATGGATTTCCACCAGCATGACACTTGGTTCCCATGAAGGTTCACCAAAAACCATTCCAAAAGCAAGCCATCCAGAAGAACCACGCGGTTGTATGGACTTTTTGCAACCTAGCCTTAGAAGACATATGGTGTCACTTTCTTCTTAGTCATCACAATTGCACCATGATTTCCGTGGATGAGGGGACATAGACCCCACCTATCAATGTGAAAAGTTTTGGAGAATGTGCAGAGGCCAGTTCATAAGATGCCCCAGGTCCCATTCTCCACCACAGGTCAAACCAGCTGATCATGGTCAGTGCTTGCTGGAACGACCGCCTAGGAGCATTCTGCTACCAGGTGAGAACATTTCTCAGCCATAGCTACTAGAAGTTTGACCAAGTCAGTCCTAGAAAATACGATTCTGATTTTAAGCCAGTTAGAAGTAAATTCAAGCTGCTTTAAAAAGGGACATGTTTATTCTCTAAATGTAGGTTTTACATTTTTTTAACTTAAGACTTTTTTCTCTATAACTTTAGGCAGTGAAAATTATGTCTAGTCACATTATATGTACTATCTATAGGGTCTTAACATCCACCCCATGTACTTAAAAATGGGAATTTGTAAGAAAGTAAGGGCTGCACTCTGAGTTTCACTGATTTCTTTCATGTCTGCCAGTTATATTGCCATATATCATACTAAAACATGGAGAACCTTTCCAGATTTTAACAATTCATTTAGCACAATAAAATTATGCATTCCATGTGACACATGTCAATGTATTTTTTATTAGTAAAAATATAAGTTTTGAGGCTTTTGTTTTAAAATAGTTACTAAAAGTATAGTTACATAAAATGCCTACTGTATCTTATTTACAAGATAATTTGAAATTTGCTGATACGCTTTTCATTATCTTTTAACTATGTTCATTTTCCTAGTATAGTGAACTAGAGGACTCACTTCTGAAAGGCACATTTGGTGTGATTGGCTAGTTTCAGCTTATTCTCCTGTGACAGGGAAAAGCTAAAACGATGAGCATACGGTAGAAATGTTGCCAACTGATAAAGAGTTCTCTTGGATGCCATAGACCATTTTTAGACTTGGAATGTTGAACTGCTACCACAGGACACAAAGTAGTAGCTAAATAATTTCTTTTTCCTCATGCTTTGAATTTTGCTCATTTTTGTTCATCTCTGTTTTGTGTCATTTCTATTTGTTTCAATTCTACCTGACATGGTGGTAAACAGCAGCCTTCTCTTTCAAGGACTGTAGCTTTCTGACAATTTAGTTATGTAAGTAGCATGAGGCTGATGAAATTTTCAACCTGACATGACTAATCATGGCTTTCCTATGATCATTAGCTTCTAAGAGCAATGGTGTTCCTTATTTGAATTAGTTAGAATGTCATATTAATACACTGAAATGTCCAGCAGCTAATCACTTTGATGTAGAACTTTGTTGTTCAAGATGAATGGGGGACACAATGGGCAGCAGTGAAGGTTAGATTTTAATGCAGTACTAAAGATACTAAAGCCACAAAATAAGTTTACTCAATTTATTTATTTCTTCTGACTCAATCTGCTCCTTGAAAATGACACCAGATCTGATGCTCTGTTCCCTATGTTTTCACCAAACAGATGATACAGGAATTGCTATCACTCAAATGCCTTCTCTCTTTGTTAACAGTAGTTTTTAGTTTGCTTATTTAAAAAGTGTGCCTTAAAGCTTATGTGACGGTAAAGAATATATCCTTTTCTAAAGGCTAAAGTATTTCAAGGATGAATTTAATATGCATTATAATCTCTCCTTGGAACTTGACAGTGGCTATTTGGTCTGTCATAGTTCTGTGTGGTCATCAGGTTAAGCATTATATTTAATTAAATGCTACTTTGTTAGGGGTTGGATGGTGGTTATTGCATTTGGAGGTAAGGGACTGCTTCAAAAGTGAACGAGATTCAGTTCCCAAGTCTTGTGGGAGGTGGGGAGAGACATGGAGAGTTGCTTGCAGATAAGTCTGACACGGTAGCTAGTCCATCTAGGATTTATACAAGTTTAGCCTCTAAGTTTTTTAAAAAGCAAGGAGAGATACTATCAGATCTGAAAGTTAGGAAGATTATTCTAAAAGCATATGTGGTATGTATTGCTGGGAGTTTGGGATGTAGGGAGGGAATTGAGAGGTTCTTAGATTAGTCCTGGAATGGAGTAATAAAAGCTACATTCAAGTATATGGAAGTAGATATAAAAGTTTGAAATGAACGTTCTTAAAGCTTTGATAGCATTGGGTATTGGTTATAGAAGGTAACTTTGAAATATCAAGCACAAAAGGAACTAACACTTGCCAAAAATGAAATGGAGTGGAGAGCAATGGAAAGAGAAGGAGTTTGGACCCTGAAGAACTGAAATTCCTCATTTATACCTCACCGATTATGACCATCTTGATAAGACATGTTGTACCATGGAACAAATAAATACCTTTAAATATTTTCAAAACATGCATTTTGAAAAGAAATATGGAAATGCTGAGGTTACACAAAACACACAGCCAAATGCAGTGAAGAGAAAGAGAGAGGAGAAAAGAGAGAGCTCCAGACAGAGGAAATAAGACCTCAAAGGTCAAGGGACGGGATCCACAGTGACAGAGGAGAAAGGGCTACCTTGCCCCCGCAATAGGCAGAGTTCCCTTACTTCATAATAAAGAGGAACAACTGAAGCATTTTTAAATAGCCATCTCTTTCAAAATGTGAACACATTTAAAGGAGACTGAAGAGAACACAGGGAGATCTGAGAGTCTGTGGCAAGAGTGCCACCAAGAGCCAAAGTGTACATTTAAGGAGAGAAAGAATAGCCAAACTCCACAGACAAAAAGATTATGTAAAATCTGTTACTTAAATTACTGCAGCCTTAACCGATGTCAGAGATGATTGGGCATCATTAGAATCACAGTGGGAAAAAAGTTCAGGGGGTGGGTTAAATGGGTGACACACATGAAGGAAGGTACTTTTCAGGATGAGCACGAGGTGTAATATGTAAGAGATGAATCACTGGGTTCTACTCCTGAAGCCAAGACTACACAGTATGGTAACTAACTTGAAAATGAATTTTTTAAAAAGGATTATGTTAAGTGGATGGGGAAAAAAATATTCAACATCGCCTTAGTTATAACGACAACGATAATAATTGCAATTTTGATTTTTTGAGTAAAAATTTTGTTTCCAAGACTTATTGAAGTATTTCCTTGTTTATTTCTTTTACCAACACAGTGAGGTGAATTTTATTATCTCAGTTTTATAAGAGAGGCAACTGAAGCTCAGAGAGGTTTAAAAATGTGGCCAATATCACTTAGGTAGGAAGTTACAGCTTACACCCGTGGAGTTGCAGACCCAAGTTTTAATGATTGTGCTGACATCAGAACTATTCTTTATTCTCAATGACATTTCTCCCCCCACTTTATTTTAACACACTTACAAAGCAGATGTCAATTTTCAGCGTTTACAATTTAGTTCTTATCATATTGATTGCTTTTTAGGTTGCCTATTACCTGTGGGCCTTTGGGGATGTTCCTTAATTTATTGGCAACATATTAAATGAGAGTTTATATTCAGTTTCCACCCCTGAGATGTTTCCTTAAGGTCAACAAATCCCATCCCAAGTGGGATTATATAGACTGAAAGAGCTGAGTTTGGTATGCTCATATCTTCATGTCTTTTTCCTTACATATTGATTTTTTTTAGAGCTTTGAATCCATCTATTTCTGGGTCTGTAGAAGTCTGCCCATTAACCACAAATTCTACACTGTATTTTGTTAATCTTGTAAGTTCATGCATCATGATCCAGGAAGAAAAAAAGGTAAAGGTAAAATTTAGCTGTAATGGCTTTTTATTAGCATTTATTATTGAAGCCAGCTAACCTTAAAATGGTCTGAAATCACAAATGAGTCATTTACTTTAAAAGCATAGCCTAGATAAGCAATAAACAAGGGCATCCCACCCTTACTCCTCTAAAGTGTTGTGACTAAAAATTAACCAATTTTTAAAATAAGGGTGAATAAAAATGCTATGTTAAATTTCTCTGTGTCTTGATGGTTTAATTGGCTTTAGCAGGTACTAATCAAAGTTTATTAGGACTGAACTTTTGAAACTATTTTGAGGGTTACAATTTTAATCTGAAAATTATAGACTGTTTTCAGAAAAAAAAAATTTTTAAATTAGAAGTGGTTTCTCCTGACATGATTTCACAGTAGTTTTCCATTATACACACAGTTGAGGGGTCAAACTTTAAATATGGCCTTTCTCTTAGCTGCTTGGAACATAACTAGCACAAAAAACAGGATTCCTTCAATTCACCAGTTCTTAAAGTTTCCAGGTGGGTCTTTTCAAATCCCCATATTACAACGTGTAGCACTCCAACACTTATATATACACACACTCACACCTCAAATCATATCTATTTTGGGGAAAGAAGATTATTGCAAGAAGACGGGAAATGTTATGTAAAGATATTTAAGATATTCATTTTAAGACAGACATCTAGCAAGTGTTAAAGTTTTCAGTTACTTTTAGGTTTACAAAGCAAACACTCCCCTAAAGTGCGTGGTAACACAAGTAGCACTAAAGTACACAATTGCCGTCCATGAAATTTACATAAAGGGATAGCACATGAGTTTGTTTATTTCTAGTATAAAGAATAAAATTTGCATTGAGATTTTCCTATGGAGAAATGTTTTTAAAATGTATACAAACAACTTTGCTGAAATATGGAATAAATTCATGGTTATTACTTTGACAGAAACATTTAAATGATGTGTGTTAGGGTATATATAATATTTTAAATCTAGAAACTTAGCTACATGGTCTCATCCTAAAATCTGCCAAAGAACCAAGCTTAAATTTGTGAAGAAAAAAAAAAGTAACACATAACATTCTATATTGCTTACTGTATGCCAGGCACTGGTCGAAATGCTTTACATATATTAACTTATTTAACAGAATGAGGAACATAATCTGTTTCAACATCAGTTGAGTAATTTTGACAACCAAGCAGCTGATATAGAAATAACTGGCTACAGATGGAACTACTGAGTTTACTCAGAAGTGTTTGCCAGCTATTGGTGTGGTGAAAACATAGTCGTAATATGACACTTTTATGGAGGAATAAAAAATACTTACGTTTGGAAATATATTAAATGTGAGGACATTTTTAAGTGTGAGTTTCTCACTGGCATTATAGTTTTTAAGAATCTGATCATGATACTACATACGATGTTTTTTATAAGCTCTCTTGCTATATCATCATGTTAGGAGAATGGGTGACTATCTGCTGCTACTCAATCCATTGAAAAAGATACATCTGGTTACCTACCACAAAAAGAAATTCAGTAGAAAGGAGCTTAACTGGATAACTCCACCATGAAAATTAGCAGATAAGGAATATACCTGTACGTTTGAGTATTTGTTATAAATACAAAGTGCTTTGAAGTATTTACCACCAGAAATATTATTAACATATGATTAGGCTTTTCCTTTCATATTAGTTGAGAAATATGGTAATTGTTTTTAAGTAGCATGAATTGATAAAATTATAAATATGAATCAAATCAAAATATAGACAAAAATAAATACATGATTAGATCTCCATACATAAAATTTCATACATTTTTAATCATAATAAAGATGCAGATTTAGTCAATCCCTAATGTGGTGCTAACACTCCCAATCATGTCAAAAGCTAAATCTATCAACTAATTTATGGTAATATTGAGGGTAAACCTGCCTTGATGTGTACATTTTCCCAATTAAACTCAACTTCAAATTAAACAGTCATTATTTTTACTCATCAAAATCAATGTTAACATTTTTAATCTAAAATATGCAAAGTTTGAAAAATATAATTTAAGATATTTTCAGTATAAAATAAGTTTTATTTAGAATATATTAGAGGTAAGATATCTCATCACACATTGAACATAAAAAGCATAATAGAGTATAAAATATTTATGTACAGCCCTAAGAATATTATAAATAGGTCACTAGTGGAATTGCACTATGTACTCAATGCTTGGCATCACAGACCAGCTTTAGTTGCTGAATAAGAGTTGGCTATGACACAGCCATCAGACAATCAATTCTCCTTAATAGCAACCACAATAGATTTTGCCTCTAAATCCAAACCATCCATAAATATTTTTGCTAATGAGATCTTTATAATGCTTAACTATAAGCTGGTAAAGATTATTTACCAGGTCATCAAAAGACTGTAAAATATACTAGCTGTGAACATGTCGAGGGTCAGATTGCCAGTTTGTTTAAACTGCCTGTTTAAATTACATATTCCTCTAATTTTCCCATCTGTAAAATGGGCACAATATCAGCACCCACCTCTCTGAAGCATTATGTTATTACAGAGTTAAAAACTCAAGAATTTTTAAGTATTACTACTAAGTACTTACTACTATGAATGACATTAATATCAAAATGATAACTCAGTTCTGAATGGCAGACCATAGCTTTCGTCAGACTAATTCATTCCAATAAAAAAAACATTTAGGTGAACATGATCAGACTTGGAAGGTTGAATGAAGGCTGAATGCAGTTAATAACTGATTAACTTAAACTCTTACTAGTTAAAGGCACTGAATTTGGAATCCCATTTCTTAAAAATCATCCCTCCTCCAAGTCAGATTTTAAGACATATTCTTCTATTTGCCCTCCTCTCCCCATCCTTTTCTTCTTTACCCATATACGTTGCAGTAAAGTTGGTCTTCACTATACACTATACTCCCTGATCTTAGTAAACTTTTTATGCCTCATTTTCCCATCTAAAGCATACAGGCTGATTAGTTTACTTTTTATAAAAGCTTTAAAATGAAGGTGAGCTATTAACAGCAACATTAGATAACTGTTTTCTATTATCTGATCTTTCACTTTTCAAGTGAAGGCCCTGAGCTACTTAGGCTCTAAGTAACTCACACCAACAGTCATGTATGCAAATTTGGGGTAGATATCTTAGTGGAAAAATTGATTTCCACTGAGAAATAATCGTTATAAGAACTAAAATTCTTTAGGGTTCTATTCTCTTACAAATATAACCATTTAACTTTGGTCAACATCAACGCACAGGGAATTTCCATCTCTGTTTCTAAAAATGTTCAAGGTGTCAATCATTCTAAAAGAAAAAAAAATTTGCATGGACTCCTGTATATTTAAATTCCTTTATGTATCCATATATCAAACTCTCAGATTCACTATTCTTACAGTTCTTAAGGCATTATGAAACCAATTGAACATACATATAACCACAGAATAAAATTAGTAACATAAATTTAATATAGTGAATGTTTATTGAAACTAGGCATTATTCATTTAACAATAAACTAGTCATTTATGAACAGATATAGCTATATATATTTAAAATATTAAAAGTGAAACAATTGTCTTGACTTTTAAACCAGAAATCAATAGTCAGTTATTGTAAAATTAAGTATTCTACTAATGGTATAGAATCCAAAGCAACTTCTTTCCAAGTTAACTCTACGATAATGTGTACTTTACATCAGTTTTATATTAGGTGGCACGCTATAGCAAAAGAATGTGATTTTGAATTTTACTTCTGTCATTTACTGAACATAATCTGAGAAACACCACTCAATTTCTCTGAATCTGCTTCTTCATCTATAAGCAATAATTGCTACTTGAAAAAATCCTGAGACTTATGAAATTTAATTAATATATGTAAAATATCAGCATGGTCCTAGTATTCAGCAGATATTCTGTAATTAGTAGTCACAACTAATTTATTTCTTTTGGATTAATAAATTTTAAATGTTTACCATATATGTTATGTTGCACAATTTACATAGAATTTTAATTATTTCTGTTTCACAACTTTACTATTATTTCTAGAATAAATAAGTGTAGATTTTTAGGAACTACATTAAAATAGGTAGTTCTTCTCAATAGAATGTTTATGAAAGAGATTGTAGAATTTGTATATTAAAAATAAATAATTTTAAAAACTTTCAGTATTTCAAATAAGTTACTTCATATATCCATAGAAATTTCTTTCTTTTCCTCATAATAACAACTTTATAATGAAAATATTGACTCCTTGAGATTTTAAATACACTGAATTGCCCTAGATCTGTGGGCACTGATGAATAACAGCAAAAAGGGTGATTGCAATAATGCAAAAAGGATTATATTGTTTATTCAGTCTCCTATGAATCAAAAAGCTTATCCATTTCAAGATTTACAAATTTCGAGGAAACAATCTTGAGACAAAGACAAAACAGTGAGGGGTTCAAGACCACTAATATACCTGTGTAGGCCTTTCCTTATCATTGTTCAGGGCTTTTCTAATCACATCATGATGTACACTAAGCACAGATTAAAATATGTGGTCTCCAGAATATATATGTAACCACATCAACTACACAGCAGGAGCCACTTTGGGTATGAAACTTCACCATTTTGTATTCAGAAGACCATGCTTGATAAATCCATGGATTCCATATTATTCGGTAATTGTAGAAAATCATGCAATTCTTACCAAAAGCACTTCCAAGGTAAGGATTCCTTCACCAGAAAATGCAATCAATGTTTTTCAGGATGCCTGTCTGTCATTAGTATGTTTACAACCAGGTGTGATTTGGTTACTTTCTCTCTCAAAGATCAACCTCCAATAAATGGAGAGAATGTATTTCATGCCTGCTGCTTACCTATTTACTTCCTAGTTAGACAGTAGGATAAAAACAATATTTGGCACATATAGGCCTACAGATCAATGAAAAGCCAGGAATGAACAAAATATGGAGATATTAACCCACGGAGATTGCACACAATTGTGACCACTGTAATGGTGCAGAGTCAGAATCAATGCACTGAACAGAGATCAAGACATGGCTGGAGCACAGGCAAGTATATAACCAGGAATAGAGGTTATACTAGAAATGAAAGTAGAGACAAAGAAGTATATCTAATTAAGCAAAAAAATCAGGAAAACTGGAAGGTCATAGGTATGAGAAGGAAAGACGAAAGGAAGTCAGATGGCAGTTCAAGGCCGAGCTCAGAAACTACTCAAGCCATTTGGGCATTAATGGCACTGTGAGGAACAACCATCTACATGACATTCAGCTGGAGAAGGAGCCTACATCAAGCAGGTGGAGGCATATAAGCAACCACTCCAGCCTAAGAAAGAAACTGTACTCACAGAAACTGTGCCTTTATACCAAGCCTTTTCAATCACATACCACACAATCAGCAACCAGGAAAGTGAGTTAGGGAGAGTCAAAAACAGAATTTTTCTTGACTGCCCTTCCTTTGCTCCTGTACCCTACTTTATGCCTGTGTTTAACTATAGTTCTTTTTTTTTTTTTGACAACATTTTAATCCCATTCATAGCACTTAGTTAATCATTTGACTTTAATAATAGATTCAGGTTCTCTAGTCTTCAATTTCTGTACCTTCTGTAGATAAAGGCTGACACCCACAAAAGTTCTATTCATTCCTATTCACTCTGGGAATCTGTCCTATTTATTCTACAGGACCTTAATCCTGGAGACCCCGATCTATAATATCTAATTAATGGCATCTTACCCCAGAAATGGGATTTACCAACTGCCCCTGAGGAAAAAAAAAATGTGGCTTTTACTCAGCCTGTGTAAATAGGTTTTGATATATCTAATTAAAGTTATAGCTATATTATCTTAGCTGATTCAGCCAACACACCTTCATTCAGAATGAACTAAATGCTGGATTCTACACAATTGCTTTTACGTATGTTATGCAGGAACCCATTTTTACTGTCTCCTTTTAAGAAAAGAATTTTATGATGTTTTCCCTGGTTTATTAGATACAATTTCTAAAACATCTGCAATTCTGTGTGTATTTTCATTCTATGAGGAACCAGGACATGACACTAATTGAATAGATTCCTTGGAGACCTAAAAGCTGTCAAGTGTCTAAAGATTTCTTTTTGTAATGCAGTGTCTCAGTTCATTGCACACAACATCAAAACCCCAAGATCAGAGAGAATGCAAATTATTTTTTAACTGATACTTACAAAGAAAAAGTGCATTCAATTCCTCAAAGTGTTCTTGAAGAAAAAGGATTTGTTCAAAATATTTTCTATACTTATCCCCAAATGGTAGAGGCCTATGGTTAACTATCATTAAAATAGTGGTCTAGTAATTATCTTTGACTCCTTGATGAACGTTTATTTTTCTTGTCACTATTATTATACAGTAAAAGCTTAAAAATATATAAAGTCACCTACCTACAAAAGCAAAATGAATGGGTAGTATGAACCCAAGAGACTACCTGGAAGAAAGTCATAAGCACTAAACACATTTGCATGCATTTGACTATTTAGTGAAGCACACCAGTTACACAGTTCCCAAAAGGCAGCTTAGCGATAGAAAATCACTTCAAATAGCTTTTTGGTCTATTTGATTGATTATGTATGACCCAGTCATAGTGGTTTGATTTTTAGTGTAGACTAAAAAGTAAAAGGCAGGCAGGCTATGAGGTATATTACTCAAAAAAGCAAGTATATAAAGTACCACATATGCAAGTACTTATTCCATAGTACTGAAAATTGGGTTTTGAACAACCAAAAAACACACTGTTTTATATTTCCAGACACTGATTTTAATCTGAGGAGCTGAAATAAAACTGTGTGGATCTGGAAAATAAATACTGAGTAAATAGTATCATAATCAGCTCAAAAGTCAAAGGAATTTGTACCCAGAATGGCTTAACTTCACAGAAAGACACCTATACAAAGAAAAGAGTTAATTCCTTTGGTTGCTTTTGATTTATGGACATGGAAGAAAACCCACTTGACTTTCTGGATAATTTTATGACATGTCCTGCTTTCATTATCTCTTTGTTCTGGAAGTAAATTTTGAGGAGCCAGATTCTACTTTTGGATTTTGTTTGCTAAGGAAATTAATCATGACTCCTCTTTACCTCATGGGATCCAACTTCACTCTGTTCTTGTCTTTTCTAACTTCTCCTACACCTAATTTCATCGCAGGAGTTAAGGAAATAATCATTAAAAAAGAAAAGAGAAAAAAGAAAGACAACAGGCCTAAAATTGATCACTTATGCGAAGCCCCACATCATCAAAACAAATTTAAGTACCATTTCAGCTCCCCCAGATAGGACTCTTCAACGAGCTAATAAGGAATCTCCTGAGGGGCAAAGACGACAGAAGAGCATAGGAGGGTTTTTTTTGCATTTCTCATCCCTAAAATGCATTCAAATCAACACTAAACCATCCTGCAAACCTAGAAAACTGATCTGAGGATTAATAAAACGATCTGCGCAACCTGAACCACAGAACTCTGCAGGTACATGGTGTGGAGAGATGAATGGGAGAGAGAGAAGCTATGGAGGGCAGGGAGTTGTTTTTGCTTGCAGAGAGCTGACAGAGATGACATCCTCCCCCCCCAAAGCAGCTGGAGGAAACGTGGAAACAGCCACAGGGACTGAACAAAAAGGGGACAAAGAGGAAGGAGAGGGTTTAAACTTCATTAAGACTCTATAAACAGGGGCAGGACAGAGTCTGAAACTCTGCAGCTCCATACCTGGTGGTGCTCCGGTGAGAAGGGCGAATCCCGAAGAACAGAGAGTGAGGTCCTCCGGGTTTTGGGGGGAGATTGGTAGAGGCTGTACTCCACACCACAGGCAAAGCAATCCCAGCTGGATCCCCAAGAACAACCACATTCGCTGGTGTTGGAACAAGGACGTTAAGGGTGAAGACTGCTGCCATATGTGTGTTGTGATTTTCCATAAACCTTGAAAGGCTGCTACTACAAGATCACACGAACTTTTTCTGGGGTGGGCTGGCACCCAGACGCAGTCTCTGGGCATCGGCAGCATCACGGTCCCAAAAAACATTCCTGGGTGCAGCAGGCACCTGGCCATTTCTCAATGAGACGCTCCCGCAGAGGGTTAAAGTGGGTCAAAGCCTCAGGTCCTCAGAAGTGAGAGGTGGGGAAACATAGCCGCATCTGAGATAAAACTCATGAGGCAGGAGTGGGACACAACCTGATGGCTTGGTCATGGACAGTGTAAAAGCGGGGAGTGGATGGAAGCCAGAGACTAAACATGGCAAAGATTGCTAATCAGGGAGAACAGAGTTCTGAAAGGAGAAACTGGCTGGGTGACGCCATTTTCACCCCTCCCATAAATGTGCATACAGGCCTACACCTGCCACAGCAATCCACCCCATTAAGCTAAGCAGCGCCATCTAGTGGAGAATTGAAACGTTACACAAAACCCTGCCCAACTGAGGCAAAAGCACTCGACAATTCAAATCTTTCCACCTGCTTAGTTTACAGACTATAAAGGGCTTCGTGGCCTGACTTTTACGGGAAACCAGGTGTAATTTCAATCATACTTCATTCTGTTTGCGTGTCCCTTTATTCAGTTTCTTTTTCTTTTCTTTTCTGTTCTTATTCTTAAATACACAAAGAGGAAAAAAACCCTATTTTTATTAAGATTTTTCTTTAAAATTTTCTACTATATTTTTACCTTTTTATATATTTTTAAATTGTATTTTACTTTCATCATTATTTTATTCTATTTTATTGTATTCATTTTTTAAATTTTCAAACATTTTCCTTTTCCCCCCCTTTCCCCCCTATTTTCTTTTCTTTCATTTCTTATCTTTCCCTTTTTTCTCTAATGTGTCACACTTCTTTCAACAACCAGACCAAAACATGCCTAGGATCTAACATCCCTTATTTGATTTCTTTGCATTGTTTTTAATTTTTTAATTTTGGTGTTTTTTTTTTTTACTTTATTAATTCATTTTCTTCCTCCAAAATGATGAAACAAATAGTCACCCCAAAAGAAAGAACAGAAAGAAATGACAGCCAGGGACTTAATCAACACAGATAAAAGCAAAATGTTTGAACTAGAATTTAGAATCAGGATAATAAGTACTAACTGGGGTTGAAAATAGATTAGACTCCCTTTCTGTGGAGATAAAAGAAGTAAAAGCTAGTGAGGATGAAATTTAAAAATGCTATAACTGAGCTGCAATCTGGAAAGTATGCCAAAATGGCAAGGATGGACGAGACAGAGCAGCAAATAACAATATACAGGACAAAATTCTGGAGAATAATGAAGCATAAAAAAGAGGGAAACTAAGGCAAAAGAGCACAAAATAAAACACAAGAGAACTCATTGACTCATTAAAAAGGAATAATATCAGAATCATAGGGATCCCAGAATATGAGAAGAGAAAAAAGGGGTAAAAATTTATATGAGCAAATCATAGTGGAAAACTTTCCTAACCTGGGAAAAGACACAGACATCAAAACCCAGGAAGCACAGAGGACTCCCATTAGATTCAACAAAACCCGACCATCAACAAAGTATATCATAGTCAAATTCACAAAATACTCAGGCAAGGAAAGAATCATGAAAGCAGCAAGGGAATAAAAGTCCTTAACCTACAATGGAAAAGAGATCAAGTTTGTAGCAGACCTATCCACAGAAACTTGGCAGGCCAGAAAGGACTGACAGGATATACTCAATGTGTTGAATCAGAAAAATATGCAGCCAAGAATTCTTTATCCATGGGGCGCCTGGGTGGCTTAGTCGGTTAAGCGTCCGACTTTCGCTTAGGTCATGATCTCGCGGTTCGTGGGTTCGAGCCCCGCGTCGGGCTCTGTGCTGACTGCCAGCTCAGAGCCTGGAGCCTCTTTCGGTCTGTGACTCCCTCTCTCTCTGACCCTCCCCTGCTCACGCTGTCTCTCTCTCCTAGAAATAAATAAAACATTAAAAAAAAAATTTTAGATAGGACCAGAGAACACCACCAGAAACTACAACTCTACAGGCAACATAATGGCAATAAATTCATATCTTTCAGTAATCACTCTAAATGTGAATGGTCTAAACACTCCAATAAAAAGACATAGGGTAAGAATGGATAGGAAAACAAGATCCATCTATATACTGTTTACAAGAGACCCACTTTAGACCTAAAGACACCTTCAGACTGAAAATAAGGGGATGGAGAACCATCTATCACATTAATAGTCAGCAAAAGAAAGCCAGAGTAGCCATACTTAGACAATCTAGATTTTAAAATAAAGACTGTAACAAGAGATGAAGAAGGGGTCATAATTAAGGAGTCTATCCACCAAGAAGACAACAATTGTAAACATTTAAGCTCCACATGTGACACACCCAAATATATAAATCAATTAATCACAAACGTAAAGAAACTCATTGGGGCACATGGGTGGCTCAGTCGGTTAAGCATCTGACTTCAGCTCAGGTCATGATCTCACGGTTCGTGGGTTCAAGCCCCACGTCAGGCTCTGTGCTGACAAATAGCTCAGAGCCTGGAGACTGTCTTCGGATTCTCTGTCTCCCTCTCTCTCTGACTCATGCTATCTCTCTCTCTCTCTAATGTTAAATAAAACATTATAAAAACTAAAAAAAGAAACTCACTGATAATAATACCATAATAGTAGGGGAATTCAACACCCTACTTACAGCAATGGACAGATCATCTAAACAGAAAATCAACAAGGAAATAATGGCTATGAATGACACACTGGACTGGATGGACTTAAAAGATATATTCTGAACATTTCATCCTAAAACAGCAGAATACACATTCTTCTCAAGTGCACATGGGACATTCTCCAGAATAAATCACATACTGGGACACACATCAGCCCTCACCAAGTACAAAAGGATTGAGATCATACTGTGCATATTTTCATCCTACTAAAGAATGAATGAGCTAACCAAGAAACTAAAGAGGAAATTAAAAAGTACATTGAAGCCAATGAAAATAATAACACCACAGCCCAAAACCTCTGGGATGCAGTAAAGGCAGTCATAAGAAGGAAGTATATAGCAGTCCAGGCCTTCCTAAAGACGGAAATAAGTTTTCAGGTACACAACCTAATCTTACACCTCAAAGAGTTAAAAAAAGAACAGCAAATAAAACCCCAAACCAGCAGAAGACAGGAAATAATAAATATTAAATCAGAAATCAATGTTATCGAAACCAAACAAACAAACAAAAAAACCAGTAGAACAGATCAATGAAACCAGGAGCTGGTTCTTTGAAAGAATTAACAAAATTGATAAACACCTAGCCAGTGTGATCAAAAAGAAAAAGGAAACGACCCAAATAAATGAAATCAAGAATGAAAGAGAAGAGATCACAACCAACACTGCAGAAATACAAACAATAATAAGAGAATATTATGAGCAATTATACATCAATAAAATGGGGAATCTGGAAGAAATGGACACATTCCTAGAAATATATAAACTACCAAAACTAAAACAGGAAGAAATAGAGAATTTTAACTGTACCATAGCCAGTTAAGAAATAAATCAGTAATCAAAAATCTCCCCCCAAAATAAGAGTCCATTGCTGGATGGCTTTACAGCGGAATTCTACCAAACATTTAATGAAGAGTTAACACCTATTCTCTTTAAGTTGTTCAAAAAAACATAAATGGAAGAAAAATTTCTAAACTCTTTCTTTGAAGCCAGCATTACCTTGATTCCAAACCCAGAGGAATAGGGATGCAAAAAACCTCAACAAAATACTAGCCAACAGGATCCAACAATACATTAAAAGAATTATTCATCACAATCAAGTGGGATTTATACCTGGGATGCAGGGCTGGTTCAATATCCATAAAACAATCAATGTGATACATCACATCAATAAAATAAAAAATAAGAACTGCATGATCCTCTCAATAGATGCAGAAAGCATTTGACAAAATACAGCATCATTTCTTGATAGAAACTCTCAAAAAAGTAGGAAAAGAAGGATCATACCTCAAGATCATAAAA
The DNA here is from genome assembly GCF_008692635.1 of Crocuta crocuta. Lineage (NCBI taxonomy): Eukaryota > Metazoa > Chordata > Mammalia > Carnivora > Hyaenidae > Crocuta > Crocuta crocuta. The sequence continues at coordinate 4,754,189 of NW_027530330.1, read as the reverse complement.
TCCTTATATGAAAGATCCACTGCTAATATCATCCTTGATGGGAAAAAACTGAGAGCGTTCCCTCTAAGGTCAGGAACATGACAGGGATGTCCACTCTTGCCAGTGTTATTCAACACAGTATTGGAAGTCTTAGCCTCAGCAATCAGAAACACAAAGAAAGAAAAAGCATCCAAATCACCCAGGAGGAAGTCCAACTTTCACTCTTCAAAGATAACCTGATACTCTATATGGGAAAACCCCAAAGATTCCACCAAAAAATGCTAGAATTGATCAATGAATTCAGCAAAGTTGCAGGATATAAAATCTACACACAAAAATCTGTTTCATTCCTATCCATCAGTAATGAAGCAACAGAAAGAGAAAGCAAGGAAGTAATCCCATTTACAATTGTAATGAAAACCATAAAATACCTAATAATAAACATAACCAAAGAGGTGGAAAATCTATACACTGAACACTGTAGAAAGCTTATGAAAGGAATTAAAGAAGACAGACACACACAGAGAAAAATATTCCATGCTTCTGGATTAGAAGAACAAACATTGTTAAAATGTCAATACTACCCAAAGTAGTCTACATATTCAATGTAATACCTATCAAAATAACACCAACATTATTCACAGAGCTAGAACAAACAATCCTAAAATTTGTATGGAACGAGAAAAGACCCCCAATAGACAAAGCAATCTTGAAAAAGAAAACCAAAGCTGGAGGCATACACTCCTGAACTTCAAGTCATATTACAAATAATCATCAAGACAGTATAGAAATGGCACAAAAACAGACACTCAGATCAATGGAACAGAATAGGGAACCCAGGAGTGGACTTACAAATGAATGGCCAACTAATCATTGACTAAGCAGGAAAGAATATCCAAAGGAATAAAGACAGTCTCTTCAGCAAATGGTGCTGGGAAATCTGGACAGTGACTTGCAGAAAAATTAACTTGAACCACTTTCTTACACCATACACAAAAATAAACTCAAAATGGATGCAGGCCTAAATGTAAGACAGAAAGCCATCAAAATCTTAGAGGAGGAAGCAAGCAAAAAACCTCTTTGACCTCTGCCTCAGTAACTTCTTACTCAACACGTCTCCAGAGGTAACGGAAACCAAAGCAAAAATGAACTATTGAGACCTCATCAAAATATTTGGGCCCCCAAAATATGACCTACACTTTTGATCATTATACCAGATTTCCTGGAATATCAGTAAGGATTGGAGAGAGATGGCATAATTTTATCACAAAAGACATAATAAAGGAAAATTCAGGAAGTATTGTTTCTAAAAGAAATATTTTGATTTTATCTGTACAGCAGAATGATATAGGTGGACTGCATAGAAAAAGAGTTTCAAATTCATAGCATAATTTTACCTGTCATGATTATTATTTTGATAACTTGATTGGGCCATAGAGTGCCTAGATTAAACATTATTGCTGGATATGTCTGTGAGGATATTGCTATATAAAATTAATGTTTGAATCAGTGGCCTCTGATTGCATGAGCATCATCTAATTTGTTGATGGCCTGACTGAAACAAAAAGCAGGGAAAGGAAACATTCATTCCCTTCCTGTCTGTCTAATTGAGCTGACTTCTTCTGCTGCCCTTGGACTAGAATTTATACCATCAACTTCCCTGGTCCTCAGACCTTCAGACTCAGACTGCCTGGATCGCTAGTTTGCAAACAGCAGATGGTGGGATTTCTCAGCCTCCGTAATCATGTGAGCCAATTCTACAACAAATCTCTTAATATATCCTATTTTAATTATCCTATTGGTTTGTTTCTCTGGAGAAACTAAATACACCTGCCTTATTGGTGATACATGTCTTAAATACCCTTGTTTTTATTCCTTTCTCATCTTGGAGAGAGTTTTCTAGTAACATCTTAGGGTACCACTCTCATTTAGACTTTGCTTACTCATTATTTTTTCAATGACATGGATAAAGACATGGATGTAAACATATGTTTACTCAGTTTTTACTCAAAATTCAAAAATAAGATGCCTACATTTATAAAACCAAGTTTAGTAGAAACAAGTATCAAGTTCTATATTGAAGTTTATGAAATGCAAGTAGTTTGCTGAGACACCCAAACTTGAAACACATATGATGGCATCATATAAACTTTGATTCATTTATCTTGCCCTCCCTATTTATAGCAAGTATAAGATATTTTTTTCACTATCTTTAGCAGCTTTAATGATACTTATCACCTAGAATTTGTTCAATAATACATGTTAGATGGATTAATGAATAAGTGAATATAGGAAGGAAAATTTTAAATTATTTTATTTTGCTAAGATCAGAATGAATTAGTTCATTATAAGCCAAATTTCTGCTAACACTAAAACTTAGGTTAAAACTATAATAACTTTGATTAAAAAGTATTATATCATAAAGGAGTGATTAAGAAATTAATATATTGATATCATTTTCTGAGACTCTTATTTCAAAAGATACATTAATGTAATGCAGAGCAACAGAATATACTTCAAAATATGACGAGATCTTTAAAAGTCATGAAAAATTTAGATAACTTTAGGATACCTCAAGTTTAAGTCAAAGAAAAAAATTAAAATAATTTCTTTACATACCTGTAAGCTTACCAGAGATAGGTTAGAAATTCTGTTTTTCCAGAAGAGTACAAATTTCATAAAAGACAATTACCTGAACAAATGAGAGGCATTTTTAAAGTTATTAGTAATAATTGCATTGGCTGCTTCACAAAGTGTGTACTTTTTATTTAATACGATTCAAGCAGACCACCATTCACAAATGTCGAAGGAGGTCTGTTATCTACTGGTTGACCTCTAAGGGCTTCACAATTCTATATTCAAGGTTATGTGATTTCATGGTCTAAATATTTATATAGAATCCTAGTGAATTTCTTCTACAGCCTGTGGTTAATTTTGGTACTCACATACTGTGAGATGAACACACAGGGGAAGTTGGTATGGATATAGTAAGTAAGAGAACATGGCTTAAAAGCTGTTGGGTAGTACTGTTATAATGTAAGGGAAAGTCACGGGTAAGAATAGCATTATGAAGATAGGGCTCAAGATGGCGGAAAACTAGGGAGCCCCGTACATTTCACTCACTCCCATCTCTCAAAGGGAGAAGGCCTGAAGCCATAGGAACCCTTACAGAATCCAGGAGTTTGGGAGGAAAAGGAGGCATTGTCCACTGAGAAAAACTTACAGAGTGAGTGAGAACTGGGGAAGATAAAAACGGGCCGGGACCAGAGACACGGAGGGCGGGGAGGGAGCCCCTTTTGAAGGGAGCCTCAGTGAGCCGAGGGGAAAAGAAAGAGCAGCTGAAACTGCTCAGGAAACTGTCCCTGTCCCCAGAGAAGAGAAAAATCTCCTTGGCTCGGGACACAGAGGGATCCGGTTTCCAGCTGTGCAGCTGACCTTGAGCAGGATGCACTGGTCCCAGGCGACACTGGGAGCTTGACCTGGAGGGGAAGCAGAGTGCCTGAAGCCACTCCGCCGCTCTTCTGGCTCAGCTCCAGTCCCAGGGGGGAGGCGAGAGTCTTCAAACTGCTTAGAGGGACTCGGCCTGCAGATTTATATTTCAGGCGGTATCAATGGGGCGCACAGACTAAGATCTGGAAACGAGGCGTAGCTTGGGATATAGAGCATGGCCCACCTTGGCCACGCCCGCGGCACAGGGAGATCAGACCCAAAAGAGTGAGTTGCAGCCCTTGGTTCTGGAGGGGACTGAGGCGCCACCATTTTTCTCCCCACAACCACCAAGATGGGACCTCAGGGAGTGGCCTGCATGTCACAGTGGAGGCTAAGACCCGCCTATACCAAACCAAGCCCATCCCTGCTAGACAGCTGCTTTTTTTTTTTTTTTTTCCTGAGCCCGGGGCAAGACCAACATGGATGCTCTACCGTGATTAACTCTAGATCAATTCTTTCTATTCAGATATATTTTCCCTCGTCTCATTTGTATTCCTCTTCTCTGCTGGACTGGGCACTCTGGTCACTGGTTTGCTTAAACACTCACATTTAACCCATTCTCTAGATGTATATTCTACACCTCCACTGCTACCTATCTCTCTCTCCCTCTCTCTGGAGTAATCAGACTATATAGTTTTTCTGAGTAATAATATCTTCGTTTCTGTCTCCTCGCTTCTTACCATATTCTCCTCTTTCTATCTCTGAATTAAGCTTCTTAGTCTCTCTGCCTGATCATCTCTTCCAATTTTACTTCCTCCCCACCCTGTCATTTCTCTCTTTGTATATGCTCTTTCATCAGCACTGCATACACCTGGCTCTTTATTTGTAGATGGGAATTCTGGTTTCATGCTTTTAGACTGTCCTTTGTCTTTTGGGTTTTTTTCTTTTTTCTTTTCTTTACTTCTTTATTATATTTATTTATTTTTATTTTTTGTTTTTCCTCCTTCCTCTTTTTATTCTTTCTTTCCCTTCTTTTTTTTCTGTTTCTTTTTCCGTGTTGGTTTGCATGTTTGTTGGATTTGTCTGTGCGTTTGTGTACCTTTGTTCCCCGTGTGTTCATCTGTCTCTTTTCTTTTCCTGGGCTGCTTCAACAAACAAGGCAAAGTACACATGGTGGAGAGTCCCAAATACCACTACGAGTAGGGAAATAAAATAACCAAAGTCTTAACAAGAGAGACCAAAAGACACCATTCAAAAAACACTTTCTGAATGGACAGGCCTTGGACAGTCAAAGAGCCTTCTTTAATACAGCAGTACTCGCAGGTGCAGAGTGCATAACAAACTTGTAAAACTAACAAGAGACAGAAAGCTAGCCAAAATGATGAAATGGAAGAACTCTCTTCTAAAGAAATTCGAGGAAGAAATGACAGCTAAAGAACTGCTCAAAACAGATATAAGCAACATAACTGAACAAGAATTTAGAACAATAGTCATAAAATTAATCATTGGGTTTGAAAAACGCATGGAAGACATCAGAGAAACTATTGCTACAAAGACTATGGAGTTTAAAAATAGTTGTGATGAATTTAAAAAAAGCTATAAATGAGATGCATAATAAAATGGAGCCATCCAAAAGCACAGGCAGAGAGGAGAATAGGTGAATTACAAGACACAATTATAGAAAAAGAGGAAGCTGAGAAAAAGAGAGATAAACTGATCCAGGAACATGAAAGGAGAATTCGAGAGCTAAGTGATACAATCAAACGGAACAATATCCGTATCATAGGAATCCAGAAAAGGAAGAGAGAGGGAAAGGCGCTGAAGGAGTCCTTGCACAAATTATAGCAGAGAACTTCCCCAATCTGGGGAAGGAAACAGACATTGAAATCCAAAAGGCACAGAGAACTCCCCTCAGATATAACTTGAATCAATATTCTGCACTGTATATCATAATGAAACTGGCAAAATATAAAGACAAAGAGAGAATGCTAAAAGCAGCTAGGGATAAAAGGGCCCTAACATACAAAGGGAAACCTATCAGTGTGGTTACAGACCTATCTACTGAAACTTGGCAGGCCGGAAAGGAATGGCAGGAAATCTTCAATGTGATGAACAGAAAAAATATGCAGCCAAGAATCCTCTATCCAGCAAGCCTGTCATTTAGAATAGAAGGAGAGATACAAGTCTTCCCAAATAAACAAAAGTTGAAAGAATTTGTTACCACTAAACCAGACTTACACGAAATCCTGAGGGGGACTCTATGAGGGAAATGTTGTCAGGAACGCAAGGTACCAGAGACACCACCACAAGCATGAATCCTACAAAGAACACAATGACTCTAAACCCATATTTTTCAATAATAACACTGAATGGAAATGGACTAAATGCTCCAATCCAAAGACATAGAGTAGCAGAATGGAATAAAAAAAACAAAATCTATTTGCTGTCTACAAGAAAATCATTTTAGACCTGAGCACACCTTCCGATTGAAAGTAAGGGGATGGAGAAATATATATCATGTTACTGGAAGTCAAAAAGAAAGCTGGAGTAGTATACTTATACCAGACAAACTGGACTTTAAAGTAAAGGCAGTCACAAGGATTGAAGAAAGGCATTCTATAATAATTACAGGGTCTATCCATCAGGAAGAGCTAACAATTATAAATGTCAATGCACCAAATATTGAAGCACCTAAATACATAAAACAATCACAAACAGAAACAATCTTATGGGTAAGAATGTGCTAATAGCATGGGACTTTAATATTCCACTTACAGCAATGGATAGATCAACTAGACAGAAAATCACTAAAGAAACCATGGACTTGAATGACACATTGGACCAGATGGATCTGACAGATATATTTAGAACTCTGCATCCTGAGGTCATGGAATTCACTTTCTTCTCAAGTGTGCATGGCACATTCTCCAAGATAGATCACATACTGAGACATAAAGCAGCCCTCAATAAATATAAAAGAATTGTGATCATACCATGCACACTTTCAGATCACAGTGCGATGAAACTTGAAATCACCCACAGGAAGAAGTCTGGAAAGCCTCCAAAAACATGGAGGTTAAAGAACATCCTACTAAAGAACGAATGGTCCAATCAGGGAACTAGAGATGTAATTTTAAAATATGTGGAAACAAATGAAAATGAAAATACAACAATTATAGGATGCAGCAAAGGCAGTCCTAAGAGGAAAGTACATTGCACTCCGGGCCTATTTCAAGAAATTAGAAAAAGCGCAAGTACAAAATTTAACAGTGCACCTAAAGGAACTATAAGGAGAGCAACAAGAGCACCCCAAACCCAGTAGGAGAAGAGAAATAATAAAAAATTAGGGCAGAAATAAACAATATAGATTCCAGAAAAACAATTGAACAGATCAATGAAACCAAGAGTTAGTTTTTTGAAAAAATAAACAAAATTGACAAACATCTAGCTAGACTTCTCAAAANTAGATCACATACTGAGACATAAAGCAGCCCTCAATAAATATAAAAGAATTGTGATCATACCATGCACACTTTCAGATCACAGTGCGATGAAACTTGAAATCACCCACAGGAAGAAGTCTGGAAAGCCTCCAAAAACATGGAGGTTAAAGAACATCCTACTAAAGAACGAATGGTCCAATCAGGGAACTAGAGATGTAATTTTAAAATATATGGAAACAAATGAAAATGAAAATACAACAATTATAGGATGCAGCAAAGGCAGTCCTAAGAGGAAAGTACATTGCACTCCGGGCCTATTTCAAGAAATTAGAAAAAGCGCAAGTACAAAATTTAACAGTGCACCTAAAGGAACTATAAGGAGAGCAACAAGAGCACCCCAAACCCAGTAGGAGAAGAGAAATAATAAAAAATTAGGGCAGAAATAAACAATATAGATTCCAGAAAAACAATTGAACAGATCAATGAAACCAAGAGTTAGTTTTTTGAAAAAATAAACAAAATTGACAAACATCTAGCTAGACTTCTCAAAAAGAAGAGAGGGCACCCAAATAGACAAAATCATGAATGAAAATGGACTTATTACAACCAACACAATCAGAAATTCAAGCAATTATCAGGGAATACTATGAAAAATGATATGCTAACAAACTGGACAACTTAGAAGAAATGGACAAATTCCTAAACACACACTCACTACCAAAATTCACACACAAAGAGATAGAATATCTGAAGAAATTGAATCAGTTATCAAATATCTCCCAACAAATAAGAGCCTTGGGCCAGATGGCCTCCCTGGGGAATTCTACCAGACATTTAAAACACAATTAATACCCATTCTTCTCAAGCTATTCCAAAAAATAGAAATCGAAGGAAAACTTCTGGACTTATTCTATGAAGCCAGCATCATTCTGATTCCCAAGCCAGACAGAGACCCAGCAAAAAAAAGAGAACTATAGGCCAATATTCTTGATGAACACAGATGCAAAAATCCTTCACAAGATACTTGCAAATCGAATCCAACAGCACATAAAAAGAATTATCCACCATGATCAAGTGGGATTCATTCCTGGGTTACAGGCCTGGCTCAATATTCACAAATCAATCAATATGATACATCACATTAACAGAAGAAAAATAACAACCATAGGATCCTGTCGATAGATGCAGAAAACGCATTCGACAAGATACAGCATCCCTTCTTTTGTTTTTTAATTTTTTAATGTTTATTTTTTGAGAGAGAGACAGAGTGTGAGCAGGGGAGGGGCAGAGAGAGAGGGAGACATAGAATCTGAAGTATACAGCATTCCTTCTTAATAAAGTCGAGATAGAGGGANACTTAGAAGAAATGGACAAATTCCTAAACACACACTCACTACCAAAATTCACACACAAAGAGATAGAATATCTGAAGAAATTGAATCAGTTATCAAATATCTCCCAACAAATAAGAGCCTTGGGCCAGATGGCCTCCCTGGGGAATTCTACCAGACATTTAAAACACAATTAATACCCATTCTTCTCAAGCTATTCCAAAAAATAGAAATCGAAGGAAAACTTCTGGACTTATTCTATGAAGCCAGCATCATTCTGATTCCCAAGCCAGACAGAGACCCAGCAAAAAAAAGAGAACTATAGGCCAATATTCTTGATGAACACAGATGCAAAAATCCTTCACAAGATACTTGCAAATCGAATCCAACAGCACATAAAAAGAATTATCCACCATGATCAAGTGGGATTCATTCCTGGGTTACAGGCCTGGCTCAATATTCACAAATCAATCAATATGATACATCACATTAACAGAAGAAAAATAACAACCATAGGATCCTGTCGATAGCTGCAGAAAACGCATTCGACAAGATACAGCATCCCTTCTTTTGTTTTTTAATTTTTTAATGTTTATTTTTTGAGAGAGAGACAGAGTGTGAGCAGGGGAGGGGCAGAGAGAGAGGAAAACATAGAATCTGAAGTATACAGCATTCCTTCTTAATAAAGTCGAGATAGAGGGAAAGTCGGGATAGAAGGAAATTACCTAAACATCATAAAAGCCATCTATGAGAAGCCCTCAGCTAACATCATCCTCAATAGGGTAAAAACTAAGAGCTTTCCTCCTGAAATCAGGTACACGACAGGAATGTCCACTCTCACTACTGTTGTTTAACATAATGCTGGAGGTCCTAGCATCAGCCATCAGACAACAAAAGGAAATAAAAGGCATCAGAATTGGAAAAGAAGAAGTCATACTTTCACTGTTTGCAGACGACATGATACTCTACATAGAAAGCCCAACAGACTCCACCAGAAGCCTACTAGAATTCATCCATGAATTCAGCAAACGTGCAGGGTACAAAATCAATGTACACAAATTGGTTCCATTTTTATACACCGTTAATGAAGCAACTGAAAGAGAAATCAAGAGATTGATCCCATTCACAATTGCACAAAAAATCATAAAATACCTAGGAATAAGACTAACCAAAAATATAAGAGATCTGTATGATGAAAACTATAGAAAACATATGGAGGAAATTGAAGAAGACACAAAGAAATGGAAAAATATTCCATGCTCATGGATTGGAAAAATAAATATTGTTAAATATCATTACTACCCAAAGTAATCTACACCTTCAATGCAATCCCAATCAAAACTGCACCAGCATTCTTCTCAAAACTAGAATAAACTATCCTAAAATTTGTACGGAACCACAAAAGACCCCGAATAGCCAAAGTAATATTAAAGAAGAAAACCAAAACGGGAGGCATCACCATCCCAGACTTTAACCTGTACTACAAAGCTGTAATCATTATGACAGTATGGTATTGGC